>NC_142595.1:6369533-6672563 GCF_965207765.1 Zootoca vivipara | reverse complement strand
AAGGAATATTCTTTCTGGCAGTCGATATTTGAAGTCTGTCCAGTACAAGTTGAGTGAGGTCAATTTGCCAGTACAGTATCGTCAAGCTCTGGTCTCGCAAATATATCCCCCTCCCCCACACATTCTTACTTCCCACACTCCCTTACATGTACAGTATCATATTCAAGCAGGCTTGAGATGGAAATACAGTGGAATAAAGTAATACCATGTTTTTGCTACTCCAGAGCTGTGAGCTGTCAGTCCTGCTCTGCAAATGTTTGTGTTCCCCTTAAAAATTAATTAATTAAGTTTTTGTTGTTGTTGTTTAGTCGTTTAGTCGTGTCCGACTCTTTGTGACCCCATGGACCAGAGCACGTCAGGCACTCCTGTCTTCCACTGCCTCCCGCAGTTTGGTCAAACTCATGTTTGTAGCTTCAAGAACACTGTACAGCCATCTCGTCCTCTGTCGTCCCCTTCTCCTTGTGCCCTCCATCTTTCCCAACATCAGGGTCTTTTCTAGGGAGTCTTCTCTTCTCATGAGGTGGCCAAAGTATTGTAGCTTCAGCTTCAGGATATGTCCTTCCAGTGAGCACTCAGGGCTGATTTCCTTCAGAATGGATAGGTTTGATCTTCTTGCAGTCCATGGGACTCTCAAGAGTCTCCTCCAGCACCAAAATTCAAAAGCATCAATTCTTCGGCGATCAGCCTTCTTTATGGTCCAGCTCTCACTTCCATACATCACTACTGGGAAAACCATAGCTTTAACTATACGGACCTTTGTTGGCAAGGTGATGTCTCTGCTTTTTAAGATGTTGTCTAGGTTTGTTTCATGGGGTCACGAAGAGTCGGACACGACTAAACAACAACAACAGGTTTGTTTGGCTTATTTGCCAAAATGGCTTTTAAGCATTTCACGCAATCTGTTGTAAAACACTGCATTTCATTTTTCTTGGCTTGCACAATACTCTTGCATAAAGTGTAAAAGAGCCCCCAAGCAGAAGTTTCCCTCTGTTTGCAGACGGCCACCTTTAGATCCAACCCCAGTTGTGTGTGTTTTTCACAGCACTGTGGCTGATGTTACACCCTAGTGCTTATCAAGCACTATTCTGAAAGAACGACAAGAGACAAGGATGGAAATGGAAATGCTTCCACAACTCAGATGGTCTTATTCTCTGTGGATTTATTCTGCTTCGACTTTAATCTTCTGGTCTAACGGAAAAAAAAAATAAACAACGATTTCAATAATAATCAGAACATTAATAGCAATGGCAGAAAATCAAATGAAATTGCCCACAAGTGTTCAGCACTCATTAGTATGAGTCACATTCCTTTCCCAAAGCTGCTACCCTCACTCAATAGATTAAATACAGGGGAGAAAATGAACACTATTCCCATCAGTCAAATTATGTGACAGTCATTCCTATGCAACATGAATCAGTCCATTTAAATGATAAAGTGAAATCAAGATGCGAGAAGCCACGATAATGTTGGGACACTGGTGATCAGTAAGATCTGTAAAAAGGATTTTGTATCTTCCATGCGCCGCATGCTGCCTGTTCAGCATCACAAGAAAGCACCCAAGGGAGGCTGAAGGGCACCAGGATCAAGTAGCAGCAGCAAAGGTGAGCAAGTCAGCTCAGACATCTTCAGGAGCGTGGCCAGGGTGCTAGTACCTTAGCTATACTTGCTCCACAGTATTTGCGCTCCCCTTCCCCCCTTTTTTGGGGGGGGGCCTTGCTCAATTGAAACTTCTCTCTGGGTAGTTGAGCTAAGTAAGAACTTGGATTCAGTATTGTCAACTTTCTGCATAAGTGTGGAAACTGAAGAAGCTATCATGTCTATTTTTTTTGAAAATACAATTTAGCGTCCTAATAACCAATTGTAATTGGGATTGTTCATTTCTGGGGGAAACCACAGAGTCAAGAATTTCCTCAACACCCGATTTCCTCAACACCCGAAAAAACCAGTTCCTCTTATTAACCAGTTCCTCCTATTAAGGAATCTGTTCCTGCTGCCCCCCTCTCAAAGCGAGATGGGTCAAAAGACCCATCTCTTACATGCACATATCTTACATGCAGGAGCCCCAGATTCAATCCCCAGGAACTTTGTCCAAAGGCATTGGAGAGTGGCTAGCTTTATGACTGGACGTGACTGGGCTCTCTGCCGTAGAGACAAGGGAATGTTCCTCACTCTAACCTGTGTCACAGCCCCCCAAAATTCCAGCTTCATATTGGGTATATGAATATTTTTTTTTTGTAAAAATGTGAAGACACTAGCGGGGTTGATAAAAATTCTGCAGCGAAAAAACTGTAAATCTCAAAACTTTATAGACCATTGAGATAGAGTTGATCATAAGGGTATAAAGGTCTGAAGTAGAGGATATAAAAAAAATTCCTTCAGTAGCACCTTAAAGACCAACTAAGTTTTTATTTTGGTATGAGCTTTCGTGTGCATGCACACTTCTTCAGATATCTGAAGAAGTGTGCATGCACACGAAAGCTCATACCAAAATAAAAACTTAGTTGGTCTTTAAGGTGCTACTGAAGGAATTTTTTTTATTTTACTTCGATCCAGACCAACACGGCTATCTACCTGTAACCAGAGGATATAAAGTGCGACACAAAGAATTGAAAATTAAAAACCTGTTGAAGGGATGGAGGGAAGTCACGAGCTCGGCAGAGCAAATAATTTATTTGTTTTGTTATTGGTATGCTGAAATATTGTGTTAAAAAAGGAATTAATAAAAATCATATATATATATATATATCTCCAGCTTAACTGATTTTCTAAAATGAATTCCAGAAATGGGGGTATGGATTGTTGGTTGCAGCTTTCAGATTGTTCATGTATTTCCCAGAACCCATCCTGTATTAGCAATGTAGATGTAAAACACTGCAGAAAGAGCAGTCAGTGTGATAGCATGCTACATCAAGAGTGTTGTTCTGTGACATGTTATAGATGTGCTCATGTGCCTCTCCACAGTCACCTACGGACTCACTGTTAAAACAGTGTTTATGGAAGGCAATCTTACTGAGCTACGCGCAGGGCCGGATTTACGGTTTAATGAGGCTCTAAGCTACTGAATATAATGTGTCCAGCTGTCCTTTGTCAACAACACATTGTCACTGTTTTTTTCTGTTGAATACAGTCATACCTCGGGTTGCGAACACTGCGGGTTGCACGTTTTTGGGTTACGGACCATGCCGAACCTGGAAGTACCGGAACGGGTTACTTCTGGGTTTCGGCACTTGCGCATGTGCAGAAACACAAAAATGACATCATGCACATGTGCAGAAGTGCCGAATAGCATCACACGTGTGCGCAGATGCAGCGCTGCAGGTTGCAAACACTGCGGGTTGCAAATGCGCCTTCCGCACGGATCACGTTCGCAACCCGAGGTATGACTGTATATGCTATATGGTAATTTATGGACCTAATAGGTATCTAAAAGCCATTTGCACATAACAAAATAAGTATTTTATCAAAGTAATTGTTGAACTAAAATACAATTAAGAAGAAGTATATTAATGGTGAAATGGGGAGGGGGCAAGAGAGTGGGGCCCTAAGCTATAGCTTGTTTAGCTTACTGTATATGTAAATCCGGCACTGGCTACAAGTGAACGCTGAAGAAGAAAGATGTTTCGGATATTCCATGTGCCACCAGCCTTTGAGTCTTTATATTCCCTACTAAAATTGCATGTCAGGTAGAAGGTTCTGAAATGTTTCTCTCAACTATGTCATTCTTTATTTGGAAGAGCATTCCAACTTTTGATTCAAGCACCTCCTGTCTGACATGGTAGAGTTCAGCAACTGGCACATCAAATGGGTTGTCTGCTTCTCTGTTTGCGTCCCAAGACCCCCAGAAAATTCCCCCTAATAACTCAGACAGACACTTCATTTTAGGTTTTGTTTTTTGGCATAATTTTGGCTACAACTTTATTCAAAATTACAAATTAATTTGAGTGTTGGCCTTAGGCTTTGGTTAATCTTCTGCCCCACGGTGGGACAGGACCAGCTCTGACTTCCTACGGTAGGAAAGTCAAGTAAACACCCCATGATGGAGGAGATAGCTGAGACCAGGCCATCTCCCCCACCAGAAATGTTCCCCAAGGCTCGTGCTCTGTATTGGCCCCAGCCCCACACCATTGCGGGGGTGTAAGGACTAGAGCCCCGGAGCCCCAGGATTCCTTTAACGGAATACTTCTATAAGAGCAACACTGAGGGGCATGCACCTCCATGCGATGCCCCTCCCAAACTCATCAACCCAAGCCTAACCTGCCAACCTAACAAGTTGTGACTATTGCTAAGCAGTAGGCGAAAAACCAGATGGCAACAGCCAATCAGCCAAATGGAAAAAAAATCCTACTGGCCCCTGAATACAGGCGGCTCCATAGCAAGGTCACTCTAAACCTGCAAGAAAAAAGAGGTGGGTGGGAGGGAGATTCAAATCACTAGCAGGAATGAGCTTAACACAAAACGCTAAGTATTTAAGCACTCACCCTGTCAATCAAGGAATGGATACATGCAATTTACCCCAGCAACACTCAGCCCTCCAATCATCTTCTCTTTTAGAGTTTAGACCCACCCCTTAACACACACACACAGACTTTTCTGCCGGGTCCGTCCACAACCCCCATTATTCCCTATGGGGTTAATGAGCTTTTAGCTGTTGGGCTACCCCCCCCCCCACGCTAGGGATATGTATGGAAACACAGAAATAACATATTGTTAGCCTTATTGAAGCAGACTGTGCATGTCTCCCCATCTTGAAATTTTGCATACTGTAAATGCCCAACAGCTTTGGCTTCCTTAGGAAAGTATGCTGTGTTTGAACTGACCACAACCATGTTTTTCAAGAGTTTTGGCCACTTAAGGCATTGCTGCAGTGACTTCGTATGGCATATTTCCATGCTAGTTTGGTAATTTTGGGAAGTCTGTCATCAAGTAATCTCCACCTGGCTAGGAGAGAGGACAATGTTTGGGTAGGGAAATATCTGTACAGCTGACGCCATCAGTTCCAGTTTCCAGGTCAAGAAGCAACAGAGAAATGGATTTTGGTGGGGCCCTCTGTTAGAACAAACAGAAATTATTTTCATCTTTTCTTTCTTTAGCTTAGACATCTGGCTCCACAAGTGTTTATCTACATGCACATTAGCCTTTAACAATTAAATGTTCTCATCTGTAAAAGATTCCCCAGGAGGCAGCATCACAATTAGCATAACTTCATGGCAAAGTCTTAAATATTTATATCTGCCTTTCTCTTCTATTATGCAACAGGGTGACATTTGATTCATTGGTGGCTGCTATTATGGGCAAGAAGGGCAATGTCCCACCAATCTCTCCAGAAGCCCTGCCTTATGGGAAATAGAGGGGAAATAGAGTTTGGGAGTCATTCGCTGCAAGTCTTGCACAGATCTGCCTGCCCCCATTATCCAAATATTTCCTGATTAAAGAAATGCTCGTCAGATTACAGTGGAACCTCGGTTTATGAACACCTTGGTTTACTAATTTTCGGTTTACAAATGCCGCGGACCCAACTGAAACGGATTAATTCACTTTCCATTACATTCAATGGGAAAGTTTGCTTCAGTTTATGAACGCTTCAGTTTATGAACAGACTTCTGGAACCAATTACACCCATGCTTCGGGTTAAGTACGCTTCAGGTTGAGTACTCCGCGGACCGTCTGGAACAGATTAATCCACTTTCCATTACTTTCAATGGGAAAGTTCGCTTCAGTTTATGAACGCTTCAGGTTAAGTACTCCGTGGACCGTCTGGAACAGATTAATCCACTTTCCATTTCTTTCAATGGGAAAGTTCGCTTCCCAATGGGATTCGAACTGCTGACCTTCTGATCGCAGTGGCGGAGCTTCATGCTCCGGCACCGAGGGGTGGAGAGCAGATGGGGTGGGGCTGGCGCACGTCCTGGGGGCAGGGGGCACTGCCCGCAGGGGCCGGGCGTGTGTCCTGGGAGTGGGGCGTGCCACTTGCGGGGGCGGGGTGCCCAGCGCGGACGGGGGGCAGCTGCGATGGCACCCTGCCAGGATCACGCTGCCGGGGGCGGTGCGCTCCCCCCCCGCACTCCTCTTCTTCTGCCAGTGTGTGATTGACAAGCCCAAGCGGCTCAGTGGTTTAGACCACAGCACCACCCGTGTCCTGGGGGAGCCTGTAACAGCCAGGAGATGAGAGTCAGAGGCAGGAGAAGCTGCAGGATTGGAGAGTGAAGAAAAGGTGCAAAAGGACTGGGAGAGAGGTCAGGTTGGGGGAGAATCAAGGGCTTCCACTCCTCCTCCTCCTGCCCCCACCTCTCCTGCCCCCAGGACTAGAAGAACATTGAAGCAGGAGGAGTAGAAGCAAGTTACACACAGGAGAAATTCTAGACTGTTTGCACACTGCTTGGATAGGGGAGATCCATAAACTGAAATCAGGCGTGGGATCTCTCTGTTGTGGCAACTCCCTCATCTGATGCACAACCTCAGAGTAGCTGAGAGACATGCCTTTTCTTGATTGTAAGTTTACTTTTGACAATGAAGAGTTAATTTCTTCCTCTGGACCTTCCTTGCCTGACAGCGCCATGGCATCTTGTAAACATCACAGTCAAATGCAAGTTGAGAGGTATACTATGGCTTTTAACAGAATCATCCATATTCTTGATCCCATCTTACATTAGCGCCACTCATAGTAAGAGCAGAGCAGGAAATCAAGCCCATTAGAGATTTGTCGAACTAGCTATTTGCGCGGACATGACCCTGGGAAAGTTTCAGATTAATTCCTACTGCGATGTGACTTATTTGCAGCAACAAAGGCAAACACTCTGCCAGTTCTTTCCATACCATTTACAACCGAAAAGTTGCTTTCATTTGTTTGTTTTTGTCTTTGCAGGCTGTTACGAAGATGACAGATAGTGATGTATTCATTATGAAAAGTGGAGGTGACTCTAATGCACTACACATCTCCATGCTTGCTGTGTTATTAAACTCGGTGATTTGTTCTCCGGGAAAGTACAAAAGGCAGGCAATGTATCAGAACACTATCTTGGAAAATGGGAGATGCGGAAATATTAAAAGTAATTGCAGATTCTTTGAATAATTGCCTCCAAGATGGTACTTATCAGCATTTTACAAGTAAAACACAAGGGTGTCAAACTCCAAGTGAGCAAATTACTAGCAGTTACAGTATTTAAGCAAACTGCTCTTCCCTGATCTGAAAGAATAATGTGAGAGTGTTTGGCAATAACAGCTGTATCATCTCATATGTACAATATGTCAGGCATTCACAAGAGTGCTGCATGCCACTAAAAGTTCCATAACACAAGGGATGCAACTAATACCCAGGGTTTCGCATTCCCAAAGTGAAAATTGCATAAGCCTTTCCTGTGATGATGGATGACACAATAAAAATACAATGGCAGGACAGAACGGATGGTGCAGCTGGATGGCAGGTAACAGCAGAGGTCTTTGAGGCTTCAGTATTAGGGTCTACATGCATAGGAACACCTTTTACCAAGGGAATTGTAATTTCCAGTACATCCTAGTTCAATTAGCAAGCTTCTCCAGGGCTTGTCTTTCTGTGCTTTCTTGAAGAACTCTGAAAATGGTCCAGGCATTTCTTGGGACTTCTCTGGGAAAGTGTAGCTGATTGCAAGGTGAGCTGAGGTTGGAGGATTAACCCTATTAAAAACAACAACAACAGTATCTTCAAAAGAACATAACAAAATAACCACATGTTTCACAACACAGCATGTCATTAAACCAATTGCGCAGATTGTGGAGGACCGAGAAACAGTCAAATCATTGCATATGTTAAAACATTTATACCTGTATCCCATCTTTCCACCCCTAAATGGTTCAAGGAATCTGTTGTTTTTGTTGTTTAGTCGTTTAGTCATGTCCGACTATTGGTCCTAACCAATAGTGATGACTTGGTTAGTGGGGTAGAAGTGGCAGGATCATTAGGTGGGAGTGACCATGCTCTTCTGGAGTTTATTATCCAGCGGAAAGGAGCAACCAAGCATACTAAGGTCCAAATTCTAGACTTTAAGAAAGCCGACTTCAGAAAACTTAGGGAAACGCTGGGTGAAATCCCATGGACAGTAATACTAAAAGGGAAGGGAGTTCATGATGGTTGGGAGTTTGTTAAAAGGGAGATATTAAAAGCACAACTTCAGGCAATACCAATGAGACGGAAACATGGAAGGTGCCTAAAGAAGCCAGGCTGGCTATCTAAAGAATTTTTGACTGAGTTAAGATTTAAAAGGGATATGTACAAAAAATGGAAAAGGGGGGAAATCTCCAGAGAGGAATTCAAACATATAGCCAGCACGTGTAGAGACAAAGTCAGAAAAGTTAAAGCACAGAATGAACTCAGGCTCGCCAGAGAGGTTAAAAGCAACAAAAAGGGCTTTTATGGGTATGTCCGTAGCAAAAGGAAAAACAAGGAAACAGTGGGGTCACTCAGAGGAGAAGATGGTGAAATGCAAACAGGGGACAGAGAAAGGGCAGAACTCCTCAATGCCTTCTTTGCCTCAGTCTTCTCCAAGAAAGAAAAAAACGCCCGACCTGAAGAATATGGAGCAGATGATTCAGCAGGGGAAACACAGCCCAGAATAAGTAAGGAGGTAGTACAAGAATACTTGGCTAGTTTAGATGTATTCAAGTCTCCAGGGCCAGATGAACTACATCCAAGAGTATTAAAAGAACTGGCAGAGGTGATTTCAGAACCACTGGCAATAATCTTTGAAAATTCCTGGAGAACAGGCGAAGTTCCAGCAGACTGGAGGAGGGCAAATGTTGTCCCTATTTTCAAAAAGGGGAAAAGAGAGGACCCAAACAATTACCGCCCAGTCAGCCTGACATCAATACCAGGAAAGATTCTAGAGCAGATCATTAAGCAAACAGTCTGTGAGCACCTAGAAAGAAACTCTGTGATCACTAAAAGTCAGCATGGGTTCCTGAAAAATAAGTCATGTCAGACTAATCTGATCTCATTTTTTGACAGAATTACAAGCCTGGTAGATGAAGGGAACGCTGTGGATGTAGCCTATCTTGATTTCAGCAAGGCCTTTGACAAGGTGCCCCATGATATTCTTGTAAAGAAGCTGGTAAAATGTGGGCTAGACAATGCTACCATTCAGTGGATTTGTAGCTGGCTTACTGACCGAACCCAAAGGGTGCTCATCAATGGCTCCTCCTCATCCTGGAGAGTAGTGACTAGTGGGGTGCCACAGGGTTCTGTCTTGGGCCCAGTCTAGTTCAACATCTTTATCAATGACTTGGATGATGGGCTTGAGGGAATCCTGAGCAAGTTTGCAGATGACACCAAATTGGGAGGGGTGGCTAACACCCCAGAGGACAGGATCACACTTCAGAATGACCTTAACAGATTAGACAACTGGGCCAAAGCAAACAAGATGAATTTTAACAAGGAGAAATGTAAAGTACTACACTTGGGCAAAAAAAATGAAAGGCACAAATACAGGATGGGAGACACCTGGCTTGAGAGCAGTACATGTGAAAAGGATCTAGGAGTTTTGGTTGACCACAAACTTGACATGAGTCAGCAGTGTGATGCAGCAGCTAAAAAAGGCAATGCAATTCTGGGCTGCATCAATAGGAGTATAGCATCTAGATCAAGGGAAGTAATAGTACCACTGTATTCTGCTCTGGTCAGACCTCACCTGGAGTATTGTGTCCAGTTCTGGGCACCACAGTTCAAGAAGGATACTGATAAGCTGGAACGTGTCCAGAAGAGGGCAACCAAAATGGTCAAAGGCCTGGAAACGATGCCTTATGAGGAACGGCTTAGGGAGCTGGGTATGTTTAGCCTGGAGAAGAGAAGGTTAAGGGGTGATATGATAACCATGTTCAAATATATAAAAGGATGTCATATAAAGGAGGGAGAAAGGTTGTTTTCTGCTGCTCCAGAGAAGCGGACACGGAGCAACGGATTCAAACTACAAGAAAGAAAATTCCACCTAAACATTAGGAAGAACTTCCTGACAGTAAGAGCTGTTCGGCAGTGGAATTTGCTGCCAAGGAGTGTGGTGGAGTCTCCTTCTTTGGAGGTCTTTAAGCAGAGGCTTGACAGCCATCTGTCAGGAATGCTTTGATGGTGTTTCCTGCTTGGCAGGGGGTTGGACTGGATGGCCCTTGTGGTCTCTTCCAACTCTATGATTCTATGATTCTATGATTCTATGACTCTACGTGACCCCATGGACCATAGCACGCCAGGCACTCCTGACTTCCACTGCCTCCCACAGTTTGGTCAAACTCATGTTAGTAGCTTTGAGAACACTGTCCAACCATCTCGTCCTCTGTTGTCCCCTTCTCCTTCTTTCCCAACATCAGGGTCTTCTCCAGGGAGTCTTCTCTTCTCATGAGGTGTCCCAAGTATTGGAGCCTCAGCTTCAGGATCTGTCCTTCCAGTGAGCACTCAGGGCTGATTTCCTTCAGAATGGATAGGTTTGATCTTCTTGCAGTCCATGGGACTCTCAAGGGATCAAGGGATCAAACAACCCATTAAAAACAAAACATTTCATGAATAACAGCTATCAAAGAGACCCATCAAAATAAGATGGTCAGACTGCAAACAGTATACTAATGGAATGACAGAGGAACAGCAACACTTATCAGCATAAACAACATACGGAGGAGTGAAAAGTCTTCAAGAACCATCTAGGTTGAATGTCCATTTAAATAACTCTTCCTGCATCCATATTCATTGGATACATAGATGGGCATCTGTGTGCATACTGAGTGCACACTGAGATTGGGTGAGGGTTTCTCCTTGCTTGGAAGAGCTCTACATGCATTCATGGATGCATGCATGCATAAGATCACTTTCCAACACAGTGCAAAGTCCTTCCAACACACATCAGGGTTGCACAGCAGTTGTGCATGGCAGGAGGGCTAGCCCACAGGGCCTATTTGCCGGCTGCACACATTCACGCGAAGTCACCTAGTACCAATCTGGCATCTACAAATATGTGGGAAATCCGCTTTTCAACTGGAGCTATGCTGAACATTTCAGCCAAGCTTTCTTTCAACCTTTCAGTGAGTTGCTTTTTATTTCTGTGTTGGTCAATGTGAGAAATCCACTTATGGGACAATTTCTTAACTTCACAGAAACACTTTTTAACTTCCTTTGAAATTCATTGCGTGTTTTGCCTCAGCAGGGAGGGAGTCCCAAGCTGGACTCACATTTTGCTTTAGATAGAATACGGCAGCAGCTTGGAATAAAATATTTTTCAAAACTTAGTAAGATAAACCTAATAAAAACAAAACAAAAAAAACCAGCCATGTGCCATAGTGTCATGAACATTAAATTTATCAACGATGAGTCTAATTTGAGATCCTTTTATTCAAAGCATACCTGTTCTTAAACAAAAATGAAAAATACAAGAGCATTGGGGCACAAAAAGCAGTTGATGGCACTTAGCTAGAAGAAGATACAGATACAGTCAGTACAAATAAATTGCTCAGTATGTGATTGACAAGCCCAAGCGGCTCAGTGGTTTAGACCACAGCACCACCCGTGTCCTGGGGGAGCCTGTAACAGCCAGGAGATGAGAGTCAGAGGCAGGAGAAGCTGCAGGATTGGAGAGTGAAGAAAAGGTGCAAAAGGACTGGGAGAGAGGTCAGGTTGGGGGAGAATCAAGGGCTTCCACTCCTCCTCCTCCTGCCCCCACCTCTCCTGCCCCCAGGACTAGAAGAACATTGAAGCAGGAGGAGTAGAAGCAAGTTACACACAGGAGAAATTCTAGACTGTTTGCACACTGCTTGGATAGGGGAGATCCATAAACTGAAATCAGGCGTGGGATCTCTCTGTTGTGGCAACTCCCTCATCTGATGCACAACCTCAGAGTAGCTGAGAGACATGCCTTTTCTTGATTGTAAGTTTACTTTTGACAATGAAGAGTTAATTTCTTCCTCTGGACCTTCCTTGCCTGACAGCGCCATGGCATCTTGTAAACATCACAGTCAAATGCAAGTTGAGAGGTATACTATGGCTTTTAACAGAATCATCCATATTCTTGATCCCATCTTACATTAGCGCCACTCATAGTAAGAGCAGAGCAGGAAATCAAGCCCATTAGAGATTTGTCGAACTAGCTATTTGCGCGGACATGACCCTGGGAAAGTTTCAGATTAATTCCTACTGCGATGTGACTTATTTGCAGCAACAAAGGCAAACACTCTGCCAGTTCTTTCCATACCATTTACAACCGAAAAGTTGCTTTCATTTGTTTGTTTTTGTCTTTGCAGGCTGTTACGAAGATGACAGATAGTGATGTATTCATTATGAAAAGTGGAGGTGACTCTAATGCACTACACATCTCCATGCTTGCTGTGTTATTAAACTCGGTGATTTGTTCTCCGGGAAAGTACAAAAGGCAGGCAATGTATCAGAACACTATCTTGGAAAATGGGAGATGCGGAAATATTAAAAGTAATTGCAGATTCTTTGAATAATTGCCTCCAAGATGGTACTTATCAGCATTTTACAAGTAAAACACAAGGGTGTCAAACTCCAAGTGAGCAAATTACTAGCAGTTACAGTATTTAAGCAAACTGCTCTTCCCTGATCTGAAAGAATAATGTGAGAGTGTTTGGCAATAACAGCTGTATCATCTCATATGTACAATATGTCAGGCATTCACAAGAGTGCTGCATGCCACTAAAAGTTCCATAACACAAGGGATGCAACTAATACCCAGGGTTTCGCATTCCCAAAGTGAAAATTGCATAAGCCTTTCCTGTGATGATGGATGACACAATAAAAATACAATGGCAGGACAGAACGGATGGTGCAGCTGGATGGCAGGTAACAGCAGAGGTCTTTGAGGCTTCAGTATTAGGGTCTACATGCATAGGAACACCTTTTACCAAGGGAATTGTAATTTCCAGTACATCCTAGTTCAATTAGCAAGCTTCTCCAGGGCTTGTCTTTCTGTGCTTTCTTGAAGAACTCTGAAAATGGTCCAGGCATTTCTTGGGACTTCTCTGGGAAAGTGTAGCTGATTGCAAGGTGAGCTGAGGTTGGAGGATTAACCCTATTAAAAACAACAACAACAGTATCTTCAAAAGAACATAACAAAATAACCACATGTTTCACAACACAGCATGTCATTAAACCAATTGCGCAGATTGTGGAGGACCGAGAAACAGTCAAATCATTGCATATGTTAAAACATTTATACCTGTATCCCATCTTTCCACCCCTAAATGGTTCAAGGAATCTGTTGTTTTTGTTGTTTAGTCGTTTAGTCATGTCCGACTATTGGTCCTAACCAATAGTGATGACTTGGTTAGTGGGGTAGAAGTGGCAGGATCATTAGGTGGGAGTGACCATGCTCTTCTGGAGTTTATTATCCAGCGGAAAGGAGCAACCAAGCATACTAAGGTCCAAATTCTAGACTTTAAGAAAGCCGACTTCAGAAAACTTAGGGAAACGCTGGGTGAAATCCCATGGACAGTAATACTAAAAGGGAAGGGAGTTCATGATGGTTGGGAGTTTGTTAAAAGGGAGATATTAAAAGCACAACTTCAGGCAATACCAATGAGACGGAAACATGGAAGGTGCCTAAAGAAGCCAGGCTGGCTATCTAAAGAATTTTTGACTGAGTTAAGATTTAAAAGGGATATGTACAAAAAATGGAAAAGGGGGGAAATCTCCAGAGAGGAATTCAAACATATAGCCAGCACGTGTAGAGACAAAGTCAGAAAAGTTAAAGCACAGAATGAACTCAGGCTCGCCAGAGAGGTTAAAAGCAACAAAAAGGGCTTTTATGGGTATGTCCGTAGCAAAAGGAAAAACAAGGAAACAGTGGGGTCACTCAGAGGAGAAGATGGTGAAATGCAAACAGGGGACAGAGAAAGGGCAGAACTCCTCAATGCCTTCTTTGCCTCAGTCTTCTCCAAGAAAGAAAAAAACGCCCGACCTGAAGAATATGGAGCAGATGATTCAGCAGGGGAAACACAGCCCAGAATAAGTAAGGAGGTAGTACAAGAATACTTGGCTAGTTTAGATGTATTCAAGTCTCCAGGGCCAGATGAACTACATCCAAGAGTATTAAAAGAACTGGCAGAGGTGATTTCAGAACCACTGGCAATAATCTTTGAAAATTCCTGGAGAACAGGCGAAGTTCCAGCAGACTGGAGGAGGGCAAATGTTGTCCCTATTTTCAAAAAGGGGAAAAGAGAGGACCCAAACAATTACCGCCCAGTCAGCCTGACATCAATACCAGGAAAGATTCTAGAGCAGATCATTAAGCAAACAGTCTGTGAGCACCTAGAAAGAAACTCTGTGATCACTAAAAGTCAGCATGGGTTCCTGAAAAATAAGTCATGTCAGACTAATCTGATCTCATTTTTTGACAGAATTACAAGCCTGGTAGATGAAGGGAACGCTGTGGATGTAGCCTATCTTGATTTCAGCAAGGCCTTTGACAAGGTGCCCCATGATATTCTTGTAAAGAAGCTGGTAAAATGTGGGCTAGACAATGCTACCATTCAGTGGATTTGTAGCTGGCTTACTGACCGAACCCAAAGGGTGCTCATCAATGGCTCCTCCTCATCCTGGAGAGTAGTGACTAGTGGGGTGCCACAGGGTTCTGTCTTGGGCCCAGTCTAGTTCAACATCTTTATCAATGACTTGGATGATGGGCTTGAGGGAATCCTGAGCAAGTTTGCAGATGACACCAAATTGGGAGGGGTGGCTAACACCCCAGAGGACAGGATCACACTTCAGAATGACCTTAACAGATTAGACAACTGGGCCAAAGCAAACAAGATGAATTTTAACAAGGAGAAATGTAAAGTACTACACTTGGGCAAAAAAAATGAAAGGCACAAATACAGGATGGGAGACACCTGGCTTGAGAGCAGTACATGTGAAAAGGATCTAGGAGTTTTGGTTGACCACAAACTTGACATGAGTCAGCAGTGTGATGCAGCAGCTAAAAAAGGCAATGCAATTCTGGGCTGCATCAATAGGAGTATAGCATCTAGATCAAGGGAAGTAATAGTACCACTGTATTCTGCTCTGGTCAGACCTCACCTGGAGTATTGTGTCCAGTTCTGGGCACCACAGTTCAAGAAGGATACTGATAAGCTGGAACGTGTCCAGAAGAGGGAAACCAAAATGGTCAAAGGCCTGGAAACGATGCCTTATGAGGAACGGCTTAGGGAGCTGGGTATGTTTAGCCTGGAGAAGAGAAGGTTAAGGGGTGATATGATAACCATGTTCAAATATATAAAAGGATGTCATATAAAGGAGGGAGAAAGGTTGTTTTCTGCTGCTCCAGAGAAGCGGACACGGAGCAACGGATTCAAACTACAAGAAAGAAAATTCCACCTAAACATTAGGAAGAACTTCCTGACAGTAAGAGCTGTTCGGCAGTGGAATTTGCTGCCAAGGAGTGTGGTGGAGTCTCCTTCTTTGGAGGTCTTTAAGCAGAGGCTTGACAGCCATCTGTCAGGAATGCTTTGATGGTGTTTCCTGCTTGGCAGGGGGTTGGACTGGATGGCCCTTGTGGTCTCTTCCAACTCTATGATTCTATGATTCTATGATTCTATGACTCTACGTGACCCCATGGACCATAGCACGCCAGGCACTCCTGACTTCCACTGCCTCCCACAGTTTGGTCAAACTCATGTTAGTAGCTTTGAGAACACTGTCCAACCATCTCGTCCTCTGTTGTCCCCTTCTCCTTCTTTCCCAACATCAGGGTCTTCTCCAGGGAGTCTTCTCTTCTCATGAGGTGTCCCAAGTATTGGAGCCTCAGCTTCAGGATCTGTCCTTCCAGTGAGCACTCAGGGCTGATTTCCTTCAGAATGGATAGGTTTGATCTTCTTGCAGTCCATGGGACTCTCAAGGGATCAAGGGATCAAACAACCCATTAAAAACAAAACATTTCATGAATAACAGCTATCAAAGAGACCCATCAAAATAAGATGGTCAGACTGCAAACAGTATACTAATGGAATGACAGAGGAACAGCAACACTTATCAGCATAAACAACATACGGAGGAGTGAAAAGTCTTCAAGAACCATCTAGGTTGAATGTCCATTTAAATAACTCTTCCTGCATCCATATTCATTGGATACATAGATGGGCATCTGTGTGCATACTGAGTGCACACTGAGATTGGGTGAGGGTTTCTCCTTGCTTGGAAGAGCTCTACATGCATTCATGGATGCATGCATGCATAAGATCACTTTCCAACACAGTGCAAAGTCCTTCCAACACACATCAGGGTTGCACAGCAGTTGTGCATGGCAGGAGGGCTAGCCCACAGGGCCTATTTGCCGGCTGCACACATTCACGCGAAGTCACCTAGTACCAATCTGGCATCTACAAATATGTGGGAAATCCGCTTTTCAACTGGAGCTATGCTGAACATTTCAGCCAAGCTTTCTTTCAACCTTTCAGTGAGTTGCTTTTTATTTCTGTGTTGGTCAATGTGAGAAATCCACTTATGGGACAATTTCTTAACTTCACAGAAACACTTTTTAACTTCCTTTGAAATTCATTGCGTGTTTTGCCTCAGCAGGGAGGGAGTCCCAAGCTGGACTCACATTTTGCTTTAGATAGAATACGGCAGCAGCTTGGAATAAAATATTTTTCAAAACTTAGTAAGATAAACCTAATAAAAACAAAACAAAAAAAACCAGCCATGTGCCATAGTGTCATGAACATTAAATTTATCAACGATGAGTCTAATTTGAGATCCTTTTATTCAAAGCATACCTGTTCTTAAACAAAAATGAAAAATACAAGAGCATTGGGGCACAAAAAGCAGTTGATGGCACTTAGCTAGAAGAAGATACAGATACAGTCAGTACAAATAAATTGCTCAGTATAGCAATAGTGCACTGAGTAGGCTCATTCCATTTACCAACATTTTGTAAATCTATGTCAATCTGCACTAATGCACATACATTTGAACAGCATTGTAAGAGATACAAATTGGTCTATGGTGCTACACTTGATCAGCATTCATCCAGCTCCTGACAACTGAAAGACATGTCCATTTGTTTTTGTTTTTAATTCAAATTGGATAAACACACAACTTGTTACACCCCCAAAAGGTTGGAGTCTCTTTTTCCAGCTCTTCAGATACAGTGGTACCTCTGGTTAAGAACTTAATTCGTTCTGGAGGTCCGTTCTTAACCTGAAACTGTTCTTAACCTGAAGCACCACTTTAGCTAATGGGGCCTCCCTCTGCTGCCGCGCTGCCACCACACAATTTCTGTTCTCATCCTGAAGCAAAGTTCTTAACCCAAGGTATTATTTCTGGGTTAGTGGAGTCTGTAACCTGAAGCGTCTGTAACCTGAGGTACCACTGTACAGAAATGTCCTTTGTAAAGTAGGCCACATGGATTCCCTAGCTGTAGCATCACAGACCCTCCAAGAATCCCTTTTTTCCAGGGACAGTCCCAGATTTACAGAAGCCATTCCTTCTTTCTGATTTGATTGCAGAATGTCATGCTTTTACATAGGACGTCCCTATTTTCATCGGAGAAATGTTGGAGGGTATGGAATTATGCAACCCTAAGCCAAGGAGATAGGATACTGGTGGCGCTGTGGTCCAAAACCACTGAGCCTAGGGCTTGCCGATCAGAAGGTCGGTGGTTTGAATCCCCACGACAGGGTGAGCTCCCATTGTTCAGTCCCTTTTGAATAGCAGTTCAAAAGCACGTCAAAGTGCAAGTAGATAAATAGGTACCACTCTGGCAGGAAGGTAAACAGAGTTTCCGTACACTGCTCTGGTGTCAGTGTTCCATTGCGCCAGAAGTGGCTTAGTCATGCTGGCCACATGACCCAGAAAAACTGACTGCGGACAAACGCCGGCTCCCTCAGCCTATAGATGAGCACACAACCCCAGAGTCATCCATGACTGGACCTAATGGTCAGGGGTACCTTTACCTTTACCTTTAAGCCAAGGAGATAAGTAACTAGACAACCTTTAGAAGATATCTGAAGGCAGCCCTGTATAGGGAAAGTTTTTTCAAAAAATGTTTTATTGTGTTTTTATATATGTTGGAAGCCGCCCAGAGTGGCTGGGGCAACCCAGTAAGATGTGTGAGGTATAAATAGTAAAATTATCATTATGGAAAGGGACGTCCCTGTTTTCATCGGAGAAATGTTGGAGGGTATAGCATGACCTTCTGGTCATTTGCAGTGGTGGTTCAGTACTGCAATGCAGCATGGGCCAGACCAGCAATACTTTCTGCCTGCAAACAGAAACTTGCTTGGGCTTTGTGACCCAAGTGCCCTGGTGCCTTACTGTGAGTGTGTTGGCAGGGAATGGAAATAAGGAATTAACAGGCCTTTTGGAAAGCCCTCGTGAAAGCTTTCTTGCAAGGAGCCTTTTAGCAAATGCCAACACTCTGAGAATAATCAACTTATCTAATCCTGCTGCTTCGTCAGGCTTCAGTTCCCCAGACTCCCCCTTTGGATGCCGGGCCTTCAAAATTGCCTTGAAGGTAAGGATTGCAATTACATTTGGCTAACAAGCCCCAGTGTGTATCCTGCTCGGGGAACACTGCTAAATTTTAAGCAGTAGAGGTTCGAAATCCAAGTTATTATCCCATCATTATCAGCGTTATAACGTTCCCTAGCTAACAATAAGCGGAGGCATTCTTTAAAAAGGCTACGCCTAGAGTAATATAAACAGGACAGATTTTATAGATACATATGAAAAGGGAAATTCACAGGGAGAAATTAAAAGTCACAGCAAGATATACTAGCACCAAACTCTGACTTTCATAACAACCTAAGATGTTGATCTCAAGGAAAGTTTATGGGAAGGAAACTCAACCGTGGCAATAAATATTCGTGGTGGCATTTAAGTGGAAGGCATTCTAATTTCCATATAACCTTTAGGAATTCCCTCATACAACAAGATAATTTGCAGAATATCTTTATATCTGGTGTCTGTTTATAACTACTGCCTTCTAGATCACACCAAGGGTCCACCTAGACCAGAACTCTATCTCATACTGTCCCTAAACATGGAGAATGCAATCAGTCGTTGTGGGTAATAACTTTTGTGAGGGGCCAGAAATCATGGCAATGCCATGGGTGGCAACCTCTTCCTCTTTTTAATAAATATTTATTAAACATTCAACACATATTTACACAACAATTTACCATGTTACAATTTATGCATGAACACTACATGGAAAAAAGAAAAATAGAGAAGAAAGAAAGAAAGAAAAAGAATAAAGACAAGAAGGATAAAATAATCTTCTGATTCTTCTCAGAAAAAAACAATCTCATGTGTTATTTTTTACACAGTATCATGTTATTGTACTTTGTTTCCTTAATTTCCTTCAGAGACAGATTCTTTAGTTTATTATCTATACATTACAAGAATCATAGTAGTTTTTCAAATATTCTTTAAATACTATCCATTCTTTATTCACCCTCTGCATTGAGTACCCTTTAACTCTCCCCATCATTATTGCCATTTGGGTGTATTCTGTCATTTTTACCTACCATTCTGACTTTGTAGGTGTAATTTCACTCTTCCAATTCATTGCGACCAGAATCCTGGCTGCAGATGTTGCGTACATAAAGAGTGGTCTTACTTCTTCCTTGATTTCAGTTGACATTATCCCTAATAAAAAGGCCTCTGGTCTTTTTGTGAATGGGAATTTGAGTATATATTTTTAATTCATTATATACAATGTTCCAGAACTCTCTGATTTTTTTCACATCCCCACCACATACAGCATATATGAACCTCTCCCCTTTTTACATCTCCAACAAGTTTCAGATCTATTCGTACACATTTTGGCCAGTTTGGCCAGATTTAACAACAATCTCTGTCCATCTTAATTAATTTATGAATTGGCTCGGTCTGTGATGGGGGTCATGCTAACAATTTAGTAACTTCAAGGGTTGTGAGTTTCGTTTTTAAAAGAGCTGTTGGATAATGAGTTTTTTTTCCAGTCAGAAAAAATAGGATCTGAGGTAACAGCAAGCTTGTTCTTACTTGTAGCTGTTTGAAATTAAGATGCATCAAAAATCACATCTTCTTTGTTTAAGACTACGCTGCTGTCAACTACGTATTTGGTTTGCAACTGAATGTTTTTTTCCCCCCTAAGCACATATTGCAGACCTTGAAGATTTTATGCATTCATCCTCAAGGAAATGTCTTCAAAAACATTCTTGAAGCTCCAGCTCTAATAACATGCAGCTATATAATTGTTGGTGGATTAATGGTGTTATATGTAAGGGGAGTTTTGGCTCTGGCTGTCTTATTTGCGACTAGTTTCTTGCTTTTAACTGCTGCCTGCTTCTTATTTTTCAAACCACTCATGGGTAAAAACACAAACATTGTTTACCTTAAAAAAATATTGTGGTGCCCCAGTTGGAGTACCTCTGAGCATGCTACCCCATTTACCTAAGCAAAGCAAATATTGTCTTGAGTGTGTGTGTGTGTGTGTGTGTGAATGTTCATGGTGAGTTCTGGCACCTCTTTTTCTAGAAAAGTCTCACTGCCTACTCCCATGTTGTAAGGGAGTAAAAACCTAGGCGGGGTATATGCATCCAGAATTTTCCAGATAGCTCCAATAGCTCAAAAAACGTAATTCTTTGTGCGATTTTCCAAAAAAAACCTCAACATTTTCAACTTTTGTGTCTGGCGACCTTGTTATATGAGCAGGGGATATGGGCTTAGGTTAGGTATGGGCAGGGTCGGCTCTAAGGGAAGGCTGGGTGGCGCAATGCGCCAGGGTGCCGGGCTGCCAGGGGGCGCTGCGCTGCGGTGCCTGCGGCAGCGCCTATGTCAACCACGCAACACCTGCCAGAAAGCCGCGCTGGGAAACGTTGGGGGCGCCGGAAGAATCTTCGCACCATGGTGCCACGGTGCCAGATATGCTTAAGACAGCCCTGGGTATGGGTTAGGCCAGAAGTATCTTGGAAAATGTGGGTTTTGGCGGGATGCAGGAACCCTGGGATGGAGCTCCAGGAGGAAAGAGCAGCAATGGAGATTAGGTGGAACTGTTCAAGCAAGCAAGAAAACCATGGGAAGCTGAGGAGGGAGAATTAGAGAAATGAAGGTCATACACATAATGGGAAATAAGGGTGGCGTGACAGGCTGCCTGAGGCTGCAACTCAGCAATTCCAATAGGGACTAGTACAGGCATCCCCAATCCGTGGCCCTCCAGATGTTTTGGCCTACAACTCCCACGATCCCTAGCTAACAGGACCAGTGGTCAGGGAAGATTGGAATTGTAGTCCAAAATATCTGGAGGGCCGAAGTTTGGGGATGCCTGGACTAGTATGTTACCCTTAGGGCACCTGTATGGGTCAGAGGCAGAGGTAAAGAGCTTTGCTGACCCTTTCATTAGGTCTCCCCTTGGCTAGCATACATCTTGTCTTTGACACTTCCATCTCAATATCTACATTACCCCAGTTTTTATTATTAAGAAGCTGGAAAAGAATGAGGCAGGATATGTGTGTGTGGTTTAGTGCATCTGGGCAAGCAATTTTAGAAACATTTTCCTCTATACTGTTCCATCTCCTGGCTGTGTGTTTGCTCTCCTACCCTCTGTTTTCTCATTCCTTAAGAATGCATGTGTACTTCTCTGAGAAAAGGTAAGTATCCCTTCAGGCAAGGGCACCAGGCTGAGAACTTCAACACATTTTGGTCCGTTGCCTAGTATCTAAAATTGATCACCCGGGCTGGGTGCAAAATGTCCTAATTAAAACTCTGCAGAAAGTTTCACTCCAGTGCTTTAGACCTTATACAAATTTAAACAGCAACCCGCTCGGAACATCCTTATATTCTTAAAATTAATTCAGTGGCAAAAACAATCCCTTAAGTGCAGAGCTAACACAAGAGGTTAGGATAATGTAAACATGGCGAGGGGGGAAAGAGATTGGAGTAGCTGTTTTCTTTTTTCCTAATCGGTCAGTAGGATCAGCAATTGGCAGTCCCTGGACCAAATCTGCTCCATGTAGAGTTCTACAGTGGTACCTCGGGTTACAAACGCTTCAGGTTACAGACACTTCAGGTTACAGACTCCGCTAAGCCAGAAAGCTCATTAACCCCATAGGGAATAATGAGTGTAGCGGCCGGACCCAGCAGAAAATACGGTGTGTGTGTTAAGGGGTGGGTCTAAGCTCTAAGAGAGAAGATGATTGGAGAGCTGACTGTTGCTGGGGTAAATTGCATGTATCCATTTTTTGATTGACAGGGCGAGTGCTTAAGTACTCAGCTTTTTCGTGTTAAGCTCATTTCTGGCTAGTGATTTGAATCTCCCTCCCGCCCACCTCCTTTTCTTTGCAGGTTTAGAGTGACCTTGCTATGGCGCCGCCTGTATTCAGGGGCCAGTAGGAATTTTTTTTCATTTGGCTGATTGGCTGTTGCCATCTGGTTTTTCGCCTACTGCTTAGCAATAGTCACAACTTGTTAGGTTGGCAGGTTAGGCTTGGGTTGATGAGTTTGGGAGGGGCATCGCATGGAGGTGCATGCCCCTCAGTGTTGCTCCTATAGAAGTATTCCGTTAAAGGAATCCTGGGGTTCCGGGGCTCTAGTCCTTACACCCCCGCAATGGTGCGGGGCTGGGGCCAATACAGAGCACGAGCCTTGGGGAACATTTCTGGAGGGGGAGATTGCCTGTTGCTCAGCTATCTCCTCCACCATGGGGTGTTTACTTGACTTTCTTACCGTAGGAAGTCAGAGCTGGTCCTGTCCCACCGTGGGGCAGAAGATTAACCAAAGCCTAAGGCCAACACTCAAATTAAGTTGTAATTTTGAATAAAGTTGTAGCCAAAATTATGCCAAAAAAACAAAACCTAAAATGAAGTGTCTGTCTGAGTTATTGGGGGGAATTTTCTGGGGGTCTTGGCATGCAAATAGTATACCTTGGCTTAAGAACTTTGCTTCAGGATGAGAACAGAAATTGCATGGCAGCAGCATGGCGGCAGCGGGAGGCCCCATTATCTAAAGTGGTACCTCAGGTTAAGAACAATTTCAGGTTAAGAATGGACCTCCAGAATGAATTAAGTTCTTAACCCAAGGTACCACTGTACCTTGCTACCTTAGGGATTAATCCACTTTCCATTACTTTCAATGGGAAAGTTCGCTTCAGGTTAAGTACGCTTCAGGTTAAGTACAGACTTCCGGAACCAATTGGGTTTGTTAACCAAGCTAAAAGTAGCTAAAGGTTATGGAGCAACCTAAATACTCTCATCCCTACTATAATAACCAACATTAACACTTTAAAATCCAATTGATTAAGTGACTGAAATCAACAGGTCATTACAATAACTTAACTCTGCTAAGACTGTGCCCCCAAATGTTCAGTGAACCTGAACATACAGTGAACCTGTATATTACAGTGAACATATTATACCTTGTGAATGTTAACATTCACAGGAGACTACCACAGACAAATTTGGTGAACTTCATGAATATTCTAGGAAGAGAGAGATGCTGGTGAACACAATAATCTAAGTGTGATTCAAAGCATTTGTGGGTGTTTTGGGGTAGTACAGATTCATTACGTTCCACCACGATTTTAAACATTTAAATGTGAATGTTGTTATAACCATCTATCACCAAATCTGGAACATTCATTGAGCAGAGATTTGGAGTGCAAAATCTTCTACATCCCTTCAAGCTGAGGATGGACCTGTCAGCTTCAATTTCCTCAATTTCTCATTTTTGCAAATTTAAATGCAGCTTGCCACATTTTGCAGCAATCGGAGATTAATAATAATTTTAAAAACCATCACGAAAATTCATCAGTTGTTGTTGTTTAGTCGTTTAGTCGTGTCCGACTCTTCGTGACCCCATGGACCAGAGCATGCCAGGCACTCCTGTCTTCCACTGCCTCCTGCAGTTTGGTCAAACTCATGTTCGTAGCTTCGAGAACACTGTCCAACCATCTCATCCTCTGTCATCCCCTTCTCCTAGTGCCCTCAATCTTTTGCAACATCAGGGTCTTTTCCAGGGAGTCTTCTCTTCTCATGAGGTGGCCAAAGTATTGGAGCCTCAGCTTCAGGATCTGTCCTTCCAGTGAGCACTCAGGGCTGATTTCCTTCAGAATCAATAGGTTTGATCTTCTTGCCGTCCATGGCAAATTTCTTCACATGAACACATCTTTGTATGCAATTCTTGTAAGCAATTCTTCTCAATATTTTTGTATGCTATGTTAAGAAGAAGAAGAAGAAGAAGAAGAAGAAGAAGAAGAAGAAGAAGAAGAAGAAAATTTTGCACACTTTCCAGTATTATTATGCATTTTTCTTAACATTGTTTGGTTGAACTGAATCACAACATTCAGATACTGGTAATTTCATTCATGTGTCAGTTTGCATATTGCTTCAGAAAGTGTGGATTTGATCGAATTGGCTTTAAATGCAAACTGAATCAAATTTCTCCATCTATATTCCCAACCCTCTCGTGTGTGTGTGTGTGTGTATGAAATACTAACAAAATGAGGCCTCGACAAAGTTGGGAAAAAATGAAAAGCAGGTATTTTATCAGAGTAAAAGAAAACAGAAAGTCACCCTAGCATCTCCAGAAGAGAAAGGCAGGAGGGAAGACTCTGATACAGCATTCTGTACTTGCCCTCAGGTCATTCTATAGCTGCTAATTTCTGCGCTTAATGTCTTATAGGAAGTTTATTGGACCATCAGGGATTTCCTATTGATGGTCTATGTGTAGAGGTCAGTGAAGGAAGACCAGATGTTCTGGTACATTTCATAAGGGTTTCTCTTTCATCTGTTTCTGAATGGCAAGGTCAGCTATATTGTACATCCCCCTAATAACTGGGGAGGCCAGAGTTGGCTTGGCTTCACACTTTATAAGATTTGCTTCTCAACTACCGAAGCTGTGTGTTGCAGTGTGTTCATTTAATGTCCAGAGGATGGAGATGCATTCCGACACTAGTATATTTGCAGGAAGATTAAGAAAAGGGTTTAAATGAAATTAGCCTGGGATAATTGACCCAGAATCCTTATATTATACAGTAAATTTGCCTCATTTATTTGGATGACCTCCTTTGCAAGTGCCTGTGTCTTTTTAGTTATTTATTTGTGTTTATTTATTCAGGTTATATATATCTTCATCTGAAGATCCCATGGTGGTGTACAACATTAAGAATGTATTTTACAGAACATAAGAATAAAAATGTAATAGAATACAGTGGTACCTCCGGTTGTGGACAGGATCCGTTCCTTAGCTCCGGTGGGATCCCAAGGTTTCCGCAACCAGAGGAACCGCTTCTGCGCGCGCACACACAGCAGTAGAGTGCTTCTGTGCATGCGGAGAAGTGGTAGACCGCTTCTGACCGCTTCTGCGCATGCACACACGGCAAAAACCATATATATATATAATTGATTTTTTTTTACAACAACACAACATAAAAAACAGCAAACAACATAATAGAACAAAACCAGAAACATAATAGAACAGAACAAGAAACATAATAAAAACACAACATAACAAAATATCAACATTACAACAAAAACAACAATATTTTCAATCAATCTTATATCCCGTATCTTTGTCGACTTCCTCCATTCCCTCCCAACTACGTTTCTATATATCACTTCCTTAGTACTTTCCAAATCTTGATTCCAATCTTTTTAATAATTATCTAAACCTGTTAATACTCTTAATACCTTATCAAACAATGAATCTCTTATACTTATCTTAAAATATAATTCTATTCTAATTAAATCTTAAAAATACAATACCATAATACCACTTAAATAAATCTTAATACATAATGCACTTATCTAACTCTCTTCTACAACCTCCTTTTACTTCCAAAGCAAAAACCCGGAAATATACTTCCAGGTTTGTTGCTTACGTATCCCGAAGTTTACGAAAGCGGAGGGAGACCTAAGTGGAGGTACAACTGTAATAATTAAATAATTAAATAATCATAATAACAGTCATCGCCCAGCTTTAACAGACCATAAATTATTTAATAACCAAAGGCTATAGCAAAGAGGAATGTTTTTGCCTGGTGCCTAAAGGCATATAATGGTGGCCCTAGGTGAATCTCTCTGGAGAAAGCATTCCACAAATGGGGAGCCACCTGATAAAAGGCCCGTTCTTGTGTTGCCACCCTCTGGAAGGAGGGACACGGAGAAGGTCTCAGATGACAAGCCCAGGGTCCAAGTTAGTTCATATGGGGAGAGGCAGTTCTTAGAAGTCATGAGCTGTGTAGGCCTTTGTAGGTCAACACCTGTAGTGACTGTGGTACATACAGATCAATATAACTTGAACAACCGTTTCTCATTTATGAAGCACAATGCAGAGCTCAGGTTGAAATGACATGTTACGCATGACGCAGGGATGCTCTCAAAAACTGCACCCTTCTGTTTACATCTTCTCTAACTAATAATGTGTAGGATTCCTGTGATGTCATAATGTTATGAGTTTTGCTCTCCCACTGTTGTAGAAATATATGGTACTTCTTGTACGAGAGGGGTGAGTGGTAATTGTTACTTGAAAACTGTGGTTCTGCCTAAAAGCCTAGAATCTCATTAGCTTCTGCTGCAGCTGCATGGCATTGACTCATGTTTAGCTTGTCATCAATTGCAATCATAAGATCCCTTTGACATGTACTACTGCCAAACCAGCTATCCGGCACTGTGGTGTAATCTGGTGAACTGGGTTCGCTTCCCCGCTCCTCCACATGCAGCTGCTGGGCGACCTTGGGCTAGTCACACTTCTCTGAAGTCTCTCAGCCTCACTCACCTCACAGAGTGTTTGTTGGGGGGGGGAGGGAAAGGAGATGGTTAGCCTTTTGAGACTCTTTAGGGTAATGATAAAGCAGGATATCAAATCCAAACTGTTCTTCTTCTTCTTCTTCTTCTTCTTCTTCTTCTTCTTCTTCTTCTTCTTCTTCTTCTTCTTCTTCCAGAATCTACCTATTAGCATACCTGCCAAGTTCCTCTGGGAGAAATAAGGGATTGGACCGGAAGTAGCAGACCGGAAGTCACACTGCAGCCATTTTGGAACTGGGCAGAGCTGCATCAAAAGTCGCTTCTGAGCATGCTCCGCCCAGTTCCAAAATGGCTGCCGCGCCAGAATAAACCAGGGAAAAACAAAGAAATCCATTTTTTCAGCTGGGAACAGCTGGAAAAACAGGGGGTTTCCCGGGGAATACGGGAGACTTGGCAGCTATGCCTATTAGATCTTGACTTTTGTTCTGGGGCAGCAGAGGAGTCTTTGTCCTTTTCTTCATGACAACCCTCCAGGTATTTGGAGAGTGCTATCATTCCTGCACCCCTTCTAAGTCTTCTCTTCTCTGGGAAAAGCATGCCATGCCCTTGACATTTTTCTCATAACCATTTCTTTTATAATCATCCCACATTCTTTGTAATATGCAGTTGTCGTTCAAGCTAAAGTTCGGACTAGCAGGGAAATGGACAATGACTATGAAAAAAAAAACAATTTCCCCACCATGTGGGGAGAGCACAATTCTAAAACAAAACCACACTGAGAATTATATTTCACTATAAAAGTTGAGAATAACAAATCAGAAAACTCATTCTCAAAATAACTTAACGCTTAAAGATTCCAAAGTCCATTGGTGCTGCTTCATATTAGTTGTTCCTTGCATTACTTCACGCTGAGATCCTTTTCATTGAACTAAAAGCCACACAGTGTTTGCCACTCATTGGAAAATGAGACTGGATGGAATCCAGAATCAATTTTTGTGTCTATATGTGAAAGTGTACTAGCCTAGACAGCATGTAAAGACCTTTCTAAGAGAGTTTGAGAGGCTTCCTCATGTAGAAGGAAGGTGTGCAAAAATACGCTTCAGAGCTTTGCCTGACAAGGAACAGCCAAAACAGAGTTGGCATGTTATCATCTCGTGTCTGCCTGTTAATTTAGAGAAGGTACAACAAGCATGCAATGGTTTGGTTCTTGAGTGGATGTCTTAGCTAGTTGTTTCCTTTTTTTTTTTGAATGCCATACATTGCAAGAATATTGGTCTTGCAAATAAGACTACAAGTTACTAATCTTCTCCATTTTACTTGCCTACTCACACTGTCATTACTTATGTGAGATCTAAAAGAAAAAAAAGCAATGACAAGTTGATAACCTACCCACTTTTGTAATGACAAAGCAATGAGAACCAACCCTGCCAGTTTGACAGGAGACTATTCTTCCTCACCAAGAAAGAAGCTATGTGGACTAATCTCTCATTCAAATTAGGCTGTGTGAAAAATAATAATAATAATAATAGAACTGGGTGTTTTGGCAAAAAACAAACAAACAAAAAACTTCTTTTGTTCACCAGGATGGTGGTAAATCGTTCTATTTCTGCATATTATTACAGAGGCACCTATTTGTTTGTTTTCAACCACTTCTTTATTATTATTATTGAGACCCAGTGTGTGTACTAGGACCTGGGACACCGGGGTCCAAATGCGTACTCAGTGATGGGTGACTTTGAGCCAGTCATTGCCTCTCATCCTAACCTACCTCACAGGGGATTAATTGGGGAGGGGGAGAATCTTGTGTGGCACCCTGAGCTCCTTGGATGAAGGGTAGGATAGAAATGCAATGAATAAATAAAAATGAGAGAGACAAAGTCATACATTCAACAATGAATTGCTGAATTGCTAGATTGTGTTTTTAGCCATTCCCCCCCCCCCGTGTGGGTGGGTGGGTGAGTTCAAAATATGAATTCCTTCCCCATGGCTTACAGATTCTCCACGGCCAGTTCCCCTCCTCCACTCTTTCTAAGCAAAATAAAAAATAAAAATCTACAGACACCCAAAAATCTGAATTTTGAGAACTGGGAAGGCAGCCCTGTTTAGGGAAGCTTTTAATCTTTAAGAAATTAGTGTATTTTAATGTTTCTGTTGGAAGCCGCCCAGAGTGGCTGGGGAAACCCAGTCAGATGGGCGGGGTAAAAATATTATTATTATTATTATTATTATTATTATTATTATTATTATTAAATAGAAATGAGGAAGGCAATAAGTTGTTTTTAAGGAAGTGGGGTAAAGGCTGAGGAGAGAGGAAGAAAAGTTTGAGAAAGAACAAAAGTTTTTCAAGGAGAGTTGTACGGAGTCTGCCCATCACTTTGTGACACCAATTATCACTGCTTCAACCTTTCAGCCAGGGAGGATGGGGGCTGGGGGCAAGAGCATATTATAGCAGGGTGCTAAGAGTTCATTTTAAAGAGGGGCCTGGAATGCACAAAGTTGGATGGTAGATTGAATCAGGTGGAATGTGTGAGGGCCCTATTTGTGCCTGTGCCTGCCAAGTGAGACTTAACCTTTGAAGAGTGGCATCTGAAATTCTTCTGCGTCTGAAACCTTACCGGTCAGGCTGAAATCTGACATCTGGATTGTCAGCTCCAAAAGGTCTTGAGTTAATTCTTTGGTATAGTGTAGCTTTGATTCAGAGTACCTTCATATCACCTTGGAGATGGCAAAACCCTAATTATGTACCTTTGCACTTCTCAAAATGCAGACATGTTCCAAACAAAGCAACAGGTTTCCTCATTGCGTGCCGAGACCCCCAGAAAATTCCCCCCAATAACTCAGACAGGCACTTCATTTTAGGGTTTGTTTTTGGCATAATTTTGGCCACAACTTTATACAAAATTACAAATTAATTTGAGTGTTGGCCTTTGGCTTTGGTTAATCTTCTGCCCCATGGTGGGACAGGACCAGCTCTGACTTCCTACGGTAGGAAAGTCAAGTAAACACCCCATGGTGGAGGAGATAGCTGAGTCCAGGCCATCTCCCCCACCAGAAATGTTCCCCAAGGCTCGTGCTCTGTATTGGCCCCAGCCCCGCACCATTGCGGGGGTGTAAAGACTAGAGCCCCGGAGCCCCAGGATTCCTTTAACGGAATACTTCTATAAGAGCAACACTGAGGGGCATGCACCTCCATGCGATGCCCCTCCCAAACTCATCAACCCAAGCCTAACCTGCCAACCTAACAAGTTGTGACTATTGCTAAGCAGTAGGCGAAAAACCAGATGGCAACAGCCAATCAGCCAAATGGGAAAAAAATTCCTACTGGCCCCTGAATACAGGCGGCGCCATAGCAAGGTCACTCTAAACCTGCAAAGAAAAGGAGGTGGGCGGGAGGGAGATTCAAATCACTAGCCAGGAGTGAGCTGGATACGAAAACGCTGAGTACTTAAGCTCTCGCCCTGTCAATCAAGGAATGGATACATGCAATTTACCCCAGCAACACTCAGCCCTCCAATCATCTTCTTTCTTTGAGCTTAGACCCACCCCTTAACACACACACAGGCTTTTCTGCTGGTTCCGGCCGCAACACTCATTGGGGTTAATGAGCTTTGTTACTTCAGCTCCCCGAGAAAGAAAGAAAAGTGGCACATTTTTGTGGAAGATGTTGTACAGCTAAGTCAACTGAGTAGGATGGAGGGGGGTGTTCAATATCCTAGCACCCTGTGAAACAGAAAATCAACTTTCGTTTTTAATGGAAAGCAATAATGAGCAGTATATTAGAACTCTACTCAATAGTAAACAGACTGAGCTCTGAATGCAAAACCAAGTTCACTTTGCATGTCATCTGCCATAATGATGGAACCAACCACCAAGAAATTATAAAAAGGAGGAACAGCAACAGTAGCAACAAACATATCCAGAACATGTGATGCTGGTGTTTGGAAAAGCTTTGTGGGTCTTCCCCCCCCCCCAAAAAAAAGGTTTGCTTCAGAAAAAGAAAATGGGAATGTTACACACATCCATCTGTAATCCATCACCAGTTCATTCAACAGTTTCAAATGATGAAGTGCATAACTTATAATTATGCAAAGACAAGTTTTTAAAAAATGGGAAAGGAAATTGAAGCATGCAGAAATTAGTATTCATTTTAGAGACTCTTTGGAACACATTGTAAGATGTCTTCTTTAATTGCAAAATGTGTATGTCCCGTCATTTCTATGCTAAGAGGAAGGCAGTGCCAGCTGAAACACAGCATTAATGCATGCTGGATTTTTACTGTGCTGTAAATTGCTTTGTTGCATGAATCAAACATTTCAGCAAGAGCTTTTTAATTATTGTTTCTTTCCAAAGCATGGGAGGAGAGCTAGTGATGAGGATTTGATTGCCTAAGTAACATTAAACGTGTTGTCAGTAGGAAGGCATGGGCAGTTTTTGCACTTGGAAGCATTCTGCACTTCAGTTTGAAAGACTTCAAAGAGGAGGAGACATGTTATATTAAGAAATGAATGCCCTGCTCTCCAAAGTTTGGCAGCTTGGAAAATCAAAATGTCTATTTCCTTTGAGAATGGGGACAACGGGAACAATGCCATCAGCAGCTTAACAAATGTCCTACATTGAGCTGAAGCATCTGAAACATCATCTAAGTCTTAATTCCATTGTTGTTGTTGCTGTCGTTTAGCCGTGTCCGACTCTTCATGACGCCATGGACCAGAGCACGCCAGGCACTCCGATCTTCCACTGCCTCCAACAGTTTGGTCAAACTCATGTTGGTGGCTTCGAGAACACTGTCCAACCATTTCGTCCTTTGCTGTCCCCTTCTCCTAGTGCCCTCAATCTTTCCCAACATCAGGGTCTTTTCCAGAGAGTCTTCTCTTCTCATGAGGTGGCCCAAGTATTGTAGTCTCAGCTTCAGGATCTGTCCTTCCAGTGAGCACTCAGGGCTGATTTCCTTCAGAATGGATAGGTTTGATCTTCTTGCAGTCCATGGGACTCTCAAGAGTCTCTTCCAGCACCATAATTCAAAAGCATCAATTCTTCAGCGATCAGCCTTCTTTATTTATTAATTAATTCCATTAGGGGAAATAAATTGCCTTTTCACCAGCAGGTTTCTCTTTACAAGTATTATAGACGCTCTGGTCAACTCTTCTTAAGACAGGCTGTTTGCTGCTGGAGCTAACTGAAGGTTCTGATGATTATTATATGGATAAACTGGATAAACTTGGATAAACCTGGATAAACTGGATAAGCCCTGCACTTGTTAAGATCTATTGTAGGGGACTCTTGATCCCTTACAAATTGGCCAGTGGTTGCTAGCACCATGTGTCTCTCCACCCCCACCCCACCACCCCAAATTTGCTTTTCTACTATTTTATTTGCCAGGTTATGGAGCAGTGCCCACTTTATTTATTTCATAAAATTTATACACTTGCTTGATTGAAAAAAAAAAATGCCCTCAAAGCAGTTATATGGAACACCACATCTGGAACGGTCTACCTACCCTTCTCATTGACCTCTTCTGCTGCTGAGCTCAAACCTTGCTATTCCAGATGTCATCTTCCCCTTGAATTTCTGTTGAAACGTTCAGAAATTAGTGTTCCATCTCAGAATGCAGCCAGCATTTTTAAACAGAATGTCATTTTAATTGTCCCATCATTTCTTCGCTAAGAGGAAAGCCGTCTTCACTGTGCTGTTCAATTTCTTGATGGCTTTGATGCTGTGTTTTATTGCTGAGGTTATTGTTTTATATTATTCTGGATGTATAAATCGTTGATTTTGATTGACACATATCATAGGTCACCTTGAATATTATTATTTATTATTTATATGGTGCCCATCAGACTGGGTTGCCCTAGCCACTCTGGGCAGCTTCCAAAAGTTGCTATGTCAATGCAGCATTTCTGTGACCTATGAAAACATGATACCAGATTGCTCAGGAGATGCACCTTGACGTTGTATGCTTTAAGAGCCTGTTAGAATTGGGGTCTTTTCAGGTGAAAGTGACAGCCCAGTTTTGAAATGCACTTTTATAGCAGTAGGTGGGGAAAGTTAACTATAAAATACTGTCAGCCAATTTGGTTTCTTGGGCAGGGGGGTGACATTTTCAGTCTCTTGACAGGAATAAAGATTTTCAAGTAACTTCACATGTTCATAAAAATGATGCTTGAATGATAACTGCTGAAAGAACTAAATTTTGGAGAAATCCCTATCACAAACTTTCGATTTTTAGGCTAATTGTTTATTTTCCATCAGATACCCAATCCCATTATGTAGCTTTCCGAAGTCATCACTGAGAGCAAGATATTGTCTCCAATACCCCCCCCCCCAGCTTATCTTTGAAACACAGAAAAGTAAATGTTTTGCACTGGGGAGCAAAAGACGTAGGCATCAATGCAGGTTCAAAGCTATTGAATCATTGTTGTGCTATGCTATGAAAGAGAGAACAAATAAATCACTCACCCTTTAGTTCTTTTTTAAAAACAACAACACTGCTCTGTGAATAATCTTCAAGTATTCTTTAGGTGAGATTGGTGAAAATCTATTTTCTGTTTAAAACTATTGTTGCCTCCATGATTGCAGAGTAGGTCCCAACCATAATGATCTCTCAGCTTCATCACCTGAATTTCTGCATTGTTGCTCTAGCATTGTGATCCCATTTCTTTCTTTTTCTTTTTCCGTTTTCTTTCCTTTTGCCCCTGAGCTCAGTAGTTGGTAGGTCAGTTATGGTGTACAGCTGAAGGAGCTTAGGGACGCGGGTGGCGCAGTGGTCTAAACCACTGAACCTAGGGCTTGCCGATTGGAAGGTCGGCGGTTCGAATCCCCGCAACGGGGTGAGGTCCCATTGCTCGGTCCCAGCTCCTGCCCACCTAGCAGTTTGAAAGCACGTCAAAGTGCAAGTACTGTAGATAAATAGGTACCGCTCCGGTGAGAAGGTAAACGGCATTTCCGTGTGCTGCTCTGGTTCGCCAGAAGCGGCTTTGTCATGCTGGTCCCATGACCCAGAAGCTGTCTGTGGACAAATGCCAGTTCCCTCGGCCTGTAAAGCAAGATGAGCGCTGCAACCCCAGAATTGTTCACAACTGGACTTAACTTTCAGTGGCCCTTTACCTTTTTTTTTTTTTTTTTACTGAAGGAGCTTAACAATGTAAGACTTCCCAGAAAGAGAAGAGGTTGTGGAGACATAGCTGCCAAGTCTCCCATTTCCCCCAGGAAACCCCCGTTTTTACTTACCTTTTCCTGGTGGTCCCCCATATCACTTCGTCTCCCGTTTTTCTCCGTTATTTTCTCCTGCCGGCGACCATTTTTTTTCCTTTCTGATTTGCCCTTCTATGGGCACAAAAAATGGCTGCCACTGCATGGGCGTAGGCAGGGGGGCAGGAGGGGGCAATTGCCCCCCTAGAAACAAAGGCTGAGGGGCGCAGTGTGGCAGCCCCAGGCTCCCGCTCCCGGCGCGAAGCTCCAGAGTCGCGCAGGGAACGAGAGTCTGTAGCTGCCTCCTCCGCGCCTCCCAGGTCTTCGGAGGAGGCGGCCCCAGGCTCGAAGACCTGGGAGGCGCGGAGGAGGCAGCCACAGGCTCGCGTTCCCTGCGCGACTCTGGAGCTTCGCGCTGGGAGTGGGAGCCTGGGGCCGCCTCCTCGGAAGACCTGGGAGGCGCAGGCCACGTGGCCCCGCCCCTTTCCCCCCTAATTTTGATCCTGGCTACGCCCCTGCGCTGCCGGCTTCAAAAGTCGCATCTGCGCATGACCGGAAGTGCGTAGATACGACTTCCGGTGTTGGCGGAGGACATTTTGGTGCCCATAGATGGGTGGGGCGACACCGGAAGTTGCGTCGACGCACTTCCGGTCATGCGTAGAAGCTACTTTTGAAGCCGGCGGTGGCCATTTTGGGTGCCCATAGAAGGGCAAAGCGACACTGGATGTTAACGTCGACGCAACTTCCGGTGTCACACGGCTGCCGGTCCCGGATTCTGCAGTCCGGGACTTGGAAGGTAAGTGTGGAGATGAGTGGTGCAATGTACACTACACCTGTCGACTTCTTCATGTCAAAAATCAGGCTGCATGTCCTCCTGAGTGATGTGCTCCTGAGTGAGTCGGGTTACCTGCACAGACCAAAGGCCAGCTATGGATGTGTTGAATTGGCTCTCTTCTTTCTATGCAGTTGGCTACCTTTCAGCTCCATGATCACTACAGGATGTCCATGGAATATATTGAATACCATGGCTTTTAGGTAGGGCAGGCCCAATATATTCTTGCACCTGAGGCAAACAAAACAGCATCCCTCTTCCACTGGGGAAGAAGGAGTGAGTGGGGAACTAAATCATTACACAAGCGGGAAAAATCATGATCTACATTGGTATCTGCTGCCCCTGTGGATCCTGCCACCAAAGGTGGTCACCTCACCTCGTCTCATGGGTGGTCCGGCCTTGTTTCTATTTTTTTTTTTTAATTTTTAAAAAGATTTTTATTTGAAAAGTTGATAAAACAATACATTACATCTTCAAATCGGTCCAAAAGCATTCTTGTACATTTTTTGAGTATCGAAATTATGTAATATGGTCCGGCCTTGTTTCTAGAAACAATGGCCCTAAATTGATTATACATCTGGATACTCATTTGCATTGAGCAGAAAGTACATTCAGATGTGTGTTGAGTCACACAACCCTATTCTTAAACCATTCACAAGCTTTTTCTAGATTTTTTTTACATCCATCGCTTGAGGTTTTCTGCCCCTAACACACACACACACACTTATGGAAAGCAAATTGAACAGAAAGTGACTCAGGATAATAATTAGCTGAGCTACAACAAAAACCAACTCAGAAATCAAATCTGCCAAGCCCACTGCAACCCGATTCCAACTCACAAGCTTCTCCAAGTGAAATCCAAGTGCTTTGCTTTTGCGAAAAATAATATTAAGAATTCATTTTCCTCTCTCATTAAAATTAAATCAACAGTTTGCTTGTATGATGTACATAAAGAGTCAGTGGAAATGCCATTGCTCGACCTTACACACACACACCAATCCAGAAGAGAAAAGCTCCAGTCCAACGCAATTAAATAATTTGAAGAGGAACTAAGTAATTTGGAAGTTAAATCCCTAATGTCAGGCTGTTTCAGAAGTCATATTTTAGTATGTCATTGAAGGCAGCTTTATGTCTAACCATGTCTATCTGCCATGACTAATGATCGCTATTTCAACTGAGAAAGGCCTTAGGGTGTGTACTGAAGAAGAGATTATTATGCAAAAAGAGGGTGAGGGTAAGAAAACTGTGTGCTAGACCAGTATTATGTTCATGTTGGTGTTAATAAGGAAGAAATAAGTTTTCTGCAAACCCTTCTGGTATGAACACCTTAAGTTTTCAAATCCCATCTCTAGTACTTACATCAACAGTGTGAAAAATTATATTACATGAACAAATAGTGCACTCTTGTTAGAAATGAAGATTGTAATATTAATGGCAATGTCCTCCATTTCAAAAATAGTTACCCCATGGATTTTCTTTTAAATATTTTAACTTAAAACTGCTGAGAAATGCATTTGAAAATAGGGTCAGTGTCTTCAAAGACTGTTTGCCTTGCACACAATTCTCAGCAACATGTTGTTGATGTCACACTAGTGATGCAGGAAGGAATTTCTGCCCTTTGGGTTTACCTACACCAAGTATTTCTTCACTTGGTGCCTTGGAAGGCATGGGCTTTAAAAAATAATAATTCTCCATTTTATTTAGCAGGATTTATATACCATTTAATCAACCAAACCTCTAAGTGGTTTGCAAAAAAGTATAAAACATACACATAAAATCAAATATTAAAAGCAAGCTGACCTGAAAATGTTCAAAAAATAAAAGTATAAAATAATATATATATATATTTTTAAAAGTATCTGCATTAAAGTAGAATTAAATGTCAAAATTTACATCAAAATTACATGTCTGGGTAGGCTTGCTTAATGAAAACATTTTTAGCAATTTCATGTGAAGTTCTACCTTTTCTGTCGTGGCTTATATTTCTGATGGTACATCTAAGGGTTGTCCAGTGATCATGTTTGTGCATGTTGTGAAAAGTACAAAGAAGATTGTCAATAGAAAAGCACCTTCTGACTCATACGAGAGTTGTGGGATGGTTTTAATAGGTAAGATTAATTGCAATTTAATAGGTAAGATTAATTGCAATTTATCCCTCTAGGCCAGGGGTCAGGAACCTTTTTCAGCTGTGAGCCGGTCCACCATCCCTCAAACCATGTGGTGGGCTGGACTATATTTTGGGGAAAAAATATGAACGAATTCCTATGCCCCACAAATAACCCAGAGATGCATTTTAAATAAAAGAACACATTCTACTCTTGTAAAAACACGCTGTTTCCCAGACTGTCCACGGGCCGGATTGAGAAGGTGATGGGGCTGCATCCGGCCCCCGGGCCTTAGGTTGCCTACCCCTGCTCTAGGCAGCCACATGTGTGGGTTGAACATAATAATAAGAAATCAGCTGAGCAGAGTTTAAATCCCATCTTTAAGCAGTTTAATTGAAAGTATAAGAATTAGCATGTGAGACCCTTTAATTAATTAAGTTCAACTGCAAAGCAAGCTCCTCCTTTCCTACCCTGCTTAACAAAGAATCAGACAACAGACTGAGAAGTAAGTTTAAAATGTGATTTACTTACTCATAGTCTTGTATTGGTTCACAGTAGCAGCAGCAAAATAAATACAAGCAAAATACTTACATTTACAGTATAAACAGCCTCAGAGATGTGCCTGAGCTGGAGCAGTTGGATATATGTCTGCTCCCATCACTGGTTGAAGAAAAAAGGAACAGGGTATACTATAGGCTTCTTCCCCCTTCACATGCTAACTGGCAAGAATATGTATTGCTGGATTTGGCTGCTAATTTCCCCAAGAGTAAGCTTTATATAGAAAAACAACTTTATATAGAAAAACAACTTTATGTAGAAAAACAACTACCAGACTTTTTTTTATTTTTTTAAAGAAAACCTTTATTGCATATTAAAATTACAAAAGGAAAATACATATGACAAATACACACATTACAAACAATTCAGACATTATAGCATTGTTAAATAGGCTAAATATTTAACAACTACCAGACTTTTAGAAGACATCTGAAGGCAGCCCTGTTTAGGGAGGCTTTTAATGTTTAATCCGTTATTGTATTGTATTTTTCTGTTGGAAGCCGCCCAGAGTGGCTGGGGAAACCCAGCCAGATGGGCGGGGTATAAATAATAAATTATTATTATTATTATATAATAGATGTATTGTAATAACAACCTTTAGTAATGTGAATGTAGTCTTCAAATATCCGAGGGATTCACACATTTGTGGTTATTGTCATAAAGCATAGGTGAGAAACATTTTTCAGTGCAAGGGCCGCATTCCCTTCTGAGGGCCACATGCCATTTGTGCCAGAACTAGGGGCAAAAGTGTGCAGAACAATGAATTAAAATTTTACCTTTGCAAAGTGAGATGGTTTCTACATATTCTCATATCTGTCTCTCTCCTCCATGCAGTTCTTATTTGAGTTCACTGACATATCCCAGCTAGCCCCCCCCCCAAAAAAAAAAATTTAAGAAATTTTGGAGCAAAGCTGGTGAAGAGTGTGGTCTGGGGAGAATTATGAGGGCCAGCTACAGAATGTGGAAGGGCTACAGTCAGTCGCTATGCCATAGATTCCCCACCCCTGTCATAAAGCTAAGGATTAAAAACATGCGTCAAACCAAGCACAGAGAGAGATGAAAAACCAACTCTTGTTTACAATTCCTCATGTTCTATTTCTGATTCCTGTGTACCCTTGAGGTTTCTGATTTTCTGATACTGATTATATACTGGTGCCTTTCTTTCTTTTCTTTCCTTTCTTTCTTTCTTTCTTTCTTTCTTTCTTTCTTTCTTTCTTTCTTTCTTTCTTTCTTTCCTGTTCTATCAGAAATCAAAATATGCTAATAATGGACACTTCAGGATGCTTCACCTTCTACAGCTGATTGCACCAGCAGGGATTAATAGAAGACGAAGGAGGAGGAATCAGAGACAGTAAAATACCTGCCCTGGATGTTGTTGTAATTGGTTACCTCATTAGTCTAAATTTATCTCACCCCTCAACATTACCTTACTCAAATCATTAGAGGCTAATGATAAGATAACGTCAATTAGTTAGAACCTCATTATGCCCCAATCTATTGGTATCCTGTGAAACAACTTTCAGGAAAAAACAAAACAAAAAACCCAAAATACTCATTTTTTTAAAAAGATGAGGTTAAAAAATAACTATATAAAAAAGTTTTACTTTCCCCATTTTAATCTGGAAGTGGAATATAATCTACCCTCACCCTTAACTCTCTGTATATCCAGGGCCAGCTCTACGTAGACCCCCGGTGGCGCAGGGCACCACGGCGCCGGCCTGCCAGGAGGGCACCGCGAGCTGCGCCTGCCCACTGGCCGGCCGGTCCGCTGTGCAGCTGCGCACGGCGCCCACCCGCCCACCGTGCTGGGAAACGGGGCAGGAGGGCGCCAGAGAGATCGCGCTATGCCTGCCTGCCCGCCCGCCGCGCAGCAGCGCCGCGCCCACGCACCCACCGCGCTGGGAAGCGGGGCGGGAGGGCACCAGAGAGATTGTGCTGTGCCTGCCTGTCCGCCCGCCGCACAGCAGCGCCGCGCCCACCCGCCCTCCGCACTGGGAAGCGGGGCGGGAGGGCGCCGGAGAGATCGCACTGTGCCTGCCCGCCCGCCCGCCGTGCAGCAGCGCAGCGCCCACCACACTGGGAAATGGGGCGGGAGGGCGCCAGAGAGATCCGGCACACCACGGCGCCAGGGGCGCTTAAGACAACCCTGTGTATATCTATAATGAAAATTTAAAATTTAAAAAATGGTTCAGCATGAAGTATACATGCCTTATTACAGTATGCTTCAAAATTATACTTTTAAGATTCCATGATTGACTCATAATTTTGGCTGCCATTTATCACAGAAACTGTGCCTCCAGCTTTTATTTAGTTTTTCTTCAAATCAGTGCACACTGAGGGTAGCCTCCTTCTGACTGATGAATGTCATTTTTTGTTTCAGTGTCTAGGAATGTAAGAGGATCAGACTGGATCAGGCCAAAGGCAACAGATGCCAGAATTCAGGAAGATGGGGCAATGTGTTGGAGAACAGAATTAAGTATACCAGGTAAGAGATAAGTGTGCCCTGCAACCCCTAAGCTAGTCTGATGCCCTTGGATGTGGTGGCCAGTCACTGATGTTGACCTAAGAATCAACTACATGTCTCCTCAGATATGTGAAGTTTCATTTTATCCAGGCATCCCCAAACTGTGACCCTCCAGATGTTTTGGCCTACAACTCCCATGATCCCTAGCTAAGAGGACCAGTGGTCAAGGATGATGGGAATTGTAGTCCAAAACATCTGGAGGGCCGAAGTTTGGGGGTGCCTGAGGTAGAGCATAGCCATCACAGGTAGTGGCCTTTGATAGTTTTCACCATTATAAATGGTCTCTTTCGCTTTTAAAACCACTCAAGCTGATGACCATCGCTACCTCTTGAAGGAGCAAATTTCATAGTTTAACGGTGCTGTCTGAGAAAGTGCTTAGTTAACTTTTCCCATTCTTAAGATCAGTTTGCCATATATGCAGTTTAGAAGTCATTGTAAAAATAGGTCAGCACCTTTCTTCTAATATATACTACTTCTTTTGTTGCAAGACGTTTCTCCTAATGAATTTTTGTAATTCCATTCTCATTTAAAAAGAAGAAGCATTCAAGGCCGGTGTGCCTATGAATGGCTATTGGACATAACATCTAAAGGGAACCGCCTTAGGTAAAGGTAAAGGTACCTAGACCGTTAAGTCCAGTCGTGGGTGACTCAGTTGTAGTTCCCTGGTGTAAAGCATAATAGGATCAGCCAAGGATCATTGTTACTGCAGAGGTTAAGAAAGAGTTAATAAGGTTCAGATATGTTATTATGAGAAGCTGCATGAGTGAGCTACATAACTCATTAATATTCTTCAACCCAAAATAGCTCTCAGTAGGTGATGAATAAATATCTCTTCCTTAATGTGAAGGTATACAGGTGTTGTGATGGTTGCTGGTTTATCTTGCTCTTTCCAAAGGCACACCATGGACCGGTCAATATTAAGAACTGTACAACTTGTAAATGCAGAGAATATTGCCACTAGAGCAACTCCTGGCACTCATGAGAGAACGGTTGCATCACAGTTTTATTGCAGTGGTAATCTTCAGCAGTAAGAATGCCATCTTCATAGATCTACGAAGGGATTCAAGAGTTACATTTTTATACAAACACACACACACACACAAATGTGTGTGTGCACATCACGGTGTGTCACATAACTACTTTCCAAAGACAGGGTTCAAGGAAGTAGGGACTGTTGCCAAAAAAATGGCCCCACTCCACTCCCATTTTTGGCATGCCTTTGACATAACTTCACAAAATAAAATTTTGAACAGCACAGCTGTCACATCACATTCGTGTTCTGCTGGAGTTTTAACTTCCTCCTGAAATTTATCATTGCTGGGTTTATTCTGCCTTTATGTTTTATTTTGCAAGGTGCTATGCCTGCCATAGTTGAAGAGAGCCAAATAAATGTTTTAAATAAATAAAGCTGGAAATCCTATATTTAAAGACAAACTCCAGTGAATGCAGAGTGAGTTTTACTTCTCAGGAAATCTGCCTAAAATGACTCTGTAACAGTGCAGGCATTTCTAGCCAGAAATAAGCTACATTAAGTTCAATGGAGCTTTCTCCCAGATAAATGTGTATAGTTTGCATCATCATTCATGTAATGAATTATATAATAATGCTAAAACGTGCTTTGACCCATGCTGTTTTGGTACTGGTGGTCGCTGGTGAAATGATGCCACATATCTCCATACATTGTCACATTTTTTCTCCTCATATTGTGGTTCAGTTCATGAAAATAAACTCACAAACTGGTTGTGACAGCAAAGGTTTCTTTTTCTATAAAAGGCTTGTAAAACTGATAACATGCAATGTCAGTGGAGAGGGTTGGAAGCTGAGTGAAATATACAAAAATATAATACAGACAAGGATATAACTACTGTGGGTGGGGGGACGATGACACACCATGTTCTGGACCCATTGGTTTTTATCAATTACTGCCCAAATGCCCCCCCCCAGGGGGGTTGCTCAAGAGTGTTGTTGTGGAACGATTGTAGCAGATCTTCCAAGTGTCCCTATTTTCCAGGGATGTTCCTGATTTAGAGAAGCCATTCCAGTTTCTGATTTGATCCTGGAATGTCCCACTTTTCCTTAGGATGTCCCTGTTTTCATTGGAGAAATGATGGAGGGTATGGAGTTTTCTGACCCCTGAGCTGTCTAAAGGCAATCTTGTATAGGGAAGGTTTTTTTTAAAAAAAAATGTTTTAGTGTTATTTTTTATATGTTTGGAGCTGCCCAGAGTGGCTGGGGCAACCCAATAATCTGTGGAGTATAAATAGTATAATTATCATGATGGAATGGGGCGTCCCTACAGTGGTACCTTGGTTCTCAAATGCTTTGGTACTCAAACAACGTGGAACCCAAACACTGCAAACCTGGAAGTAAAAAGATCTGGTTTGCAAACTTTTTTCAGAAGCTGAACATGCTCCGTTTTGAGTGTTACACTTCTGATTTGAGTACCACACTTCCATTTTGAGTGCTATGCTGAGGTCTGCCTGTTTTTGCTATTTATTTTGCGTTTTTTGTTTTTTGCAGCTATTTTTTGTTTTGTTTTTGTGACTGTGTGTGACATAGCTGCCAAGTTATCCCTTTTTTTAAGGGATTTTCCCTTATGCTGAATAGGCTTCCTCGCGAGAAAAGGGAAAACTTGGCAGCTATGGTGTGTGAAGGGAGAGGTTTGCCCATTGTGTTATTGAGCTAGATCTGATCCTATAGTTTGCATTGCCCCCCCCAATATTCCTCCTAAAATGCTTCTTAAAAAATGCTTTTCTCTTTGCCTCTATGCCTCTGTGTGTTAAAATGCAATGTAACAGTGAGACTTGCTATCAAGGCTAAGAGCTGACCTTGTCTGGAACACAGAATGAGAGGCAGAGAGGTTTATCAGCGGATGTACTGCCAGCCTGAAGCTGACGCTGACGCTGGAATCCTTGACGCATAGTCTTACTCAAGGCTGAGTAAGGATGCTACCGGGGCAGCATGAGTCAGCATGTGTTTATGCACAGGACCGGACACAGGAAGATCCTTATATGTACTTGTGACCCCCTTGCGTGCGCACATTTACAGAGGAGGGGGAAAGGAGCCCAAGATGTGTATAAGAAGCTTTGCAATTTGTGTTTCATTACTCTTGTCGTGAGCTGATCACCTTGAGTCTCTTATTAATAAGAAATTAAATTCTTTCTCTGAATTCAAGCCCCGGTGTCATTATTGACTATCTCTGTGCTGCCTGGGCGCAACTTAAAGGACCCTTAGTAGCTGATAAGGTTACATGTGGAACCCAGTTCTGCTACTGATTGATTGATTGTGTGGCTGCAGTACATTGTTTATTGCTTTCATAATGGTCTTGTTAGATAGTAAAATTCATGCTAAATTGCTGTTTTAGGGGTTGTTTTTAAAAGTCTGGAACAGATTAATCCATTTTGCATTACTTTCTATGGGAAAGCACACCCTGGTTTTGGAACGCTTTGGTTTTGGAACGGACTTCCGGAAGTTTGAGAACCAAGGTACCACTGTATTTTAATCAAAGAAACGTTGGAGGTTATGTTGTAGCATTCTTCGATATATGTTCCAGGCCCAGCTATAGGTCTGAATTAGCCTAGGATGCCCTAAGGGATGAACTTTAATGAAGTTGAAAAGAGGGCATGAAACAGGAAGCAAGGTACCCCTTAAAGGAATAGCAGGGAATGCATGTTATGGAGAGGGGGTCCTGAGAGGTCCCCTCAGGTTGATATAAATGCACCACACAGTATGCACCACCCCAGGACTTACCTTCCAAGTCCCGGACTGCAGAATCTGGGACCGGCAGCCGTGTGACACCGGAAGTTGCGTCGCCGTAACTTCCGGTGTCGATTTGCCCCTCTATGGGCACCAAAAATGGCCACCGCCGGCTTCAAAAGTCACTTGTACGCATGTCAGGAAGTGCATCGAAGCAACTTCCGGTGTCACTCCGCCCATCTATGGGCACAAAAAATGGCCGCCGCCAACACCGGAAGTCGCGTCTATGCACTTCGACATGCGTAGATGTGACTTTTGAAGCCACCGGCGGCCATTTTTTGTGCCCATAGAAGGGCAAATCGGACAGGGAAAAAATTGCCGCCGGCAGGAGAAAATAACGGAGAAAAACGGGATACGAGGTGATACGGGGGACCACCGGGAAAAGGTAGGTAAAAACGGGGGTTTCCCGGGGAAAATGGGGTACTTGGCAGCTATGCCCCAGGAACTGCTGGCTGCTGTTTGGAGCATGCAGCACCTCAAAGGTTATGACCAAGGGTCTCCTTATCTCCCATGTCTAAGAGAAGCAGCAAGGTTTATTTTGGGCATAGGAAAAGAAGTTGGCCAAGGACACACCTCACAGCTTGTGAGTTGGTCCCTCAAGCATTCCTGTTCCTTTTTGCCAGGGCAGCTTCTTGGGTTGAGCTATTGTCACATCTTTTGCTACCTCTTCTTCCTCGGGACCTCTCAATAATGGGGAATTGTGTGTGTGTGTGTGTGTGTGTGTGTGTGTGTGTGTGTGAGAGAGAGAGAGAGAGAGAGAGAGAGAGAGAGAGAGAGAGAGAGAGAGAGAGAACTTGAGGTTGTATCACAAATGGACAACCCACCCTCCCTGATCTCATGGGAAAGAGTGTCAGTATCATGCTTGTGTGTGAACACACAAGTAAACCTACAGTTGACCCACAAAGTCAAATATGTTTAATGCACAAGCCAGTTAGCAAACACAAAAGAACCAGAGGAAGTCAGGAAAAGCACCTTTAAAGAATAATATTGGATAGGTTTTGTAGGGATTTTTTAAAAAGGTATTTTAATGATTATAGCTTCTTGCCATCAATCTTTTACTTTTTACTCCCTCACCCCAAACAGCTAATATGCACCATTGATTTTAGTACCTGAGAACAATCACAGGAACAGTATCTTAAATTAGGGCTTTGATGTAACTAAACCACAAAGGAATAGAAACTTTGTATCCGGTCCAGGATGACTCATTCATTCACCTTCAGGATCAGTAAAACATTTTCCTAGCTTTTTATGGCATTACTGTTTTATCAATGACATTCACAGAATACTGTTTTAGCTTAAGAGGCATAAATTCCATGAGAAATCCTAACCAGAGAATCATGGGACTGGAAAGGACTGAAGGTCCCCAAGCCTGACTTCACACACCTAACCAGAAATCCTAACCAGAGAATCATGGGACTGGAAAGGACTGAAGGTCCCCAAGCCTGACTTCACACACCTTCACACACCTCCTCAATCCAACACCATCTTGTGTCATCTTGCTGCCTATCCTGTTGCTGTCCAGCTAGCCACAAGAGGAGGTTGTTTCTGCCTTTCATCCCCCTCCTTGATTCTCCTGACTCTTCCCAAGATTGCTTATGGGGGGGAGAGAGAGAGCTTTGACCACTCTGGTGTTTCTGCAGGCTCCCTGATTCTTATCCATTGTGTAATTTTATTCAATAGCTGTGACTAGGTTACTATGGTCAAGATTAATGGGTAAATTAGTTCCATCCAAGAAACCTCTAATTACCCTCATTTAATTTACATGACGTTACACAGGAGCACACATTTGCTTTTTCATGCCATGCCCTTTAGCGAACCGTAAGTAATTTCACTGGAAATTTGTGTATTCTTTTCTGGTGCAGGCACTTGAAAACTGTGAGCGGAGAGGGTTAATAGCTCAGCAGTCGTCCTGGATCATGGGGTCTGTGATGTGTCATGTAAACAGGAAACAGGAAGTAGTACCTGTTGCTGTTGTGTTCTGTAATATATGACATTGTCTGTTTGCTGTTCTGTCTGTGTGTGTCGCAGCTTTCAGCCGGGATGCAGCAAAATACTCCGGGCTGTTAGCCTTAATAAATCTTCTCTGTTTTAATGAACAAGGGAGTGGACGTGAGTTATTTTCACAGGCACGGAAAGCTAGATAAATTTTCCGCTGCTACAAACTGTTATCAGAACTTGGAAGGAAAATTCCTGGACGGTTTAGAAACGAGGCTTGATATTTGTGAGGAAACGTACTGGGCGAGTACTGCAACACAGCCAAAGTTGTTGTGGGCAGATCGATTTCTCTGCTATCCTTCTGCCTCACAAAGCTGTGTTTATACATAACTGCCAGTTAGACTACTGGACAGTTACACAGGAGCACACATTTGCTTTTTCATGCCATGCCCTTTAGCGAACCGTAAGTAATTTCAGTGGAAATTTGTGTATTCTTTTCTGGTGCAGGCACTTGAAAACTAACAAATGATTATGAGTAAGGAGGATACAACTGCCGTGCACTTTAGCAAATCTAGCTTGCCATGATTATCACAGGCTTTTTTTGCCTGTGTCATACTCCTACCGCAGGAAAAAGCCACAAATGTCACAACTTTGTCAGTGAAGAGGCTGATTCCCTGCTCTGCATTTGGACACAAGGGGCTGCAATTAATAGTTTCCCTTATATTCAGTATTTGCATGATGCAATGCCATTGATGGTCAAAACCTGAGTGCCAAATCTGAAACATTTCCAATAGGTTGCTAAATGCTGAAATGGAGGGTTTGCTTTGCAGTGTCTCCTTGAGAAACGTTATTAGCATCCCTCACAATTTTACAGATATTTCACCTGAGGAAGTACCTCCAGAATTGCCTTGAATTTCTTTTGGTCAGGAGAACATGTCTGTGCTCCTCCAGAGGTTGCTGGACTACTGCTTGCATCATGCTAGCTTAAGGGTACCAGATTTTTTTCAATGAATCCGGGGACACTTTAAATGAATTAAAAAATAAATACCACACTTTTGGGACATTGATACTGCAACGATGGCAGTGGCAGAGGGGCAGCCGCCATCTTGACCTCAACCACCACATTTGTTGGATTTTTTGAATAGTCAAGTTACTTTAGAGCCGGTCTAATGTAAATACTGTCTGTTTAAGAGAAACAGGTGCCGGTGTTTCTGTTAATTGCTCACAGGCATGGGCTCTGCTTTTTTTATATAAGGCTGTGCCAGAAAGCCTTCTGTATCTCTTACTTAGATCTTTAGTTTGATTCATCTCTTAGTAGATCACTCTCTCAGTTGTTCTCAGTTTAAGAGATTCCTTAGTTTAATCTTAGTATGAGAGTTGCTTAGTTATAAAGCTAGTTTGCTGTTAATTCTTGGGTAGTTTAATGGGAGGTTTGTGGGAGGTTTGGAATGGGTTGAAGGTTGGAATGTTGCTAAGAGAGAAAGCATTTATCTTTAGTTTAAAGTCTCTTTAGAGTCAGTTTGTTTTTGAGTTAAAGAAACCCAACCGTTTGTATTTTCATCTGCCTACTTTTACAAGTGTGCAGCTAGTAAGGGGTTTCATATAAGGGAAATAATTCCCTACGTCAGGCATCCCCAAACTGCGGCCCTCCAGATGTTTTGGCCTACAATTCCCATGATCCCTAGCTAACAGGACCAGTGGTCAGGGATGATGGGAACTGTAGTCCAAAACATCAGGAGGGCCGAAGTTTGGGGATGCCTGCCCTACATTCTTGGTGGTGTTTTCTTAGCCAGGTCAACTTCTAATTGCGTATACTCTGTGTGAAGCATACTTTAAAGGGCTGCTGGAAACTGGGATATATGATTTAGGTTAAGCAAGTTTCAATACCCAGTTTTCTCCAATATTATTCTTATCATATATATTATTCTCCAATAACATTTCCCCTTCCTCCACGGCTTCTATCTCCTTTCTCCATGAGCCTGGGCAGCCCCTGAGTTGTTGGTTCTTTGGTGGTGGTGGTGAAGCGGTGGGTGGTGGGTCAGGCATGGAAGGCGGAGAAGGAGGGCCGAGAGCGGTGACGGCGAAGCTCGGGCAGCGCGATGCCTCGCTTCCCATTGGAGCAGCCCCAATCCCATTCCTACTTGTGTAGGAGGGGGCAGGGATCCCTCAGCTTGGAAGGGAGGCTTCATACTGCCTTTTGGAGCAGCCCCACCCCAACTCCTACTTGCGTGCAAGCAGGAGGGGACGGGGAAACACCAACCAGCTAAAGGCTAACATGAAGTGAAATAGCTTTCTGGGTCAGACCTTTAAAAAAACCAGCTGATGATGATGATGATGATTAATGGCTGAGAACAATGCAAAATAGCGGCTCGTCTGGCCCTTAAATGGGGGATTAGTGAACAACAATAATGAGTGTGATGTGAAATACCAAAGCACAATACACAGCCATGTATTTTCTTTTAATTGGGGGAAACTGACAAGCAATAGCCTGGCACAATGCCCAGTTCTGTCTTCTAAATGGGGGCCTGATGAGAAATACCTAGGCAAGATGCAAAATAGCTAGCTGGGTTTTTGTCTGTGGTGAAAATAGAAAACTGTGGAGCAACATCCTGGCGCAATTTAAAATAACTGACTAATGCTTTGAATGGGGAAATCCACATAAAAGTGTATTACAACATCCACTATCTCCAAATAAAACCCTTTCCTAAAAAAGAAATAGTCTCGCAGTGGTGGTCTTTTGTTATTTTAAAACTTATTTTTCAAGATGCAAAGGTAATATGCCATCCTCTGCTGCCTTTCGCCATTACCCTTGGGGTTACTCCTTTGCCTCTGAAAGGAACAGGGGGATTGAAAATGGTGTTTTATCTTGGTATGTACTTGCAGCAATAGGACTCAAGGACTTCTCTTGCAGAGCCTTTGTCCTATGGATTCTGCATGCATTCCTCTTCTTACCAATTGGTGATTTGTTTTTGTGACCTGAATGGTAGAATTTCCTTCCCTGCCAAACCTGGCTCTCTTCCCCCCGAGAAATGCTGGCCGATTGTATCTTTTTCTTTTGTACTGCTCCTAACTTTGCGTGAGTTCCTGGGGGACCTGAGCCCTGGCTGAGAGGAATCCTAGGAAGGTTGCTGCTATAGCTGTTAATTGCTATTTTGCTATCTGATGAACAGTTCTGGTCTCTGACAAGGGAAGTGCTGTCAGGTCTTCCTGCCAGCGCTGTGTGTCTGCACTGCATAGCGTGACAGGATTGTGCCCTCCATAATAATAATAATAATAATAATAATAATAATAATAAATAATAATAAATAATTTATTATTTAAACCCCGCCCATCTTGCTGGGTTTCCCCAGCCACTCTGGGCGGCTTCCAACAGAAAAATAAAACACAATAATCTATTAAACATTAAAAGCCTCCCTGAACAGAGCTGCCTTCAGATGTCTTCTAAAAGTCTGGTAGTTGTTTCCCTCTTTGACATCTGTTGGGAGGCCGTTCCACAGGGCAGGCGCCACCACCGAGAAGGCCCTCTGCCTAGTTCCCTGCAACTTGGCTTCTCGCAACGAAGGAACCGCCAGAAGGCCCTCGGTGCTGGATCTCAGTATCCGGGCAGAATGATGGAGGTGGAGATGCTCCTTCAGGTATACTGGACCGAGGCCATTTAGGGCTTTAAAGGTAAGCACCAACACTTTGAATTGTGCTCGGAAACGTACTGGGAGCCAATGTAGATCTTTCAAGACCGGTGTTATGTGGTCTCGGCGGCCACTCCCAGTCACCAGTCCCAGTCACCAGTCTAGCTGCCGCATTCTGGATTAGTTGTAGTTTCCGGGTCATCTTCAAGGGTAGCCCCACGTAGAGCGCATTGCAGTAGTCCAAGCGGGAGATAACTAGAGCATGCACCACTCTGGCTGGGGAAAACGGGAGACTTGGCAGCTATGCCCACCACGGAAGTTGACCAGACATTCAGTTTTATTAATATTTTAGCTAACTTTAATCCTTAGCTATCATGGCATGTATTGTATGACCACATCCTATATGTTTGTATTTTTCTACTTTATCATAAAAAGTTATTTTAGTACAGAAGCATAAAAAAGAAAGGGAAGGCAATTGTTCTTTCTGCTTCACTACAGTTCTCTGGAATTTTTTTTAAAGAAATAATGTTTATCTTGGCCATGGAAGGACACAGCAGCTTCTATCCAGCAGTACAGGAAAAGTGGAAAACGACTTGAATTAGCAAAGCAAATTACACAGTTTGCTAATACTGAATCTCCAGAATGTTTCATGTCTGTTGATGCTATCTTCTCTAAGGAATGAATGGAACATACTAGTACAGATGGTTGGGTGGGCTTGTTTGCAACAGCTGTGAGAGAAGTTGCCAAATCTGACTTTACGTTAAGAAAGCTCAAACACCAAATGTCCTCTTGTGCATTAGAATTCACCTTCCTTCTCTAGGGCACATAAAGTGTTCCTGCCACTATAGAAAATGTTATGAAATATATAGAATGCAGCCTAGCTTTCTTGGTCATCTTACTGCCTGCTGTAGCAGGAACGGAATAGGCAAATGCCATCCCTTTTGTGGCTCATTTGACCTTAATGGCAGCTATATTCCATGCATAATTTCCAACTTGCCTTCCAATATTTCTGCTATAAAGCATGCAAAAACATTTGCCTGCAAATAGATTTGAAAATGAAATGAAAACACAATTGTTCCCTGAAAATGGTCTTCGGGCAGGACACATCCAAGATTTCAAACATTTCATCAAAAGCAAAACATCTGCATATCCTACAAGCTTCAGGTTTTTCTTTCTCCTGTTCTCCTGCATACCCTATTCCCTCACTATTTGGTAATTGATTTTGCACACACACAAATGCACACACACTCTTTGTCATTTGAAGGAAATTGTCTTCCAGAGAAACCACAAGTTGTAAACCAAGAACAAATCTTGGTGATTTAATTTGTGCCTGTAATATCCTACAGTGGTACCTCGGTTTACAAACACAATTGGTTCCAGAAGTCTGTACTTAACCTGAAGCGTACTTAACTTGAAGCGAACTTTCCCATTGAAAGTAATGGAAAGTGGATTAATCCGTTCCACACGATCCGTGAAGTACTTAAACTGAAGTGTACTAACCTGAAGCGAACTTTCCCATTGAAAGTAACGGAAAGTGGAATAATCTGTTCCAGACGGGTCCACGGAGTACTCAACCTGAAGCATACTTAACTTGAAGCGAACTTTCCCATTGAAAGTAATGGAAAGTGGAATAATCTGTTCCAGACGGGTCCACGGAGTACTCAACCTGAAGCATACTTAACTTGAAGTGAACTTTCCCATTGAAAGTAACGGAAAGTGGAATAATCTGTTCCAGACGGGTCCACAGAGTACTCAACCTGAAGCATACTTAACCCGAGGTATGAGTGTAATTGGTTCCGGAAGTCTGTACTTAACCTGAAACGTGCTTAACCTGAAGCGAACTTTCCCATTGAAAGTAATGGAAAGTGGATTAATCCGTTCCAGACAGGTCCGCGGAGTACTTAAACTGAAAATACTCAAACCGAGGCGTACTTAAACCGAGGTATGACTGTACTAGTGTTCCTGCTGTTGTTGCTGCATTCTGCACCAGTTGAAGTTTCTGGGCCATCTTTAAGATCAGCCCCACACAGAGCACATTACAGTAAGCTTGCCTGGAGGGATGTGCTACAGCAGCAAGGTCCACTTTCTCTAGCGAAAGCTGCAGCTGACTAACCAGCCAGAGCTGGTAAAAAACACTCCTGGCTACTGCTGATGCCTGAGTTTCCATGGAAAGCAGTGAATACGGGAGCACTCTGAAGCTGTGTCCCCGTCTGTTTATGCAACCCCAACGAGAACCAGCTGTACAAAGGTTAAAGGTTATACATACTTAATCAGCAGAAATGAACAAAGAAGGGAAGAGGGAATTTCCAGTGTCAAATTAAATCTGAAGCAGCAACAGAGGCCAGGCATTCTCAAGCTGTGATAGGATGACCACTGCAAGAGAAAAGGATGATGGCATGCAAGCAGGAGTGCCCAGGCACATTTAGTCCTGAGATTCAAAAGCATTATAGCTTCTAGGAAACAAAAGACAAATGTGTCTACTGAAAGGGAGCTTTATGGAGAAATAAAAGCAGGGAGATGCTAGGGTTATATCTTCTGAAAATGGGGCAGTGGTTACTAGATGCATATATATGGTGCTACATGGAAGGTCACAAAGGAACACTGGGCATCATCAACTGATGAGTGGCGAGATGTTGCTCTGATAGCATTAGATTGGAGCAGTGGGCTCAGCTTGTCTGAGGGCCGCCTGGATCCATTTCACTGGAGGCTGTTGAATATGCTGACATCCAGCCCTGCCACCATTAGTTGCTAATAAAATCATGGTGGTTTCTAAAGGAAGCATCAATTGTCACTGCAGCTCTGTGGCGGCTTAGAGTTACAATACACAAAAGGGTACAAGGACATATTGATTCTTGATAGTTAATGTTTCTGTTACTTGCATATAATTTCCTTTTAAGAGGATAGCAACACTTCTGATCACGTCTACTGGCAGGCTGACTCTATGATCTTGCTACACTGGCAGTTTTTACCACAAGAATTAATATCAACCAAAATAGCTCATTGATGACCTGTTTATGAAGCATTCATCCTAATTTGCACAAGGTTTGCATGGAGGTTAGGCAGTGTTGTTGTTTTTTCAGCTGGAACATGACAGAGCACCTCTGAGGAGAGTGCAATTGCCCCCCCCAAAAAAACTTCTTGCCTCTATGTACTTCTGAGAAACCCAAAATGAACATTTCAAGTCAAAATGGAAGCTGACCAGCATGCATGAGTCTACACCGGGGGTCAGCAACCCTTTTCAGCCATGGGCTGGTCCACCGTCCCTCAGACCATGTGGTGGGCCAGACTATATTATGGAGGGGGGGGGGGAATGAACGAATTTGTATGCCCCACAAATAACCCAGAGATGCATTTTAAATAAAAGGACACATTCTACTCATGTAAAAACACGCTGATTCCCAGACCGTCTGCGGGCCAGATAACAACAACAACAACAACAACAACAACAACAACAACAACAATTTATTATTTATACCCCACCCATCTGGCTGGGTTTCAAATGTTTGAAATCTTGGATGTGTCCTGCCTGAAGACCATTTTCAGGGGACAATTGTGTTTTCATTACAATTTCAAATCTATTTGCAGGCAAATGATTTTGCATGCTTTATAGCAGAAATATTGGAAGGCAAGTTGGAAATTATGCATGGAATATAGCTGCCATTAAGGTCCAATGAGCCACAAAGGGGATGGCATTTGCCTATTCCGTTCCTGCTACAGCAGGCAGTAAGATGACCAAGAAAGCTAGGCTGCATTCTATATATTTCATAACATTTTCTATAGTGGCAGGAACACTTTATGTGCCCTAGAGAAGGAAGGTGAATTCTAATGCACAACAGGACATTCGGTGTTTGAGCTTTCTTAACGTAAAGTCAGATTTGGCAACTTCTCTCACAGCTGTTGCAAACAAGCCCACCCAATCATCTGTACTAGTATGTTCCATTCATTCCTTAGAGAAGATAGCATCAACAGACATGAAACATTCTGGAGATTCAGTATTAGCAAACTGTGTAATTTGCTTTGCTAATTCAAGTCATTTTCACTTTTCCTGTACTGCTGGATAGAAGATGCTGTCTCCTTCCATGGCCAAGATAAACATTATTTCTTTTTAAAAAAATTACAGAGAACTGTAGTGAAGCAGAAAGAACAATTGCCTTCCCTTTCTTTTTTATGCTTTTGTACTAAAATAACTTTTTATGATAAAGTGGAAAAATACAAACATATAGGATGTGGTCATACAACTGACAAGCTGGAACGTGTCCAGAGGAGGGCAACCAAAATGGTCAAAGGCCTGGAAACGATGCCTTATGAGGAACGGCTTAGGGAGCTGGGCATGTTTAGCCTGGTGAAGAAAATGTTAAGGGGTGATATGATAGCCATGTTGAAATATATTAAAGGATGCCATATAGAGGAGGGAGAAAGGTTGTTTTCTGCTGCTCCAGAGAAGCGGACACGGAGCAGTGGATTCAAACTACCAGAATTCCACCTAAACATTAGGAAGAACTTCCTGACAGTAAGAGCTGTTTGGCAGTGGAATTTGCTGCCAAGGAGTGTGGTGGAGTCCCCTTCTTTGGAGGTCTTCAAGCAGAGGCTTGGCAGACATCTGTCAAGAATGCTTTGATGGTGTTTCCTGCTTGGCAGGGGGTTGGACTGGATGGCCCTTGTGGTCTCTTCCAACTCTATGATTCTATGATTCTATGAATACATGCCATGATAGCTAAGGATTAAAGTTAGCTAAAATATTAATAAAACTGAATATCTGGTCAACTTCCTTGGTGGGCAGTGTTGTGACCAGGTCTCAGGTTGCACCAAGTGATCCAACAAATGGCAGGCCGGATCGTCCAGGGGCCAGCTAATTGGCCAATACCAGCAGACTTTGACCAGGTGTTCCTGTGGTGGCGGGCCCAAACAAACAAAAGGGACGCTTGGGTCTGCTTCCAGGGGTAGTTAAATTGTAGCCTGCCCATCGCTCCTTCCTCAGCCTTTTGGCTATAAAGGACACATAAAGATTTCAAAGGAAAGATAAAGCAAGGAGGGAACCCCTTCCCTTTTTGAGTGGAATGATCGCTGCCACCCTCCTCAGCCTCTGCCACCAAGATCTTGAGGTTGGTGTAAGGTTCAGACAGGCAGCCGACACAAACAAGTCCAAAGGTAAAATGTAGAACATTTTCCCCACTGTGTGAAATGTTCATCTTACTTTCCAGAGGACAGTCCTCAGATGTCAACACTCCCACAGTCTGTAGACACACATAATTTCCTAATGGAGAAGAGACCACGCACTCAGAACTGGAGTATTGAAATACAGTGGTAACTCTAGTTACGAACTTAAGAGCTCCGTTCTTAACCTGAAACTGTTCTTAACTAGAGGCGTGCTTTCGCTAATGGGGCCTCTTGCTGCCACTGCGCCGCCGACACACGATTTCTGTTCTCAACAAGAGGTAACTCTTACAGGGTAGCGAAGTTTGTAACCTGAAGCGCTTGTAACCTGAGGCATTTATAACTCGAGGAACCACTTTATTACTTTATTTGAACTTATGTTTTATTATGACTTTTTGTATTGAATAATAATAATGTTGTTGTTTAGTCGTTTAGTCGTGTCCGACTCTTCGTGACCCAATGGACCAGAGCACACCAGGCACTCCTGTCTTCCACTGCCTCCCTCAGTTTGGTCAGACTCATGTTGGTAGCTTTGAGAACACTGTCCAACCATCCCGTCCTCTGTCGTCCCCTTCTCCTTGTGCCCTCAATCTTTCCCAACATCAGGGTCTTTTCCAAGGATTCTTCTCTTCTCATGAGGTGGCCAAAGTATTGGAGCCTCAGCTTCACGATCTGTCAATAATAATAATAATAATAATAATAATAATAATAATAATATATTTATACCCCGCCCATCTGGCTGGGTTTCCCCAGCCACTCTGGGCGGCTCCCAATCGAATATTAAAAACACAATACAGCATTAAACATTAAAAACTTCCCTAAACAGGGAATCAGATTACAGTACTATAAGGTTGTATTCTTTGTTGTATATTTTGTTGCTGTCAACTGCCTTGTGTATAGTAATATCGAAAGGCAATATACAAATTAAAAGTGAAACGAGATGAACCTAAAGCACCATTTAGTCCAGCTCATTTTTAAAGATAAGGAACTATGAGAAGCAAGAGTTGTGCTAAGGCAGCAGACTGAGCAAACACACAGGTCCCAGTTCTGCACTCTTGGGGTCATTACTATAATTTAAAAGAAATTGCAAATCTTACATTGCCATATATCACCCACCCACCCAAAAATGGCATGGTGCAATTTTCATACATATTAGTGTTTTCATGGTACATTGCTGTTTTGGAACAGTGGCACAGGTCCCGGTGTCAAGTATCTGGGAAGATTTGGGTTTTGGTTTTTTAAAATAACATATTTATGTTGTGTGGTGGGTATTCAGTGATTTCAGCCCGGTGCAGATAAGAAGCTGGAGGCGAGGATCTGGTACAGCATCTCTTTACTTCAAAGAACAGGTAAGAGCCAGAACACAGGAATGGGGAAAACTGGGGCTTATATAATAACAGAGGACTAGCAGGGAAAAGATACATTTTGGCAGGAACCAATGGCACGGATTCCCTCCCGCGAAAACCAATCCGGCAGAGGATCCAAATCCTGCACCCTGAACCAGCAAATGATGGGCGTTCCCGCTGGAACTTGTACATTCAAATAAACTCTGTAATACAATACAATAAACTCTATATTACAATACATGCTTGGCTGTGCTATTACTTTAATACACAACAATTTATTTATTCTTTACATCTGCAGGTCTGGCAGTAGATGTGCTGGACTGTTCTCTCCCCTCAGTAATGAACTGACTGAGAGCCAATAGACTGAAGCTCAATCCAGCTAAGTCTGCGGCACTGAGGCACCCTTGACCAAATGGCTGGGAGGCAGTGGCGAAGCTGCATGCTCCGGCACCAGGGGTGGAGAGCAGGCAGGGGCGTGACGTGCCACTTGTGGGGGTGTGGTGCCCAGTGTGATGGGGGAGTGCACAGCATGTGTCCAGGGGTGGCCGCAATAGTACCCCCCTCCCCGATGGTGCCGGGGACGGTGCGCTTCCCCCAGCCCTCCGCCAGTGTGGGAGGTTGCCTGTTCTTGATGTGGTTACCCTCCCTATGTCATGGGGTGCTAGGGGAGGGGTAATACCTCCACTGAGCCTTGGGCTTGCTGCTCAAAAGGTCGGCGGTTCGAATCCCTGCAACAGGGTGAGCGTTCTTATTGGGACTAATGGGCGATGAGATTGCTAAGGGGGATCAGAGACTATTTATGTATGCCATAACCGCGGCAAAAACTTTATTAGCCCCAAAGTGGAAAACGCGGGATGGGTTTTCAATGCCTAATCTCCCAACCAAGAGCAGAAGGTATTAGACTTGTTGGGTGCAAGGAGCATCTCACAAGATTGAATCCCAACTCCCCGCCCACTAACACCTTCCAATCAGGCAGCCCATTCCCAAAGCCCCATTGCTGCAGCACCCAGGCCTTCCTCCAGCAGTGACAAAGTCAAGCCTGGGCTCTCTGTTGGCTATGGCTCCTCACTCACTTCTCCTTGACTGTGGTTGGCGGTTGGCCTGGGTGGTTGCTGTGGCAACAGGACCTTGGAAACCAGCCACAAGATGGCCTTGGGGAGGAGGAATTGGGAGTAAATCCTGCAGAGCATTCCACAGGTTTGAATCCTCTGCTCAGCTCATGAGTGAAGGATTCGATCCTGCTAGGATCTGCCTCCTTAACAAACTCTCTGTTGGGAATTCTTCCATTTGGCACCCTCCCCCTGACAGCTACAGACCATTGTGAGCTACGTGACCTGGGGTGATCCAGGGTTGTCACCACCCAACTTGGCCAAAGCCCCTCAGGCAGGGCAGTCTCGAGCAGGTTGGGCGCCCTGGCACTGAGGCGCGGAGATCGCTCCGGCGCCCCCGCCCTCGCAGCGCGCTGCACGACTTCCGTGTGGCTTTGCCGCGCAGCACCCTGCCTGCCGGCCTGGCGCCCTACACCACCAGGACTATACCTAGAGCCAGCCCTGCCCTCAGGATTTAGCTGAACACAGAGCACAGCCGTAATGGGATCTGATTCAGATGCCTCTCTGTCTCACCTCTACAAGTCCCTTCCCCAATTACCTACAAACAATAACCCAGCCTCCCACTTTTCTGGCTGAGACTCTGAGAAGGGACAGAAAGGAGGGAGGTCTCCCTCTGTCTTCTGGTGTGCTCTGTAATAAAGCACTAAATGCAATTGGCCTTGGAAAAGGTAGTGTTCCCAATGACTACTATGGATGTCAAGGTGAGAAGGACTGTAGGGTACTGTTAGTTGGTAACTGGAAGTAAAGATGAGGCAGATACTCAGTTCACATTTAAGGGCACACTTTTAGAAACCCAAGCATTATTCAAAGTTTAGAGACTTATCCAAGTTTTGCATTGCAGTTCTCCAATGCATATATTGGGTAAAGTGTGCCTACAAATGCATACATCAGTGAAAATGAGACAAAACTGTATTGTATCAGGACAATTGCTTTGTCAAAATGTGCATATAAGGAGAATTGCATACAAAAATATTAGGAGAAATTCACACTAAATGTTTATGAGGGAGGTTGAGAAAAGAGTGGGATTTTATTCAGCTCAGATTTAAATTAAGGCAGAGAAGAACTCAAGGCCATTCAAGTTCAAGAGCCCTTTTCAGCTTGAAGTCAGTGGAAGTCTGCGAGATTTCATTAGAGGTTCACGTAGGTTATGTTTATGCTTGAGGTGTGTGTTGCTTTGTGGGGTTTTTTGTTTTGCTTTTTCCCTGCTACCAAAGGTGTGGCTGCAGTGAAATTGCTGCCGCCATTTTCTTTCCCAGCAAATATCTTGGATATAGCACTGTTCTGGGGAGAAATTTGGCAACCGCCACAAATAATGTTGGCTGCCAGATAGAAACAGTCCGTGCAGGATTACCACCAATAGGAATTAGGAAGCAGCAATTTCTACCTTTTCTCCTCCTGTTAGTAGTAGCAGCATCCCTTGCTTGAGGTCATGGTGAAGTGTTCCTTCTCATTTTAAAATAAACAAACACATGTGTCACTTGATTCCCGACTTTCAAAAATGTACTCTGGCTGGGCAAATCAAGGGAGGTGTCAACTGCTTGCTATTTTCAATAGCTCCCAAAGGAATAAGCCCTTTGGCCCATCAACAGGTTTCATCTAGACGTGAAACGGCATGCCTTGATCAAGTACTTCATAGCTAATGTACACCATCTATTCTTCAGGATCCACAGGGAAACAAATACAATTCTAACTAATGCCACTCCGTGTAGTTTTCTGTGTCAAGTGATTAATTTTCTCCCCTTAGCTGTTGTTGAGGGAGCACAATTATGTTTAAATGGGAAAACAAAATGAACTGATTAGCTCAAAGCATCATGGTTCCCAAGTTGATTATTGGCTGTTCCCTTAAGCTTGTATTCCACGGAGGACAGAAAATGAAGATGAATCAGATTTTCCATGGGTAATTTGCCTGTCCCCAAAGGAAACAGTTTCTTCCTTAATTTCTCATCTTTAAAAGGTGGTGAAACATACCCAGTGGAAGAAAACCAGATGTGCTTTGTGGTGAAGCACAAAGGCATGAGCAGGATCCAAAGAACTACTCTGGCTATGTCCCATGACTTGGGCTGACTTCTCTCTCTCTCTCTCTCTCTCTCTCTCTCTCTCTCTCTCTCTCTCTCTCTCTCTCTCTCTCTCTCTCTCTCTCTCTCTCTCTTTACGATCCTCTCGCACAACCGAATGCCCCTCTGTTAAAGGGTTCTTGTACACAGACAGCTAGCCTGCCAGGTAGCAGGGCTTTAGCCTAGTTTTCCACTGATATTATTGTTTTCTAATACAGCTGCAACCCTAGAAGCTGCTGTGTCTGCTAAGCACTTTGTGTTGAATAAAGCAGAGCATTCCACCTGAAGCGATAGAGACTAGATTGAAGTTTCCCACTTCAGTGAAAACTAGATCTGTTTCTATACATAGGACAAAAGCTGGGTCTAGTTTTTCATGGCATCTGAGGCAAAATTAGAGGATTGTCATTGCCTGTGCTATAGACTTACTTTGCGCCTTTTGCTGCTGCAGTCTCTTATGCAAACTGCTACACATTTCCCTAAAGCCAGTGATGGATTAGCACCCAAGCCCCAGGCCTTTGCATTTAGCCTATGTGAATTTATTTATGTTAAGTATAATCAATTTAATTCAAACTGAAATGAAATGTACGCATATTAAAGGTAAAGGGACCCCTGACCATTAGGTACAGTTGTGACCAACTCTGGGGTTGTGGCACTCATCTCGTGTTATTGGCTGAGAGAGCTGGTGTACAGCTTCCAGGTCATGTGGCCAGCATGACTAAGCCGCCTCTGCCGAACCAGAGCAGCACACGGAAATGCCGTTTACCTTCCCACTGTAGCGGTACCTATTTATCTACTTGCACTTTGACATGCTTTTGAACTGCTAGGTTGGCAGGAGCAGGGACCAAGCAATGGGAGCTCACCCCGTCGTGGGGATTCGAACCGTTGACCTTCTGATCAGCAAGCCCTAGGCTCTGTGGTTTAACCCACAGTGCCACCCACGTCCCTTGCACGCATGTTAATGAAGGTCTAAATTAGAAAACGGCTAAATGTGTATTGCTGAAGAGTTATTAACATTGGGGTTTTCCCAATTTTGTTTTTCAAAGGACTCTGAGCTCCTTAACGGTTTAATGGTTAAGTATCTGATTGTTGTTCTCTGGTAGCTAACACCTGAGTATTGTAACCTTAGATCATGTGATGAAGGTATTGAGTTACAAATCTCTATTCTGAAGGGAGTTGCCTGTTTCAATTCCTCTGAACATGACAGAAAGAAGAAGGCAAGAGATAATGGCTCCCTAAGAGCTGCAATACCTAAATAGGCTAAAGCAGGCTGGAATGGGGGAGAGAGTCAATTTGGATTTTTTTTTAGTTATCTTTTTTTCCTAAGTCGCTCAGCCTGTGCTGGACAGCACAAGATACTGTTTGGATATTTTGGGATGTATTGTTGATGCTTATGTTCTGTATTTTGAAGAGTTCTGCTTGTAAAATTTGAATAATATTTTTATGGGCCTAGACAATGAGTCAGTTCTTATGCTTCCAATGACTTCAAACTGTGCAATATTAATATCTGCAAATTTATTCATTTCATAATTCCCCCCATTATTTTCAATTTTAATAATAATAATAATAATAATAATAATAATAATAATAATAATAATAATAAGTTATTTATACCCCGCCCATCTGGCCGTGTTTCCCCAGCCACTCTGGGCGGCTTCCAACAAAATATTAAAATACAGAAATCCATCAAACATTAAAAGCTTCCCTAAACAGGGCTGCCTTGAGATGCCTTCTAAAGGTCTGGTAATTGTTGTTCTCTTTGACCTCTGGTGGGAGGGCATTACACAGGGTGGGTGCCACTACCGAGAAGGCCCTCTGCCTAGTTCCCTGCAACTTGGCTTCTCGCAACGAGGGACTCGCCAGAAGGCCCTCAGTGCTGGACCTCAGTGTCTGGGCAGAATGATGGGGGTGCAGACGCTCCTTCAGGTATACTGGACCGAGGCCATTTAGGGCTTTAAAGGTCAGCACCAACACTTTGAATTGTGCTCGGAAACGTACTGGGAGCCAATGTAGGTTTTCAGGACCGGTGTTATGTGGTCTCGGCGGCCGCTCCCAGTCACCAGTCTAGCTGCCGCATTCTGGGTTAGTTGTTGTTTCTGGGTCACCTTCAAAGGTAGCCCCACATAGAGCGCCTTGCAGTAGTCCAAGTGAGAGATAACTAGAGCATGCACCACTCTGGCGAGACAGTCCGCGGGCAGGTAGGGTCTCAGCCTGCGTACCAGGTGGAGCTGATAAACAGCTGAATTCTATTTTACATTGTTACATTCAGTTACACATTTAGAGATTATTAACAGTACATTTTAAATTGTAACTGTTTTCAGTACTCTCTCTGTGTGGGGTGTGGGTGTGTATTTTCCTTATTCCTTCCATTCTGACTCCCCTACCACCACCACATTACAGCTACTTTTATTTTTATTACTTTTTGTATTGTGTTGTGAATATTGTTTATTTCCCCCCATAAGCTGCCTTCCCATATTTTAACTACAAAACATTTCCTAAAATTTATATGCCGCTTGATGACAGAAAAACCTCAAAGTAGTGAATTTGATGAATGTGGCTTTGTGCAAGGACTTCTTCGTGATCTAATGTAGAGCAGGCTGTGAGGGGAAGATGTGGAAGATGTCTGGAATGGAAATTCCCAAAGTCAAAAGGTTGTTGTTGGTTTCTTAAAAGCACTGACTTAACCCCTTAGTCTTTAGCTAGACTGACACCTAAGCACTTGTAATGGTTGTTGTTGTTTATTCGTTTTCTCATGTCTGACTCTTCGTGACCCCATGGACCAGAACATGCCAGGCAGGCACTCCTGTCTTCCACTGCCTCCCGGAGTTTCGTCATATTCATATTAGTAGCTTCTATAACACTGTCCAACCATCTCATCCTCTGTCGTCCCCTTCTCCTAGTGCCCTCAATCTTTCCCAGCATCAGGGTCTTTTCCAGGCAGTCTTCTCTTCTCATGAGGTGGCCAAAGTATTGAGGCCTCGGCTTCACGATCTGTCCTTCCAGTGAGCACTCGGGGCTGATTTCCTTCAGAATGGATAGGTTTGATCTTCTTGCAGTCCATGGGACTCTCAAGAGTCTCCTCCAGCACCATAATTCAACAGCATCAATTCTTCAGCGATCAGCCCTCTTTATGGTCCAGCTCTCACTTCCATACACTACTGGGAAAACCATAGCTTTAACTATATGAACCTTTGTTGGCAAGGTGGTGTCTCTGCTTTTTAAGATGCTGTCTTAAAAATAATGGTATTTTCTCCTATTATCCCCTGCGTCTCCTTGGCCTGTCCCTCCCTTCCCTTAATCTATTGTCTCTTTCCCTCCCACAAATTTAAATTAAGAGCATAGGCTTCTTAGAAGAGGGAACTGTGTTTGAATTCTGCTATTTTCTCAAAGCCTTATGAAAGCCACCAGCCTGAGGGTCAGATGCAGCAATCTGCTTAATTTCATCCAGCCCCCAGGCATTTTTCAGGGACTCTTCTCCCCAAAGGTGATGGACAGACATACTTGCTTCTATTGAACTTGGTGACTGGCACCAACTATGCAAATTAAAGAAAGCTGAAAATCGTTTTAATTTCCATTTATCAGTGGACCCTCCAAACCTGTGTAAGCAGAGTGTTGATTCAGGAGAGAGCAACACCTACCTGTCTCCTTGGCATTACAATATTTTATGTATAATGATGTTTTTAATTATGATAGATAGGTAGATAGATGAGCACGCACACACCCACACAGACAGACACACACACTGGTGGGAGTTTTGCATTTAAAATGTTGTAAGCTGCTTTTTTATGTTTTATGAAATGAGAATGATAAACAAACAAACAAACAAATCATTCATGGTTCTTTCATGGGAAAAGGTTTCCTCACTCCTGGAGAAAAAATAGTGCTATTCCTTTAAGAATGAAATTGATGAAACCAGAAGAAACTGTGATTTGCCCTAGCAAATTTTAACATTTTATTCAGTTGTACAGGAAGTATTTGCTTATGAAATAAAATCATGTGTTGTGCTCACATTTTAAATGGAATATGTAGAATAGAAAGAGCATGCCTTGAACAGGTGATCATAGAAAAGACCACAATTATTGAGAGTGATGAGAATTACACAGTTTCATCCCTTTCTGTCACCAACACTTTCTTGTGCGTCTGGTCCCTGGAGCCACTCTGGCTATTGTGGCTATTATTTATTAGCAGAAAAAAATGCATTAAAATGCTACTTTCACACCTCTGTTTCCTTACCAATGACATGTTGTGTAACCCCCTGAGATATAGAGCCAAAAAAGTCCTATTTTCTGAAGTAAAATCATTTTGTGAGTGTATATTTTAAATCCTAGTTCCTTCGTATAAACAAACTATGTCAGAGCTTGCATTTCACCTTCCATAGAATGGATTAAACAAGGAAAGGGAAGAGGAAGTTTCCCAGAGAGCATGCTGGGAATGGTGATCATTTATGTGAGTATCTAAAAATTCCTGTTTGGTACTTTTTCAGCACTTATTGAAAACTAATTCAGGGTGTTTTAATCCATTTTGACCCCCCTAGCCTCTCCATCTTCTTGACACCATATTACTTTGGGGGGGGGCATCACTTTTTTTTTTAGCTTTGCATGTCTTCATAGCTATGTCAACTGACAACCCATGTGATTTGGTGGATACCATGAAAGTGTTACGATGTGATAAAACCATTATTGTACATGAATATACCCACCTTTTCCAAATGTCATGCCTGGTGAATTTTGAGGGAAGCCATGAGTTTTGATAAGACTTGGAAAATTCATCATTTTTACCAGAAGCACAAGTTGATACCTTACATTTCAGCCAGACAATTCATTTTACTAGGTTTTCTCAATCCATTTTGGGGCGGACAAATAAGTAAATCGGGCAAGTTCTCTTTCCTCCATGCTATAGGATCCCATCATTCATATCCACTCTTTTCAAGGCATTCAATCTCATGCTCTTTATTAACTCTGCAACCTTTCAAAATCTTAACATCATTAAAACATAAAAGAGAGAGAGAGAGAGAGAAGCTGCAGTGAAATCAGGAGGCTGTATTCTTCCAAGCTCCCAATAAATCTGGCCTTTTCAGAAATGACATCCTTCTTAACAAGCTTGATGGCTTAGTAATTTAACTCTCAAAAGTTTAGCAAGAGTTGTGGGCATAAATAAATGCCAGAGTTATGTAGAAACATCTATCTATTGCGGAGAAGATTGAGAAGTGCATCTAAACTAGAATCATATAATTGTAGAATCATAGAGTTGGAAGAGACCACAAGGGCCATCCAGTCCAACCCCCTGCCAAGCAGGAAACACCATCAAAGCATTCCTGACAGATGGCTGCCAAGCCTCCGCTTAAAGACCTCCAAAGAAAGAGACTCCACCAAACTCCTTGGCAGTAAATTCCACTGTCGAACAGCTCTTACTGTCAGGAAGTTCTTCCTAATGTTTAGGTGGAATCTTCATTCTTGTTTAGGTGGAATCAACCAGTAGTGTCAAGTTTTAAAATGTTGCACACAAATTTTCAGAATACTCAATGATGTCAAATTTGTCTTTAGTTTTCCTTAATGGGGTGGGGTCTCTTCCATCCCCTGTGGTACATAATGCTCCAATAAATGTTTCTTGTCAACATTTAGAAAATATTTAGATGGCTGTGCTGTTGGAAGAATGTTTGTCCAATGTCTTGGTAGACCCCAGGAGGTCTTCAGAAATATATTTCTCAATTAGGGATGGATGAATCTGTCAATTTCAATTTGTCTCAGTTCCTCATTTTTCGAGCACATCACATTTCTGCATCAGTTTGCATCTTTTTTCTTTTATTAAAAAACAACAACACGTTAGCATTTTTGCAAGCAAATTTCCATAACATAATGCATTTTGTATGCTATTTCCCCTACTATATGCATTTTAATACATCAATATACATTTCTGTTAAACTTTCATGAGTGGAATGCTGTATCATAAACTCTGCAGAAGTTTGACTTTTGAAGAATAGTGGTGTTTCATTTCATTTGTTGTTGTTGTTGCAAATTGCAACTTAGATTGGTTTGCATCAACATTTCTCATTCATCCCTAGCCTCAATCGAAAATGGGAAATGGGGGCTGAAGGGGGCAGGTGGGCACTGAAAGGAAGACCCAGTGGCTAGAAAGCAATAACTTCCTAGGCAAACCAAACTATCCCCAAAGCACAGGCACAGCCTTCATCAGATGACCCAAATGTGCCTGGTGAAAGTTATAGCCCTATTTATGGCATTCAGGTACAGTAGAAGCAGGACACTTTTATTCTTCCAACTACCTTGTAGAATTTACCTAGCATAGCTGCCAAGTCTCCCGTATTCCCCGGGAAACCCCCATTTTTCCAGCTGTCCCCAGCCGAAAAAACTGATTTTTTTGTTTCCCCCCGGTTTATTCTGGCGCGACGGCCATTTTGGAACTGGGCAGAGCATGCTCAGAAGCGACTTTTGATGCTGCTTTGCCCAGTTCCAAAATGGCTGCAGCGCGACTTCTGGTGCAGCGGCCATTTTGGAACAGGGCAGAGCAGCATCAAAAGTCGCTTCTGAGCATGCTCCGCCCAGTTCCAAAATGGCGACAGCGCTACTTCCGGTTTGCTGCTTCCGGTCCAGTCCCTTATTTCTCAGCTTGGCAGGTATGTTACCTAGACGTACTTGAATCAGTTGGAACAACCATGAAGGCAGCATGGATGATACCTGCAGGGGAGAAAGTTAGATGCAGCTGAAAAGAAACTACATAATAATAATAATAATAATAATAATAATAATAATAATAATAATAATATTTTATTACAGTATTATTATTATTATTATTATTATTATTATTATTATTATTATTAATTAAAATTTTGTATACTGCCCAATACTCATAGATCTCAGGATGGTTCATAACATGAAATTGCAATATTTTTAAATTTTTACATAGTAAAAGCAAAAAATTAAGACAACCCCGTAATCCCCCCCCCCACTTACACAACACATGTAAGAGGGCATTAGATGTCAATCAGCCAAAGGTCTCGTTAAAGAAGAATGTTTTCACCACAAATTATGCAGTCAAGTTTCCCACATTTGGAGAAATTGCAGGGGCAGGGCCGGCTCTAGGTAGACCCCCGGTGGCGCAGGCCACCAAGGCGCCGGCCCGCCAGGAGGGCGCCACGAGCTGCGCCCGCCCGGTCTGCCAGTTCGACAACCGCGCTGTGCCTGCCCGCCTGCCATGGCGCCGTGCAGTAGCGCCTGTGGCAGCCGCACTGCACCCGCCTGCCCGCCGCGCTGGGAAACAGGGCGGGGGGCGCCGGAGGGATCCGTCGCTCCACGGCGCCAGGGGCGCTTAAGATGGCCCTGTGCAGGGGCCAGCACACCCACAGTGCAAGGGATGAGCCTCGCAATGGGAAAACCACCTTCTTAATCAAGGAGACTCCCCTGCCAGGTAAGTATTATTGAAGTAGCCCATATATTGCTGTACTCAGATTCTTGAGGATCAGGCTTGGATGGAAGTGTACAGTAACGCTGTCCAATTGAGCAAACCATTGTTTCAAGATTCAGCATGCAAAAAAGCAGGAAGTTGGCCACCTTTATTTTAGAGGACTTCCTGTTGCCTTCCAGCCTTGCAGAAATAAAGCTCTTAGCTTCACCCAGTTCCAGCTTGCCTTGAATATTTGCTTCTAGCCCTCGGAGGTTCTGAAAGATCTCTGAATTATCTTTTCAGAAAGCCAGCCTCTAATTATGTAGTCAGAATTATGCTACATTTCAACTGTTGTCAGGTGACTGCCTGGCTGCTTTTTCAGCTGGCTTTGTTTTTATTATTATCTTTTAATTCTTTACAGCCATACACTTTCCCACACAGACAGTGCATCTCTTTAAAACGTCACATGCTTAGCAATTATGTTTCGATGTTTTACATTCTCTTGAGATTGGAAAAAAGTAGATCTCTTTCTCTCTCTTTCTTTAAGCAGTCGAAAATTATATATCCCTCTTGATGACTGATGGGTGGCTGAGGGTTGCCTCATAAAACAGCATTCCAGATATGACAATAAAGCAAGTTCCACCAACATTTCAGGACGTTCGGAGCTACTTTGCAACCCATTTTGAGCTGTATTCTCTCTTTTTTTAAAAGAAGAAAACAGAAAAAGAAAGAAAACACATATTGTAACTCCAGAACAGGAGCATAGCTGCCAAGTCTCCCGTTTTCCCCAGGAAATCCCCGTTTTTCCAGCTGTTCCTAGCTGAAAAAAAACCAGATTTTTTTGTTTTTCCCCGGTTTATTCTGGCGTGACGGCCATTTTGGAACTGGGCGGAGCATGCTCAGAAGCGACTTTTGATGCTGCTTTGCCCAGTTCCAAAATGGCTGCAGTGCGACTTCTGGCGCGGTGGCCATTTTGGAACTGGGCAAAGCAGCATCAAAAGTCACTTCTGAGCATGCTCCGCCCAGTTCCAAAATGGCGGCAGCGCTACTTCCGGTCTGCTACTTCCGGCCCGGTCCCTTATTTCTCTGATGGCAACTTGGCAGGTATGAACAGGAGCCCTACATATTTTCTGTTTATTGGCTACATTTGCTATTCCCTTTCCCTTTTTCTATAGAGTTAGAATGCAGAAACACCATTTGGGGGAGGTCAGGGAGCAACCACAGTGCTTCAGATCAGCTTTACACACCGACAGAAGTCTAGTTCTCATTTAGATGCTAAATTATCATCTGGGCTGTTGCATGTCAGACTTCGGGTGAGGACTCCAATGTCTGAATGTTCATGCTCCTCACTATATCTCTACATATAAGGGCGGCTCATAAAAACAACAACTTTTTTAAATAAAAAAATGCCTGCTCCAAAGCTCTTATCTTACTACACTAGGGATTATATAGCTATATCTGAAATTTCATGCATACCAGTTACCTGTTTACTTGGCCGTTTTCCCATGTCGTGAAGGCTGAAATTTCAATTCAGTGGAGCGGGGTCAAGATATTAACTGATATGCATGAAATTTCAGATATAGCTATACAATCCCTAGTGTAGTAAGATAAGACCTTTGGAGCAGGCGTGTTGTTGGGGTTTTTTTAAAAGTTTTTTTTATGAACCGCCCTACTACATATGCTAAATTAACATAAAAGGAAGAACACTAACAGTGCAATCTAATGTACAATTGCTTAGAGATATCCCCACCAAACACTGGAAACTGCTCTGAAGAACTCTTTGCAGATTCCCCCGCTCCCATTCTTTGCAGTGTGGTTGGATGGAATTTTGTTTGCACAACTCGTGTTGGTAGCTTCAAGAACACTGTCCAACCATCTCGTCCTCTGTCGTCCCCTTCCTCTTGTGCCCTCCATCTTTCCTAACATCAGGATCTTTTCCAGGGAGTCTTCTCTTCTCATGAAGTGACCAAAGTATTGGAGCCTCAGCTTCAGGACCTGTCCTTCCAGTGAGCACTCAGGGCTGATTTCCTTCAGAATGGATAGGTTTGATCTTCTTGCAGTCCATGGGACTCTCAAGAGTCTCCTCCAGCACCATAATTCAAAAGCATCAATTCTTCGGCGATCAGCCTTCTTTATGGTCCAGCTCTCACTTCCATACATCACTACTGGGAAAACCATAGCTTTAACTATACGGACCTTTGTCGGCAAGGTGATGTCTCTGCTTTTTAAGATCCTGTGGCAGATCCTAGTGTGTTTGATTATTTTCATAGAAGCCCATGGGATTGAGGTGCAAAGGCCTTTATGCATCCTGAACTCAGCAAGACATTGTTTTCCCTTTCAAGCTTTTTTGTTTTGTTTTCAGTTTTGTTCACCATCGCAGCCTTAATGCCCTTTTAATGCATTTTGCTGCTGTGGAAGCTATTTAGAAGCGAGATCATTAATCATTCTGTGTGTAATGCAATGTGCCCTGGTTTCATTAAAAGCCCCACTAAAACCCTGTTTAACTAGCTCACTGATAATCTGGAAACAGATCAATTAATGTGTAATTGTGTGTGTGCACATGTCGGCATGTATGTTTGTGTGCTGCTCATGGGCATGGTTTGGGGAAACCCGACCCAAATCACAGCACATTATTAAATGATTAACATACGAAATCAATTCGAAATGTTATTATTAACGGAGTAAGTTACCAGGGAAAGCTATTAGTCACAGTCTCTTCGGTTTTCTGCCCAGAAAACAATCATAAGAGCAATCAGTTTTACCACTTCTAGGTAGCAATTTGGCTGGAAGGGAACCATCCTTGGCAGCTACAGGCAGATGAAATGATGAGGCAGCTATGAAAACAAAGAGGGCTGGTGAGTAACAAAGTAGTAAATGCTCAGAAAATGAAATGTGCCAAGATAGCTGACTGAATCAGTAAGTGAATATTTCTACCCACAATGAACCCCAGAGCTGGGGGTTGAGTTGATAATCTATAAGCACATTGTCTCCGCTTCTTCTTCTTTCCCCTTTCTTTCTTTCTTTCTTTCTTTCTTTTTTGCTGTTTGCACAATCACATTTAGACTTAGGCAGTGATAATTTAGTGAGATTCTAAGACATGGGTAGGCAAACTAAGGCCCGGCGACCGGATCCAGCCCAATCACCTTCTAAATCCGGCCCATGGACACTCCAGGAATCAGTGTGTTTTTACATGAGTAGAATGTGTCCTTTTATTTAAAATGCATCTCTGGGAGATTTGGGGGCCTGCCTGGTGTTTTTACATGAGTAGAATGTGTGCTGTTATTTAAAATGCATCTCTGGGTTATTTGTATTTTTTACCCCTTCAAAATATAGTCCGGCCCCCAACAAGGCCCCCCCACAAGGTCTGAGAGACAGTGGACCGGCCTCCTGCTGAAAAAGTTTGCTGACCCATGTTCTAAGACATGCTGAACCAGCAAATAAGGACTTAGAATAGGGGTCCCCAGACTTACCCGGCTTTGGGCCGCTGTTCGCTGTGCCAATTGCGTGGCGGGCTGGAGGGTGGGGGAGTGCGCGCCCGTGCGCATGCGCGCACACACTTACTGGCATGGTGGCGCACTTCCAGGTAGGAAAAAGTGCCGGAAATCGTTCGTGTGCATGCGTATGGGCCTCCCCCAACCCGGAAGTGCACCCGAAATGACCTCTCCTGGGTCGGGGAAGGCCCATACGCATGCACACAAACGATTTTCGGCACTTTTTTCCGACCTGGAAGAGCGCCGCCAGGCTGCACACCATAAGAGCGGGCGGCGGCAGTGGGCGGCAGGGGTCGTTGCGGGCCGAATTGGGAGGCCAATTGGACCGCATCTGGCCCGCGGGCCGTAGTCTGGGGACCCCTGACTTAGAAGGAACACTTATAAAGAGCTGGCTGGATACAATAGGACTGGACAACTGGTACTGTTTGGATTCAAAGTGGCACACAGGAATTTTCTATCTGATCTCTGTCCTAAGGCAGTGCCACCCCTCATTCTGCACCTCACCTGCACACTCCAAGGCACAGTCAATATTTCTCTTAACCCCCCCTGCCCCCCCCCAATTGCAGCAGAGGCTCTTATCTACCTCAGCTACTTTCTTTGATTTAGGCATGTGCAAGGTGCTATTTAACCCACCCTCCTGTCTGGCAGGTAGGCAGGCGGGCATGGACATAACCAAGACTCACAGTTTTCCCTTTAAGTAGATATTTCATTTCTTCACCTTTTTGCCCTACGATTCAAGCGTGTAATGGGAGAAATATGACAGAAACTCCTCTTGCCATCAATGGTGGAGAGAAAGAGGTCAAGTGCCTTCTATCAGTGTCTTGGTTCATGCCGGGGGCGACGTCACTTTGGAGAAACCACCTTCGTTTCTGAGGTAAAGTCTATTTTAACATGTGTAACGGGAATCAGACATACGTAGCTGAATATAAATGGTCTAACTGTACGTAAACTTGACTTTCTTCTGAGAGCTGTGGAGATACAAAGAATCGGCGGAGGGTATCAACCAATCCATTTCACTGATATATGACACTGTGCCAAAACAAAGTTAGTTCTGGGAACAAGGTTTCTTTCTTTTATATACAGGCACAGTGCGCTGAAAACTTATGAGACCTAATTGGTCAGTCAGTGGGTATTCTGCCTTATCCCACTGGATCAGAGATTTGACCTGATGAGGGTGTGTGTGAGAGAGAGTGAATGATTGGCTGGAGAGAGGCCCTGTTTGGAAATTAAAAGGCAGATTTCAAGCCCCCGTTGGTCAGAGTGGGATTTTGTCTGAGGATGTGTGATATAGATGCTTAAGAAAGTCAGGTGAAGGAAGAGCTGGAGCCAAGCAGGGGAAATACAGCAGAGGTGGTTGGCCCTGCAGATGTTGCTGAACTACACCTCCCCTGCTTGCTGGGTCTGTTGGGACTTGTACTTCAGCAACATCTGGAGGGCCAGAGGTTTCTCCTTCTCAAGTCAGTTGAAGTCACTGAGAACAATAGTCTTTGGTACCATATTCAGGACTGCTTCAGCCAGCTCAGGCAGGGAGGGTGATAACCTGCAGAGTGGGCAATATGCCTGCAACACCCCCAACCTCTCTCTCTAACCCAGCAACAGATGCAGACCTTCCTGACCAGATCCTAATTGATGTAGTTTCTTGGTGGCAGAGAAGTCCCATGGATCACAGTGCTGCACCGAGTACTTGGGTGGGCAGAGGAGAGTGAGATTAAGCTCATATTACTCGTCCACCCAGGTCTTGGTGGTACATGCCAGGTTGGTCTCCTTATCCACAAGTAAGCCGTGGATGACTGAGGTCTTCCTATGAACCTGTCAGGGTTGTTGTGACTACTCTTGAGTAACGACCTTCCACATGCTTGTCTTTCAGAAGCTTTTATTAGTGCACATTATTTACAGTGTAACGAACTGCTGGTTTCATGTCTACTCGCTCGAGTCAGATTCCTGCACTGCCCCCCTCCATGTTCTAGACCAACATAAAAGCCTCGGAACTGAGAAGCGCTTCCCTTTCCTCCTCCTCCTCAATTCCGGCGTCGGGGGGAAGGGTCTCCAGTCTGACTGATTCCTGTCCTCTCTTTCCGCCTCCCTCTCTCCCTGCCTATGGAGCAGGGGCTCTTGGATGTTGCCAGAGCCCTGGCACTCCCTTTCCGTTTCCTGTGTCCCTCCATCATACCCTTCACTCTCATGACTGCTGGGAGACGAGCTGCTTCGGATGAGGGGGGGCTGTTCTCTGCAAGCCCTCCCCCTTACAGAACCAATGTGACATTCAGTAGCAGCACTATTAGCATTGGAAGAGGAACCGCCTCTAAATATTTGCCCCGCTGTATATGGCCAATCCTCCCTCTGCCCCAAATCATGGCAATAGGTGTCACATTGTCCTCACTGGCAACCAATATACCACCAAGTTAAATCCTGCTACAAACCAGACTGTGCACACAGAGAGTACTTTTTCTTCCATTTTCTGAAACAGGAAGTTGCCAGCAAGATATGTCAGGGGGTTTAGTTACAGGTAGGTAGCCGTGTTGGTCTGAGTCGAAGCAAAATAAAAAAATTCCTTCAGTAGCACCTTAAAGACCAACTAAGTTTATATTTTGGTATGAGCTTTCGTGTGCTGAAGAAGTATCTGAAGAAGTGTGCATGCACACAAAAGCTCATACCAAAATATAAACTTAGTTGGTCTTTAAGGTGCTACTGAAGGAATTTTTTTATTCAGGGGGTTTATTGAGGGTTCCATACTTAGTAGAGCTTGTCTTTAAGCAGAGGTATCAGGATAATTGAAATAATAATTCTTGGTTCCTTGAAACTAGGGCAGCGCATGACCTCACCTTCACTAGAACTTTGTCCTCTAGTGAAGAGAATTCCTGTGATCTTTTTAGGGTTCTTGTAAAAATCACACCACTTACAAAGTGGTCAGAGGGTTTTTTTCTCCAAAAAATTATGTTAAAAAATTACAAGCTACTGTACTCAGTAGTTGGCTTCAAGTTAGTTTAAGAATCTATTGATAATAGCACTGGGAACAGGGCTACAGGATGGAGTAGTTTGGTTTCCAGTGAAGCTGTATGGGGGGGAAAAGATGGCTGCCCACATTCTATTAACTATTATTAAAAAAATGTATGGACAAATCTATTTTTTATTTTACTTTTTGAATTCCTCAGGGAATTATATCTCCATATAAAGGCTTCCTCCCTTCCTGTAGGAATAATTCCCAGTTATATTCTCTTACATTTATCTATTCCAGTGCAGTTGAAGTGGATGGGAATTGCATTTCAAGGAACTCTGGCAAGGTGCAAATTAAATTACCATGGGTTCTTTTTTAATTTACACCTTCTACGCAAAAGCATATTAAATGGGTGTAAACCTTAGGTTGCTGTTTACTCTGAGCTGCATTTCCATTTCATGTGTTCATTTATTTCAGCCTCTGAAGACTAAATAGTATCAAACTGGAAATAATGCTGTGATGGTAAAACATTTACCCAAACTTGTTCACAGCTCAAGTAAAATAGCATCTAGTACAAACTGAATCAATCAATCAAAAACAGCTATCAGACACATTCCCAAAAAATGCTGATAGCTCCTTGCCTTGGGCAAAATGGCCATAAATATGGCTTAGCCTTATCTGGTAGCTTTCCTTGAGGTACTGGACTAAGTTCAAGGTGCTGGTTTTGATGTGAAAAACCATATACAGCTTGGGACAAAGATCTAGTGAAGGTGAAGGCGAGGGCTCCTGCAGAAGCCATCTTGCCAGGAGGTCCGTTCCGCACTATTTGGGAATTGGGGCATTAGTGATGTGGCACCTGTCCTTTGGAATCCCCTCCCCTTGAATAATAATAATAATAATAATAATAATAATAATAATAATAATAATAATAATTCCCCAGCTACTCTGAGCAGCTTCCAACAAAATATTAAAATACAATGGTCCGTTAAACATTAAAAGCTTCCCTAAATAGGGTTGCCTTCAGTTGTCTTCTAAAAGTTGTTTTTCTCTTTGACATCTGGTGGGAGGGCGTTCCAAAGGGCGGGCACCACTACCAACAAGGTCCTCTGCTTGGTTCCCTGTAACCTCTCTTCTCACAAGAGAAGGCCTTCAGAAATGGATCTCAGTGTTCGTGCAGAACAATGGGGGTGGAGATGGTCATTCAGGAGAGCTCTGTCTCTGTTTTTATTTTGGCACACGCTGAAGACCCTACTCTACCAACAAGACTTTTAACTTGAGATCTTTCTCAGCCTGCATCAGTATCTGAATTGGTTTCAAGGTGTTGTAAAGAAGTTTTTATTGCTTTATCACTTGTGGCTTGCTTTCCTAGGCTCCTTTGGGAAGTAGCGCAGGGTATAAATTTAATAGATAGATGGATGAACATTCATAAAACCTAAGCATCCCTACATGAATGTATTTTTATTTTTACTCCTGATATGAAAGAAGGGTAGAAGACTGATGGTGGCAGCTGTTTGTGGGAATTTCCGACTTCCTTAAATTATAGGTAAAAGTGTCATCTTCCACTAACTTGCCCTTTAATAAAATACTCTCCCACTTTTTATGCAGAGATTTAACTCCTCTGTTTTAACTTAGAGCAGAGATGAATGGGGTTTTCATGAAAACTTTTGCTCCCTTTGAAAACAGCCCCCTTTTTTATCATTTTCCCCACCCCTGCTTGGGAATTTAACATGTATGCACACATATTTGCTGTACCTCTGCTCCGCCTATACATTTACAAACATACAGGTATGTCCCCAATAGTCTCACCTCACAAGAAAATGGAGTGGGTCACTGGAGAAAAGGCCTTCTCTGTGGTAGCCCCCTGGTTAGAGAATGCTCGCCTTGGGGACTTTTTACCTGGCGCCATGTATGACCAGGCCTTTGGCTGATTAAACAGTCTATGTCTTTTAAATGTGTTTGTGGGAGGAGGTTATTGTTTTTTAAAAAAGATTATTATGATGATTTGCATTTTTTGTTTTTTGTTTTTGTATTTTTATGCCTAATGTGCCCTGTGATCTTCAGATGAAGGGTGATATACAAATATGATGATGATGGTGGTGGTGATGATGATGATGTTGTTATCTTTATTGGTGTCAAGAAATGGTTCATTTCTTTTCCTGGACATTTGAACAGCACTAGTGGCCTGACATTTCGTAATTGTCTGGTGTTCATTCTTGTGTTGAATGGGGGGGTGGGGAGGAAAGAGTATTTTATATTATTATTATTATTGGTGGGTGAACACTGCAATACATTTCTATGGTGTTGTTCTTTTAATGGGTATTTATTATACATTGTGTGTCAGAGGAAGTTGTTGCGACTACTCTAGAGTAATGACGCTCCACATTCTTGTCTTTAGACAGTTTTATTTAGTGCAGTATATTTACAGTGGAACTGGTGTGTAGAACATGTCTGCTTAGGCTGATGCAGAATCCGGCAATGGACCGCCCCTCGACTTCTTCCAGCATAAGAGTCTCGGGACGGCAAACCTCCTTCCCCTCCTTCTCCTGCGTAATTCCGGAACCCGGGGGGGGAAGGGTCTATGCTCCATGTTTTCCTTCTCCCCCCTTTCCCCCCCTCTCTCTTCCTCCCTCACGTGTAGCAGGGGCTCTTCTGTGTTGCCGGAGCCCTGTATCCCGCTTCCTCCTTCCTCACTGGACTCCTCCTCCTCTCCGCTGGCATTGCTGCTATTGGAGGAGCTGCTCTTGATGATGGGAGGAGGATCCCTGTATTCTCTTCCCCTTACATTGTGCTTTCTGTATTTTTACTTCTTTGTTCTGCAAATTGCTTTGAGACTTCCCATTGGTTGTGAGAAGTTAGTAACTAGTGTAATAAATGAACTAAACAGTTTGGAAACCGAAAACAAGTAAGCCTCACTTACTTACTCCCAGGTAATGATATAAAGGATGACAGCCTAATTTCCTATCAACATCAGTGAAATCAGGAGCAAAAAAAGCCAAGCCATTTCCTCTTAATGCATCCGTTTTGTTGTTGGTGCCTTTTATTCTGCAAATGTGACTCTGTCAGTTGCATTAAAGGGAAAAAGAGTACTCAAGCCATTCTCTTTTTAGTCTCCCCTACCCACACCTGCTATTAGGAGATGTTCTAGAAAAAGGAAAGGAAAATGATCCAATTTCAATGATTTATTGCACAAGGGAATCCAGTCTACATGGGCAAAAGTGTTGTGATAATTTTATCCTTTACAATAACAGCATGTACATATGTTCAACCTGTAGATGTGGCAGTAAAAATGACAGTTGGTGATTGTTTTCTGAGTAAAGGACAATATAAAAACTTGGTTTCACTTTAATTGTGCTGTTCTGTAGCCCTTTTCATGCATGGTAAGGCGAGGCTGGCTCATCAAAGAAGAAACTACACAACTATAATTTCAAAACCCTTAAGAGTAAACTTGTTTGCATATGCCATTTTATTATCTCTCCCCCCCAACCCCCGCAATATGTTCACAGAGCGGCACATTCATTACACCAGAGAGAGTCTGTTTGGTATGCATTTTGAAATATGAAGTATATTCTTGAAGCTGCATAAATGTCTCTAGCTGTTCTTTGTAATCAACTCTTTGCAGCTTTCCAAGAAGAAATCCTTGCTGTTAGTTAGAATTTCTGCACATGCAGTACGTCTGAATATGATTTTGCTAGTGAATGCCCACTGAACGGTAGGTGCCTAGTATACATCTCTCTCTCTCTCTCTCTCTCTCTCTCTCTCTCTCTCTCTCTCTCTCTCTCTCTCTCTCTCTCACACACACACACACACACACACACACACACACACACGTGGACACAAATATACATAGGCTAACTAATGCTTATGGATTAAAATATGGAAATAATTGCTCTATATTAAATAGGAATTTAAATGCAATATATCTTGATGAGTGGGAAGATTGCCAGCAGGTGACCTGGGTGCCTGCCTGATGTGAACAAAAGAACAGAAGAAGAGCCTGCTGAATCAGGCCAATGACCTGTCAGGCTTGGGGAATTCTCCCCCCCCCCCTGATGATTTCTGGAATCAGGCAGAAAACAAGAAAGCTCTTACTTATGATTTATACGACCAGTACGGTAGGAGACAAAGAATTCAGTCCTTTCCCCATGATGGAGTTGCTCACTCTGGTTCTTCCCCCTTCCCTCTTTCCCTCTTTAAGAAACTCCTCCCCCCAACATGGACAATTTGTGGCAAAAGTGTGGATGTTGTGGACAAACCTAATACAGTAATGCTTATCTATGCTAGTTGGTAAATGAAGGGGTTAAGGACCCAGAGCTGTAAATTGCTAGAGGAGGCACGGCTTGGTTACACACCCTCACCTTCAAAGATGGAGGCAGTAAGGGTTGTTTCCTGTTGCTTTCTCTCTCCTTCTCTTCTCTTTGAACCATGTAACTGAGCAGATATGTTTTGAGACCAACTTCTGTATTTTGTAGCCAAGAATACCTTACGTTGTTTCTTCTGTAACATTGAACAATGCATGAGTGACACCTCTTGTTACTGTAAGTAAAGCATTTAAACTTACTTAAGGTTGTAGTCTATTCACTCTGACAGGGGTAGAGGCTGGGGAGCACATTGTCAGTGCTTAATACTGGGGTATTGAAAAATATAACAACCTATATTTCCTGTGCTTTCAAAGTGATGCACGTATTTCTGTTTTAAACTCTCCTGGGGGGATGGAGTTTTCTAGGGAGTGAGTCAAGCCCCAAATGCTTTTTTGAATTCATGCAGCCAGCCATTTTTATTTTACAGTTTCCCACACATGTGGGACTGCAGGACTAACTTGGTCTTTCCCAAGTCCTTTCCCTACAGTAAGAAGTTACAGGATTTAATGTGGTAATTACAGGACATGCATGGATCGGAAACAAAGTGGCATACGCTCTCCAAAACTTTACAAGCACAAACAGTATTGAAAGTGGGGTTGCATATAGATGCCACAATGCCAGGAGCATAAATCATCATGAATGCACAATAATGACGGGAAGGGGAAGGAGGGAAAAAACAGCAGAGAAAGGAACAGAATGAGAAGTACGGAGGATTCTTGTCTGACAACTGGCGCTGGGCACCTTCCTTATCCTTTGGGACTGGAAATGCATTTAGTTTCCCTAAACAGTTATAATATTAATGGAATGAGTGCTTTTAAATTTAGAAAACATCACTGTGGATTAACACTGAACAAATATCTATTTTATGAGCAAATGAACATTGCAAGGCAGAGGGAATTAAATTGATTATTTGCATAGACTTCAAAAGCCTGCATTCACACATTTGAGTAGTCTTGAGCAGAGTGCCTTTCAATGCCAGCATTATGATATTTAGAACAGCCATCTTTCTCAGATGGAATGGATTTTCATTTTCAAAGAGTATGTTGTGTCATCTCTGCTTTCTGTATTTCTCTGACGTGAGGAGGCAAGGCATGGTACTCTGCCGCCTTCTACTCCACCTCCTCTTGTGCCCCGTCCTCTCTCTTGCAGGTGCAACTGTAGCGAGAGCGGGGCAAAATGACAGTAGTGATGGTTAGGCCAGCAGCCTGGTAGCTCTTGGCAGCCTGCTTTGTTCAATCCAAGAGAAACTGCTGGCTTGTCTGGGCACTCAACAGGTGGCAACTGGTTTCCTTGAAGTTGGACTGAATTCCTATGCTCACCTTAAAGGTAAAGGTAAAGGGGCCCCTGACCATCAGGTCCAGTCGTGTCCGACTCTGGGGTTGCGGCGCTCATCTCACTCTATTGGCCAAGGGAGCCGGCGTTTGTCTGCAGACAGCTTCCGGGTCATGTGGCCAGCATGACAAAGCTGCTTCTGGCGAGCCAGAGCAGCACACGGAAATGCTGTTTACCTTCCCGCCGGAGCGGTCCCTGTTTATCTACTTGCACTTTTGCACTTTGATGTGCTTTCGAACTGCTAGGTGGGCAGGAGCTGGGACCGAGCAACGGGAGCTCACCCCGTTGCAGGGATTCAAACTGCCGACCTTCTGGTCAGCAAGCCCTAGATTCTGTGGTTTAACCCACAGCGCCACCTGGGTCCCTTAGAATGCTCACCTTAGAATCATGAAATCTTAGAGTTGTAAAGGGAGCCGAAAGGTCATCTAGCCAACCACTAAAGTTCAGGATTCTCAATTAAAGCAACTTTAACATGATCTTCTATTAGCGGAGCTCAAAAAGGTTCTGTGGAGCTGAGGAGGATGGAGTAGATGGGCTGACGATCAGAACAGTGTTGGAAGACTCTGGCTGAACACGAGCAAGTGCCCATTTCAGTGCCCATTTCATTGTCCATCTGTGACCACAACAGTGTCAAAAGCTTCCTGTTTTGACACTACCATCGATCTGCCTGCTTGGTGTCGGTCAGTAGAGGCACACCAAACTGTGAGAAGCCCTTTATGGTTTGGCTTCCAGAGAGGCATGAATATGAACCCTCAAAATCCTTCTGTCACCAATTTGCAAGACACTTTGGACAAATCACTTGCATCTGCTCTGACTTGAATCTACTTCTGCAGGGTCTGTGCTGATGTTGTCTAGTGTATGTTCCTGTCAGATTTATATGGCCATGCCTTAAAGTGAGGTGGACCACAAAGAGCATACAGTGGTACCTTGGTTCTCAAACTTAATCCATTCTGGAAGTCTGTTCCAAAACCAAAGTGTTCCAAAACCAAGGCATGCTTTCTCATAGAAAGTAATGCAAAACGGATCAATCCGTTCCAGACTTTTAAAAACAACCCCTAAAACAGAAATTTAACATGAATTTTACTATCTAATGAGACCACTGATCCATAAAATGAAAGCAATAATCAATGTACTGCACTATAAAATAAATAAGACAGTATTGTAGATGATAAAAATAAAAATTAATTTATTTTCTTACTTGCACTGATGATAGTCATTGTTTGGATGGGGGGCTTTTATCCGTTTCTGCAGTCACGCAATCAATCAATCAATCAATCAATCAGTAGCTGAACTGTGTCCCACACAGTCACAGAAGCAAATTAACTGAAAAAGCCTCAAAAAAACAAAACCGCAAAATAAATAATAGCAAAAACAAAAGCGCCAAACTTAATCCGTTCCAGAAGTCCGTTTCACTTCTGAAATGTTTGAAAATCAAGACGCAGTTTCTGATTGGTGCAGGCGCCCCAGAAACAATAGCCGACAGCTGCATCAGACACTCGGCTTCTGAAAAAAACGTTTGAAAACCGGAACACTTACTTCCCGGTTTCCAGCATTTGGGAACCAAAGCATTTGAGTACCAAGGTACCAATGTAGTTGCTCAGGCATTAGTCTCATTTAACCGTTCATTTTCTTCATGAAATATGGATTTCCACAGCTGCTAGTGCTAGCTGCTTCGCATCGTGGGAGGCTGCCCAGAAGGATGTGAACTTCTGCAGCAGATTGCCTAACCCAGAACCTTAACTCTGCAGGTTTCCAAATGAGTAGAAGAGGCTCCTTGCTGCCAAGGATTGTCCTTCAACTTGCGGAGAGCTCCAAAAAAGGGCAACACGTGAAGAAATAGAATGCCTAATAGGCAAAGTCTCAGGCAAAAAAGGAACGCTTTATAGACCTTTATAGTACTCCCAGTTCCAGCTGCAGTGGCTCCTTACATTTGGAAAAGAAAGCAAGCCTAGGAAAGAATAATTCATCAAAATGCCTAAACTTTAAATAGGTCTGTTACAGGTTTTAGCTGTGCTGGAGAATCTAATTCTCCATTCCAGTCCATTTAATTTGTATGCTTAAGGAAAATTGTTTAGAGTGTGGATGAAGTGCATTTGGCAGATCGATACAGCACTGATGCTGATATTTGTCAGCGTTTTCCTCTGTCAAATATATATATATATATATATATATAGTGCCAGGGGCATTTATGAAATTCTTAAGTCTGTGTCACATCTAAATTTCCTCTTAGCCCAAACCCGATTTTTATTACACTGTGTGTTCATCCAAAAGAAAAAGTCAGATAGATCGCATTAGCTATTTTATCATACTGCTTCCAAAAGAATTATGGCCCTTTGGAAATTATTAAAAATATTTTGAAAGCAGTCACCCTTTTAGAGAGATCAGTGAAACAAATGTAGCCAACTGTGAGCATCAATCCTAAGATTAACGAAATGACAGTGTTTTCTTCTTCTTCTTTTAACTGTGCATTTCAATTTCTGGACATAAAAACTGCAGACTTAAAGAGTATAACAAGGGTTTAAGTATGCAGCACACCATCAGAGAAATTAAATTCCTGGCATAATAGTCTGGGTTGGCTTTTATCAGGGCCGGCTCTAGGTAGACCCCCGGTGGCGCAGGGCACCACGGCGCCCGCCCGCTGGCCGGCCGGTCCGCCGGTTTGACAACCGCGCTGTGCCTGCCCACCCGCCGCGCCGCCGCGCTGCACCCGCCCACCCACCGTGCTGGGAAACGGGGTGGGGGGCGCCGGAGGGATCCGTTGCTCCACGGCGCCAGGGGCGCTTAAGACGCCCCTGGCTTTTATATACAGTGGTACCTTGGTTTAAGAACAGCTTAGTTTATGAACAACTTGGATTAAGAATGCTGCAAATCCAGAAGTAGATGTTTTGGTTTGTGAACTTTGCCTTGGAAGCAGAACATGTTCCGCTTCCTGTTGAGCGTGTTCCATTTGTAAATTGGGTCTGCTGGACCTCTCAGCAGTGTCCGATACTATCAACTATAGTTTTTGTCTTAAGCACTGCAGGATTTGGCACAAATTATGGCTTTGGTCCTTCCTGGTGGTGGTACTGGGGGGTGGCAACCTTCAGTGGGTGATGTTGAAAGACTTGTTTGTCCCCACAGTCTTTGTAGTATTTTGCCATATGGCAAACCCATCCTGTATAGTTTGCTTTATTGGCTAGATAAGTTCTTTTCCATTGTTTCTGTATTTGTCCTTATTCATTCATCATTTTATTTGTATGCTGCCTTTCCATAGTAAGAAAGGAAGATTAGAGCATGGAGAAATTCACACAATTCCATAAAAAGTAGCCATAGACAATAAATATAACACATCAAACAGTGCACACCCAAATTAAACAATTTCCACATAAATCATAAGTTTTAAAAATAAAGATAGGAACAACAATACCAATACCATCAACAACCCTGCTACACACACACACACACACACAGAGAGAGAGAGAGAGAGAGAGAGAGAGAGAGAGAGAGAATTTTAATGTTTGATAATGGCTGCTTACCCCTCTTCCACGGTGAGCAGCGGTTGTGGCCTACCTCTGTAGCCCTTGGAGCCTTGCCATGTTGTCCCGTTCCTCCCCAACTGCCGTGAAGAATCCGCAGCGGCCTTGGGGTGGGGGCTTAGGGGAGCAGACCTGAGTTTTGCAGGCTTCACTCAGGTCTGCTCCCTAGGCATATAACCAGGCACAGGCACCAGAAAGTTAGGATATAAATTCCCTTGTAAATAAATACATGCAAATCGGCACTTGATGACTTCCTTCCATGTGGTCTCATCAACTTTTAATCAAAGCCTGGTAAAATCATTTGCGTTTTTCCATTTACAAATAAAAACACAGCACAAAAAAGCACATTAGCAGCTAGCACACTTTAACAAATCCTTAATGATTGGCAAAGAAAGCAAATGGACTCTAATGCCATCATTATCAACATACTTTGGGTATGTCTTGAATAGGAACCAATGAAACAAAGCTTCCTGTAAGTGGGATTTGAGGCCAATTTTAGCATGCAAAAGATTCTGCCATAGTGACTCAAGCTCAGTTCCATAACTAAAAACCTTTCAAAAGTATCACAATCTGGAATTCCTAAGACGAATCCAGTAAGCTGTGTAAAACTTTCTTGGTGGCTGCTTCTGGTACTTGGCCACGTTATGACCAGCCTTCTCCAAACTTGGGTGATAAGTTGAAAAATATGGATTTCAATACGTGAGAAAGTCGCCTTTACGAAATTTCAAATAAAAGAGGGGGGGGGAATGTTCTGGTCATTGATTTTGTCCTTTCAGCATTCAAATTGCATGTGCACAGACATAATGCACCAGGCCTTTTTGGGTCATTATTGCTTCTCTTGAATAAGCTCAGATCAGAGAACTAGTTTCTTGAGAGACCTAAGGACTAACAAATATTCATGGATTAAAAAAAAAAAGCCCACTAGCACCAACTAAGTTTGTTCTGGGTATAAGCTTTCGTTTGCATGCACACTTCTTCAGATACACTGAAACAGAAGTCACCAGGCCCTTATATATAGTGGGAGGGTGGGGTGAGGTTTTTCCCAGAAGGGTAGTAGGAGATGGGTGATTGACTCAATGGGTATGGTAAACTTGTTGACGACTGTTAACTGTTAACGACTGCAATTACAGTGGAACCTCGGTTTATGAACACCTCAGTTTACGAATTTTCGGTTTACGAACACCGCGGACCCATCTGGAATGGATTAATTCACTTTCCATTACTTTCAATGGTAAAGTTCGCTTCAGTTTATGAATGCTTCAGTTTATGAACAGACTTCCGGAACCAATTACACCCATGCTTCGGGTTAAGTACGCTTCAGGTTGAGTACTCCGCGGACCCGTCTGGAACGGATTAATCCACTTTCCATAACTTTTAATGGGAAAGTTCGCTTCAGTTTATGAACGCTTCAGTTTATGAACAGACTTCCGGAACCAATTGTGTTCATAAACCGAGGTACCACTGTAGTCCTACAGGAAAAAGCAAGGGATAGTATGCAGATGACTAAAAATAGCTTTAGCATTTGTAATGAGACAAGATCAATTCCCCCCCCCCCCGACTGCATCAGACCAACACGGCTACCTACCTGAATATTTACGGAGTACAACATGAGAAATGGGAGAAACACAAGTGACAAAAATTGGGGAGGGAGAGTGAACCTATGAGCTTTTTAATCTTGAAAGAAAGGATAATTCAGTTGCAATTTGTGATGTGGAGATTTGGAGTGACGATAGGATTGTTCGTTTCATGGGCTAAAGGAAGTTAAGCTTCCTACCACTATGGTGCAGGGCCGTTCCACAAACAGGACCCTGTCCCATCAACAATCTTCAGGCTGGACAGTTTGCAAACTGCAGCTACTGAAACATGCAGATGCCCAGTTAGCTGCCTGGGATAGGGCAAAAAGGAGCATATTCCTTCGGCTATGAATCAAATTCAGTTGAACCCTAAAGCCTGAACCAAATTGGACTGATTTTTTTTTGGGGGGGGGGTGTTCCAGCTTTACCCAAGTTGATTTACCAATTGATTAAGCCTACCACATATGCAACTTTTCCACAATGAGTTATGCCCAAAGCAGCTTACAGCAAAAATTCAAAACACCCAGAAGAGAGAACATTGAAAATTCAAATATACAAAATACAGAGAATGTCAATAAATTCAAAACAAAAATAAAAAATTCAGCAAAAACAGGATTAATTCAATATTACCAAAAAACAAACAAACAAAAAACACTACACTGAAGTACATAAATACAAAGCAAAACCAAATGTTAACTGACAATAAACTTTCCAGTACTGGTCTTGCTGTACCCCAAGGAACCAATATAGAAGAAGTAGTATGTGACAGCTTATACCCAGAACAAACTTAGTTGGTCTCTAAGGTGCTACTGGACAATTTTTATTATTATGTTTATATATTTCGATTGCATCAGACCAACACAGCTACCTACCTGAATCTAGACCAGGCATCCCCAAACTTTGGCCCTCCAGATGTTTTGGACTACAATTCCCATCATCCCTGACCACTGGTCCTCTTAGCTAAGGATCATGGGAGTTGTAGGCCAAAACATCTGGAGGGCCGCAGTTTGGGGATGCCTGATCTAGACCAACATGGCTACCTACCTGAATCTAGACCCAAGGAACCAGTTCAGGTGAGAAGGTTAGATGTTGTGCAGCTGGCATACAGACTAGATGACACACATTTGCCTTCCATTGTGGAAATGGAGGGTAATCAATGGCAGGGGGAGCTGGCAGATTATTTTATTTGCCAACTGCCCCAGTACTTGAATTTTCACTTTCGAGGATGCTAAGCACCATCATTTCCTGCTGGGGATCCAGATACCAGCCCTTTGATCTGGGTCAAGTACAGCTGGATTCCTGACAAGTCAGCTGGTCCCTCCACCCTTGCCTGAAAATGAGCTGCGCTCTCTCCTACCTACCCCCACTTACCCTTCTTTCAGTGGTGGGAGGGGGGCTGGGAACGCGAAGGGAACGCTGAACTGCTTCAAGAACTGTACAAGCTCAAAATGGATTACAATTTTGTTTTGAATGTATTTGTTGCTTTTGTGTTTCTCATTACCTGAATGTGTAAATCACCTTGAGGTGGTGGTTTAGAAGTTGATGAATAAATCAGTGGTAATAAGAATAATGATATTAAGGGGAAAGAAAAGTGCAATAAATGGAAAATTCCTTTCTTTCTTTCTTTCTTTCTTTCTTTCTTGTTCCAATCATGCTTTACCACTAGAAACTGCAGGGAAATAAATATCTTCCTGCAATGTTGAGAGCAATGCTCCAGGGACACCTCGGTTCATATCTTTCGAATCAAATTTCCCTTCTGTATCCTGTTGCCTTTTTCACGTCTCGCCTCAACAGCTTTCTCCTTTCGAAGTTCATTTCAATTGACATTTGTCAATATATTATTCTGGAGAATATTGTTAGCAGGCAAGAGGACACAAACATACAGCTGGTGATCTGAAAATGGGTGTGTGTGTGTGTGTGCGTGCACACACACACACACATGAGAAAATAAGTAAGCCTCATCTCAACAGGAACTAAAGAGAAAAATTGATCTCACCATCTTAAGACACATAGGAAGTTCTCTCTCCCCCACCAACCTCAACCTGCAACACTCTTCATGGGTGAACTGAGGATTATAATACCAGGCAGTATTCATATGTAGACTATGCTGCCTGCACTGAAACCAATTCAAGCTGCATTGGTATAAAAATAACAGTGAGTGAAAATGAACCTTCCTTCAAAATGTGCCCTCGTTCTGCTGCACTTCCCATCTTCAGGTATTATTACCATATGAGCTTGGTTGTTTCCCCATAACCAAAAACTATTATAAAAGTAAATCTCTTCACTATTGCTTATCACGCAAGCTACACAATCTGACCTCCGCACATTTGTTCATATGCACCTGGAGCTCCATTGTTGCTATTCAAGACACATCTTTAAGCACCACTTGTGGAAACTCAGACCATTGTGTTTCCCTGGCAGCAGGCTTTCCAAAGCATGATTAGGACCTGCCATACAACCCAAAGTGTCGCTCACATGTAAAATTGCCAAGCAGTGACTTGAAGTGGGGGGGGGGGACACAAAGAATGACCTTTTATTTTAGTCTAGGCACAAATCAAGTCTTATATTGCCTGCAGGCCGGGTTTGACCCAGACACACTGTGGGCATCGGCTTCCCCGAATGTCTTGCTTGTGGGCATATTATGACAACTTTTTAAAAGGGCACGTATATATTTTTATATTCGGCAGACTCTGCACCTCCAGTTAGATAGTGTGAGCGATGAGAAAAACTGACAGCAGGACAATGGAGCTGTACAATGCTTCTGCTGTTCTGGAAAGTGATGCTAAAAAGAATTAGTGTGGACCTTGTTGTTGTTGTTTAGTCGTTTAGTCGTGTCCGACTCCTCGTGACCCCATGGACCAGAGCACGCCAGGCACTCCTGTCCTCCACTGCCTCCCGCAGTTTGGTCAAACTCACGTTCGCAGCCTCGAGAACACTGTCCAACCATCTTGTCCTCTGTTGTCCCCTTCTCCTAGTGCCCTCAATCTTTCCCAACATCAGGGTCTTTTCCAGGGAGTCTTCTCTTCTCATGAGGTGGCCAAAGTATTGGAGCCTCAGCTTCAGGACCTGTCCTTCCAGTGAGCACTCAGGGCTGATTTCCTTCAGAATGGATAGGTTTGAACTTCTTGCAGTCCATGGGACTCTCAAGAGTCTCCTTCAGCACAATAATTCAAAAGCATCAATTCTTCGGCGATCAGCCTTCTTTATGGTCCAGCTCTCACTTCCACTAATTGACCTTAGTGTGTTGTAAAACTCTCCATCTTTCCGAGTACAATTCAGAGTGTTGGTGCTGACCTTTAAAGCCCTGAATGGCCTTCTTCAGGTTTACCTGAGCAAGCGTCTCTACCCCCATTGTTCAGCCCAGACACGGAGGTCCTGGTCTGAGGGCCCTTTGGTGGTTCCCTCTCTGATAGAAGTCAAGTTACAGGGAACCAGGCAGAGGGCCTTCTTGGTAGTGGTGCCCACCCTGTGGAATGCCCTCCCAGCAGATGTCAAGGAGATGAGTAACGATATACAGTAACCTTTAGAAGACACCTGAAGGTAGCCCTGTATAGGGAAGCTCTTTAATGTGTATTATATATAAAAAACATAATGGAGGGCAGTCAGATGGGCAGGGTACAAATATCATCATCATCATCATCATCATCATCATCATTTGCCTGAGCTACCTCCCAATGACATGGGAAATGAGAACACACCTAAGAAAATGGTTTCTAAAACAACAATGATATGAATTGTAAATTCAGAATCTTTCCTATAATTCACAAGTGTTATCAGCCAGGCAATGTGCGGGGCTGTGTGTGTTTTTGCACATGTTCTGAAACACCACAACCTGGCAAGTCACACCTCACTGGAGGAGATGAGGCATGGTAATATCTGCAGGCAAGAGTCAGGATGTTCTCAAATGTGGCAGGTCTCCTCTACATTGGTCCCTTGTGGCTGATTTTCCTCCCTGCTAGGCTTACTTTTTCATTTTACAGTTTGGCAAGCCGGGGTGGTGGGGTATGTGGGGAATGGTGAAATTGACAGGATCTGGCCTCCCTGCGGCAGCATCACTACCACTTACTAAAACAGTGTGGGGGTCAGAACAGGGTCGGGGCAAGGCCCTATCCCATCCCAGTAAGTGATGCCGTTCTTGGGAGGCCGGCTCTATGGCACTAGCTCAGCCAGCCACACCAGAACAATGGAGAATCGGAAAGCAATAGGTTGAGGATCCTCTAACATCTGCCACGTCTCCCTTTAATCCATTCCCCATTCTCATTATGAGGGTTATTTGGGGATTGAAAATCCTTTGCTTTCCTTATAATTTTCTCCCCCCCCCTCTCTCCCCTCCCTTTCTCCCCAGAACAGGCTCTTTAAGTCATGATGTGCTTGAGAGACAGTAATTTCCCTAAGGCCATCTAGCGAGTTTGTGTCTGCAGCAAGATTTCAGCCTTGAGTTTACTGGCTCTACCCACACGTCACACTGCACTACACTAGCCTCTTGGAGATACTGTATTACTGAAAAGATGTGGAGAGAGAGCTTGAGGGCTCCTGTGTGCTTTGCCCCCTCCCAATCTCTATGTGTCAATTGGATGTCAGCACAAAACAGTTTTGTGTACAACTGCATGCAGGCTATATTCAGAAATTCAGCTGAATGCAGGAATGAGGATAGCGTGTATGCCCTGCCCTCTTCTTCGAATTCATCTTAATGTCAGCGCAGGGTGACTGTTTTCAGTGTAATGCACTGTATTTAAGGCACACACCTTCATCAACAAGCACTCCCAAGAAACACAGTTATCTCTAGCGTTGCAAGGATTACGGCGAGTGTTTGATCATAGTCTCTTTTCATTATTTCGAAACTCAAGTGCCAGTTTAGCAATTTCCCAAGCAGATAGCATTATGCCATTGTTAACGGAAGACATCTGAGTAATGTAAATGGAAAGTGCAGCCAAGCAGAAAAAAATAAGGTATCAACGTTATCCCAATTCCAGTCTCTGAGGTTACAAATCAAGGTTCTTTTCAAAACAAGGAATAGATTGCACAGCTCAAAGCGAGTTTCCTCTTAGATGGTGCTTTCTTCTTCTTCTTCTTCTTCTTCTTCTTCTTCTTCTTCTTCTTCTTCTTCTTCTTCTTCTTCTTTTTTGAGGCATGAAAAGAATGGAATTGTGGGCAGATTTCTATAGGCCAGCCTTCCACAACCTGGTGCTTTGCAGCATTTTGTACCACCACTCCTATCATCCCTAACCACTGGCTGCATTGAATAGGGTGGAATCTACACACATATAAACACTCTGAAAATGCTTCTTTAAAAGCATTTTTTTTAAAAAAAAATACATTGAATTTTCCATAAGGCTCACCATCACCATCTAATGTCACATTGTATGTTGCACTTAAAACAGACTTAAAACGTTTTATTTGCAGCTGTATAACTGAGTCCCTGGGTCGCGGGTCGCGGTGTGGTCTAAATCACTGAGCCTCTTGGGCTTGCCAATTGGAAGGTGGGCAGTCCAAATCCCCATGACAGGGTGAGCTCCTGTTTGCTCGGTCCCCAGCTCCTGCCAACTTAGCAGTTCAAAAGCACATCAAGTGCAAGTAGATAAATAGGTACCACTCCGGTGGGAAGGTAAATGGCGTTTCCGTGCACTGCTCATGCTGGCCACATGACTCAGAAGCTGTCTGCAGACAAACGCCAGCTCCCTCGGCCGATAGAGCAAGATGAGCACTGCAACCCCAGAGTCATCCGCGACTGGACCTAATGGTCAGGGGTATCTTTACCTTTACCTATACCCAGAGATCTCTGGGCGATTCACCCTGAGAGCTTCAGTTACATAAGGACTCTTCCCCTCACCTGATTTCTAAAGAGGGCAAATTATACACATAGCTGCCAAGTACCCTGTTTTCCCCGGGGAAACCCCGTTTTTACTTACCTTTTCCCGGTGGTCCCCCGTATCATTTCGTCTCCTGTTTTTCTCCGTTATTTTCTCCTGCCGGTGGCCATTGTTTTTCTTTCTGATTTGCCCTTCTATGGGCACCAAAAATGGCCGCCGTCGACTTCAAAAGTGGCATCTACACATGTCCGGAAGTGCATAGACGCAACTTCCGGTGTCAGCGGCAGCCATTTTTGGTGCCCATAGATGGGTGGAGCGACACCAGAAGTTGCGTCGACGCACTTCCTGACATGCATACAAGCGACTTTCGAAGCCAGCGGCGGCCATTTTTTGTGCCCATAGAAGGGCAAAGTGACACCAGAAGTTACGTCGACGCAACTTCTGGTGTCACACGGCTGCCGGTCCCGGATTCTGCAGTCCGGGACTTGGAAGGTAAGATTATACATTTCTGGGAGAAGGCTAACAACAACTTTAGAACTGCTTCCATCTTAAGCTGATAGAAGGAAATGCTTTGTACAGTTTATAGAGCTATCCTAACCTACAGATCCATTGACTGAAATTGCTTTGGACAAGGTGGAAGTGTCTTTCTTCTGATAGAAAGTCCCCCTCTGGTGGCAGGGCGACCATCTGCCATGGAAAACCCTGTTTTCCCTGCTGAGAGCATCACAGATGGGCATCTACAACTGACTGTATGTCAAGTAGGCCCCCTAAACAAGACATTTCAGGGTACCTTCCCAAAAAAACCAGAAGCATTTTTGCTGGGTTTGATGGGAGAAGAAATTGCAAAGATAGATCAAGAACTATTTATGTATGCCACAACGGTGGCAAGAACATTATTAGCCCAAAGGTGGAAAGTACAGGAACTACCAATGATTGAGGAGTGGGAGACGAAGATGATGGACTATGTGGAACTAGCCAAACTGACAGGCAGAATCCAGAACCAAGACGACCAAAAATTTCAAAGAGACTGGAGTAAATTTATTGAATATATGAATAAATATTGTAAAAATGTGAAGACACTAGCGGGATTGAAATAAATTCTGCAACGAAAAACTTGAAAAACTTGAAAACTTTCTAGACCAATGAGATAGAGAGGACTATAAGGATGTAAAGGTCAGAAGTTGAAGATTGAAAGTGTGATATAAAGACTTGGAAAAAAAACGGTTGAAAGGATGGAGGGAAGTCACGAGCTCAGCAGAGCTAGAGTTTATTTGTTTGTTATTGGTATGTTGGAAATACCAGTAATTGTGTTAAAAAAGAAATTGCCAGCTCACCTATGGGGCAAGGTGACACAACCACCTCAGATCCACTGGGGCAACAGCAGTGGCAGAGCTTCATGCTCCAGCACCGGGGGCGCCCCTATCTTCCTACGCCCCTGGGCAGCAGATCCCTATGTAGATACTGACACACACACACCCCTGTTCCTGATGTAGACTCATTCCTTCATCCCTATGGGGTGGGAGGCACCATTTTGTGGTTTGCCTCAGGTACCAAAATGTCTTGGGCTGGCTCTGGACTGGGGGAAGTCTCAAATCTGCTGGATCCCAACCCCTTCATCTCCCCAAGAGGCCTTACAATTTGGCCGATCAACCACAGCAGCCTGCTGCTGGAGCAGTTGATAAATTCCAGGTGGATACAGCTGATAGGGCAGGTGCCCCAGCAAATCAGTAAACTAACATTTGCCAGAAACAAAAAAGTCCCATTCCACCCCTGACACAATCTCCCTCCCATACACACACACTTAGGATTGCTCTTTAATTGAAAACTGTGCCATATCATGCACTTCTGATACAAGTCTACTGAAAGCTACACCCCACTTATTTCAGCAGAACTTACTCCCAGGTTTCCTGTTTCTTGAAGCCTGTTACATATTTAAATCAGGGATCGATAACCTGCATCTCTCCAGACATTGTTGGACTCTAATTCCCATCGATCTCAGCCAGCATGGCCAATGGTCAGAGGTGAGTTAAAACCTTATTGTTCTGCCAGCTTTCCAAAGCAGGTTAAATAAAACAGCAACAAACAATAATATCAGAATAAAATAATGCAATATGGTACTCTTGTACCAAACGTCTAAAATTATTATTAATATTCTTATTGTTATCTTTCTGTTGCCTGCTGGGGCAGAGGATCAAATTATGATGAAAAACTTTTGCAGGCCAGCTCAATAGTGAGTTCAATTAATTTCAATACAGTTTGCTCCTAGGTAAGTGTGTTCTGCGAATTTCACTTTGGAAATACAAAAAAAAACCAGCAGTTACCAGATTCTGTCTCAAGCACCAGTGCATTGGCAAGCCCAAGAAAAGGATTTCTGTTTTGAATCTTGAAAGGAATCTGTTTTGAATGCCATGGCTCAGTGACAGAAAGGTGACCATGGAGGGAACATGAACCTGCTTAACTTTACCATGAGGCGGAAACCTAGAATATGCACATTGTCTCCATCACTGGGGAATCAGAGAGGTCCTATGAGATAAAACCCACAAGGAAGTGAGGCAATACAAAGAGAAACAGCCCCCCCCCTTCAAAATGTATTCCAGTATATCTGACTGAATTATTCCTCTCCCTACCCACGCTCTAGAAACAGCTTCCAGCAATCATAGTTAAGAGAGAACATACTTACAATTCCAGACAAGCTCCCTCCGGCACAGAAGACATTCAGACAAGTCTGTCCCAGAAGTGGAGGAGAAAAATAAATCCAGAGGAAGGCAAAAAGCATGTCCGGACAGACTTTGCCAAGTGGTTTATCTTTCGCTAAGCATGTTCACCTCCCCTATTCTGCTCATTGAAATAGCAATGTTCATAGCAAAAGTGCCAGCAAGCAACTCAACAGAGTGGGAGACCAAAGATTTGTTCCTCACTGTCCTGGGATAGCAGCAATGAAAAGAGGACTTATATAAGGACTTTATAAGAACTAAATTATGCTTTTAAGGGCTGGGGCTGGAAGAGTAGAGAAGGCATAGAAGAGCTCAGTTGCCTTTAAGGAGGCAAGAAGCCTTGTACTATTATTTCCTCTGCAACCTCTTGTAGTCCATCCCTTTCCTAGTTTAGATCTGAGCTAAGGACAGCAATTTTGGTAGACTGTACTCTTCAGTCCCCTCCTCCTCTCTGCTGGAGTTGGAAGGCGTGACATCACAGCAATGGAGAAAAACAAAACCTTTGGTTAGTGCAGTGACTGTGAAAGAAAGGTACTATTAACTGCATTTTATAAATCCTACAGCCCAACTGTCTATAATGGATCAGTCTTTCCATAAGAGAAGCAGAATCCTTCAGGAGGGGTTCTGTTTCACATATATCCCTTAGTGTGAGTGATCCATCATCCCCCTCATCCTTCTTTGCATGAAGGGATGTTAGAGCATTGTAATGGAAATGGAAATGGAAGCAGAAATCCCCGATGTCTGCTTATTCATCCCGTGTCCAGAACGGATATCCATCTAGTGAACATGATTAGTATTTGCTCTTGCTGTTTCTTTCCATCTGCAAATGATACGTATTTGGTAATGTCCCCTAGTTGTCCCCATTTGTATTGCATTTCCTTTGCACTGACATGAACAGGCAGCAAAAATTCAGTGTTGGTAGAATTTGCCTAATGTAGTATGCTATTAAATAGGTAAATTGTGCAAGCTATGCAATTTGACTAAAGCAGATAGTGAGAAGAATAATGTATCTTTTCTGGTAGGAGGCAAACTGCAGTGGAACAGAAACAGTGTTGCATGTGGGTGGAACAGAAATTGATCCCTTCCTAGACCCCTCGTTGCATGATGCAAATCTTTCCAAGGTTTTTTTGCTGGTCCTCCAGTTTCACACACCATGCCAGCCATAACAAAGACATGTTGATATTACATGGAAGAGTTAAAGGCTGATTAAATACCATAGAATCGCAGAACTGTAGAATTATAGAGTTGGAAGGGATCCCAAGGGTCATCTAGTCCAACCCCCTGCAATGCAAGAATCTCAAAGAAAGCATCCATGGCAGATGGCCATCCAACCTCTGCTTAAAAACCTCCAAAGAAGGAAAGTCCACAAGCTCCTGAGGAATTACAGCCAACTGTTGAACAGCTCTTGCTCTCAGAAAGTTCAGGTGTTTAGTCAGAATTTCTTTTCTTGGTAACTTGAATCCATTGGTTCAAGTCCTACCCCAACCCCAACCCCACCCCAGGGCAGGAGAAAACAAGCTTGCTCCATCTTCTATGTGACAGCAATAATTTAGATGGCTATCATATCTCCTCTCAGTCTCCTCTTTTGCAGGCTAAACATACCCAACTTCCTTAACCATTCTTCATAAGGCCTGGTTCAATTGTAAAACCCAGAACAGGACACAGGACTCCAGGTGTGGTCTGACCAAGGCAGAATAGAGTGGTACTATTACTTCCCTTGATCAGGAAACTAGACTTCTGTTGATGCAGTCTAGAACAGCATTAGCAATTTTTTTGCTACTGAATCATACTGACTCATGTTTAGCTTGTGGTCTCCTAAAAGCCCTGGATCGTTTTCACTTGTATTACTGGCAAGCCAGGTGTTCCCCATCTTAGATATTTGTAGTTGGTCCTTCTGTTAGTTCACCAATCTGTTAATGTCATCTGTATCCCAATTCTGCTTTTTGTGGCATTAGCTACCCCTCCCAATTTGGTGTCTTCTTCAGATTGGATGAGCACCCCCTCAATTCCTTCATCCAAGTTGTTTATAAAGATGTTGACCAACAATGGAACCAGGACAGTACCCTGAGGAACTCCACTTGTCCCATTTTTCCAAGATGACGAGGAACCATTAGTGAGCACACTTTGAGTTCAGTCAGATCAACTAGTTGCAAATTCCCATAACAGTTACCTCATCCAGCCCACATTTTACCAGCTTCTCCACAATAATATAATGTAGGACTTTGTAAAAAGCCTTACTGAACTAAAGATACACTATGTCCACCTAACTAGATGGTGGATGAGGGCAAGGATTCCTGTTCACTGCCCTCCTATAATTCTTTTCCCTACCCTTCTCCTGCCTACCTGTCTTTCTTCAGCCCTTATTTATGACACCCCACTTTCCAACTTCTTCTCCTTCCTGGCTCAACACTCCGCCTATGCAGCAAATCAATTGCAAGTTGTCAGTCTCTGCAGCCCCAGTGGGCACAGTGATTCTCCAGTGGTTTGATTTCGACCCCTGAGGCACACTCGATTGTCCTTCGAGACAGATAAAACAGCCATTAAAATTAATGGACCTAATGTAGCCCAATACATTAGAGAGCCAGTGTGGTGTAGTGGTTAAGAGCGGTAGACTCGTAATCTGGGGAACCGGGTTCGCGTCTCCGCTCCTCAACATGCAGCTACTAGGTGACCTTGGGCTAGTCACACTTCTTTAAAGTCTCTCAGCCCCACCCACCTCACAGGGTGTCTCTTGTGGGGGAGGAGGGGAAAGGAGATTGTTAGCCGCTTTGAGACTCCTTCGGGTAGTGATAAAGCGGGATATCAAATCCAAACTCTTCTTTTCTTCTTCTTCTTCTTCTTCTTCTTCTTCTTCTTCTTCTTCTTCTTCTTCTTCTTCTTCTTCTTCTTCTATAGTTTCAGCATACCTGCCAATTCTCCCACTGAAAAATGTGGGATCCGGAGCAGCACGGCACTGGAAGTTGTGTAGAAGCAACTTCTGGGGCTGCTGTTCCCATGTGTGGGCACCGGAAATTGGGCAGAGCGGCACCAAAAGCCGCTTGTACGCATGCCCGGCGACCATCTTGGTGGTGGCTGCATGGCGGCAGCCATCTTGGTGACAGCCACCGCCATGCGGCCACCACCAAGATGGCCGTCAGGCATGCGTAGAAGCGACTTCTAGTGCTGCTCTGCCCGATTTCTGGTGCCCACACATGGGAAGAGCGGCACCCAAAATGGAGGCTCCCTGGCAGGTAGGAAATCCGGGGGATTTCCAGGATTTTTCTCCATTCGGGAGAACAGCAGGAAATGGATTAAAATCCGGGGGGTTCCCATGAAAAATGGGATACTTGGCAGCTAAGAGTTTCAGTGGGTCTACTATGAGTAACATTTAATTGAATACCACTTTGGGTACTTTATATGGAGAGATGTTCTCATAGTGTATATTCCAGTGTTCGGGAAAAGATACTTCATCTGTAGGAAAGCTAGATAAGAGAAGTTAAAGGAAATATATTGCGTATGAACTGCTAAAGGCTAAAGTGATTCCAAAGAAAGCAGATTTGCTTTGAGAACACTTACTGTTGGAACCTTCACCATTTCTTTTTTCCTTCGGGGGGGAAAAACAGTTTTACACAAAGTGAAACTTTAAAGCTCTTTGTAAACGAATTGCCAATCATAGCACCTAACATATCATTGTCTGCTTTGCCTCTGTTCTGCTGCTTTCTACTTCTGTTTGCATTTATCAAGAGTACCTGTATGTACCAGACAAAAAAGCCTGACAGCGATTTGCTGTATAAAGAGTGGGAGAGGGGGAAAGAATGATTATATTTGTAGAAAAATATTTTAACAGACTCACATGTAAGGAGCCCATTCAGAGTATTGTCACCAAAGTGGAGTTGGGGGGCGGGTTCTTAAAACACTTCATGACAACTGCAACACTTTAAAAGTTGTTAGAACATTGTCTCCTTCCACTGCAATATTGTGCAGTGTTGCACTGACTTCTCATGATGGCAAGGGCCAGTTCACTCATGTGTGTCTTGATCATTTGATGGCTGCAACATTAAATGACAATTTGGATGTGTAAATGAACGTAGATATAACACCGCAGGCAGAACTTTCATTTCACATTATCACCAACAAAATGCTTTAGTCAGCTCACAAATGACAGCTATACTGTGTTGTTGTATTGTTGAGTATTGTTGAGTTGGAAAAGGTGTAGAAAGGAGCCACCAAAATGTTCCAGGGGATGGAGCAACTGCTCTATGAAGGTTGCAACGTTTGGAACCTTTTGTTTAGAGAAAAGGTAAGTAAGTGGTGACATGATAGAAGTTTATAAAATAACACCTGGCATGGAGAATGTGGAAAGAGGAAAGCTGTTCTCCTGCTTTCATGATACTTGAGCTCACAAATTCATGGAGGTGAGTGTCATGCAATTCGACTCAATATTGATCCAGAGCAGAACTCCAGCGTACAGTTAGCAGGGTAAAAACTCAAACACATTGCAGGATTCCAAGAAAATAGACCAGAGGCAATTAATATTTAATCCAGCAGCGCTTTACTGCTACTGAAGGCAAATGAGCATAATGGTCACGAATCCAATGCATTCAGGATTGGCACTGTCCATAAGAAATCCAGTTGCAGCAGGCTTAAAATTACAATAACTTAAAATGAGTCTAAACCTTAACACTATACAGTATACAGAACACCACACCAGAAGGAAGAGAGAGAGAAAGAGAAAGTGTGAAACCCGGGCTCCTTCTGGCCTTACTTTTATAGTCAGCATGACTTTCACAGAAAGAGATAAGAGAAGGAATAATCAGTGGCGGAGGAAGGGGGCATGGGGAGGGGTGCGGGCAGCCCCGGGTGTCATCACTGGGGTGTGTGTGACAAAATGAGTTGTTTTATATATATATATTAAAAAATGGGCTCACGAAACTTTTTAGGAGTGACATGGTGGCTTAGGCGCCTGCAGGTTCTGTGCTGCCTGAAACGGCAAGGTGGGACTTGCTTCTCCCTCAGCCGCCCTACAGCTGAGTGAGAGGGAGGCGTCGGAGAGGCTCCAAGCTTCAGAGAGGCTTGCCCTGCCCCCATGGGTGGATCACCCCGCCCCCATGGGCAGATTGCCCCGCCCTAGCCGCAGGACACGCCCCCGCACCAGGCACCCGAGTGGCTAGCGACGCTGCTGGGAATAACCCAAACATCATGAAGCTTCTGCTTGTTTCTTTCACACAGAGAAGCTTCCAGAAACCTCTTGAACTAAGGAAAGATCTCTGCACATCAGATCAATGCTTTCTGCACTAAGAAATGCAAACTGACAGTGAGATCGCTCAGTGGCTACTAGTCACAAAGGCAATGCTCAGTTGGAGGCAGCAATGCCAGTTGCTGGAAACCACAGGAGGAGAGAGCTGCTCTTGTGCTCAAATCCTGCACAGGCATCTGGTTGACCACAACAAGAACACTGTGCTGGACTAAATGGACCACTGGCCTGATCCAACAGGCTCTTCATATGTTCTTACAGGCTGGAACATGAGTCCTCCAGCTCCACCTTCTGAATATGTCTCACCAGAAACAGCTGGAGCCCCTGTTACACCAGGCCCACTATCCACAATCCTAGGCTGAGTAGGCAGACACAGACTGAATTAGGATTAAGAGGTTCAGGAGAACTAACAGTGTCACACACAAACTCAGCCTGAGGCTGACCAGGCCTGCTTCTGTTCCAAAATCAGACTGCAAACAAGCCGGCTTGCTGCCTTTCAAAAATTGTATTGCTCATTAGCAGTCAGAAATGGTCTACTCCACATTCTGTTATGTGCTTAAGATACGACTCTCCATCTCATGTTCCTATTGCTCGGTAATATGGTCTGCCAAATATGCTTGGAAGCAGGTGTGTGTTGTCCAGTGGCTCACTGGAAGTCCCCATTTCATCCATTTTCCAGGCCTTCTTGTCTATATCAGTAAAATGAGATTTGGTTGTCCTCCGATTATTTTTGTGGATCACGTTTGACTTCCGAAGGCTGGCAAATGTGATTAGCAATTTTTATGCAAATAAGTGCACCTGTAAATTTGGCAAAAAACAATGTTTCTAAATGTGACTTTTTAATGAGCCAAATAAACAGAAAACATATTTTTCTGTTACGACTCAAAATAATCAATGTTGACAAGTCTGAAGCTCGTGCATGTGTTCAAATTAGTTTCTATCAAACTTTAAGATATGTTCACAGAAACAAATAAACAAGTTGGATCTGTGAAACCAAATTGATGTCTGGGGCTGTTGGAAGCTCACTTTGAGCTGCGTTTCAGGTGTCAGGTTGCAATTCTCCTAAATGTGATCCCTACAAACTGACACTTTCCCCCTTTGTAACGTCAGTTTGTAATGGGAAAACTTTTGCTAATCTTATTCCAGTCTTCTCTGTGATGACAAATGAGCTTTCCAGAGCTATTGACAACTGTATAGATTTTCCATTTGAAATACTTGTGGTTTAAAAGCCATGTCACCAGGAACCAGCTTATCAAAGTCCTTCTGCTGCAAATTGCTGTGTTGTAAATACTTGATTAGGGACCCAGGTGGCGCTGTGGGTTAAACCACAGAGTCTAGGGCTTGCTGATCAGAAGGTCGGCGGTTCAAATCCCTGCAACGGGGTGAGCTCCCGTTGCTTGGTCCCAGCTCCTGCCCACCTAGCAGTTCGAAAGCACATCAAAGTGCAAGTAGATAAATAGGGACCGCTCCAGCGGGAGGGTAAACGGCTGTGGCGAGTTACACCGGTAAAGGGTCCCCGGACGTTTGACGGTCTATTGACCCAATACCTCCCTCGCCTATTTCTTCCCTTTGCTGCCACCAACCAGTATATCTGTGTACTGGTACACCATTGATTTGAACTCAGTCAGTTGATCAGTGAACAAAACAATTAAGTTTATTTATTGCACAGATCTTACAAGCATCTCAATTCTTATTGGTTTCTCAGTTATGTTTACTTTAAGCTTAACCGTTAGTCTTAGTTCTCCCCCCTGTTCTCCCTGACTGAAATTCTCTTCTTAACTCTTATAGATTCTGCCCCACCGCTCACCTCTAGCTTCTCTAACCCTCTATTTCAAAATCCTCTCTATCTCTCTTATCCAATCCACCTCAACTCAACTCCTTTATCTCCCTTTTTTTTATCTCCTGTCTGCCTGCTTCCCCTTATATACCCCTGCTTCTGCCTGGAGAGTTCCCATTGGCCGTTTCCCTCCCTGGCAACTTAACTCTTTCTAGACCCTCTAGAGGTGAAACACCACAATGGCGTTTCCGTGTGCTGCTCTGGTTCGCCAGAAGCAGCTTTGTCATGCTGGCCACATGACCTGGAAGCTGTCTGCAGACAAACGCCGGCTCCCTCGGCCTATAGAGCGAGATGAGCCTCGCAACCCCAGAGTCGGACACGACTGGACCTGATGGTCAGGGGCCCCTTTACCTTCACCTTTAAATACTTGATTGGTGTCTCCTGCCCCTTCTGGAAAGATACAAATGCCCCCCCCCCTCAGTGTTTTCGAGTTTGCTAAATGAAGTGTCTAGCTGCTTGAACTCCAGGTTTGTATAAAGAATGGGTAGAATACAATCAAAGTTCAGCAATGACCATCCTTATTGATTTCAGTGGGAAAATAAAGCACGAGCTTAACACTGGATCTTAAAGGTCCTTGTCTTTGGCCAGATGGCATCCGTTGATTAGAAACACAAATGTTTTAATTTTAAATGCCACATCCATGCTTTGTTTCCTATAGCTGCAACATTTAGTTGATTAATCATCGGCAAATATTTTTTAAAAAAAACAAAATCTGTTGTCTGGTTAATTAGTAGCACCTTTTTAATTAGTCAATGATTAATATTTCCAAAGAACAGATTGTGTGTTGTCCTAAATTGATGTTGTTAAATGTTTTTTTATGCAGAAAATGCTAAAATTCTGTCAAAGGAAATGGTTACTTATCTAATTTTAGCAGCTCATCTTGATCTCGCATCAAGAACAAACACTGGACAGGTGGTATCACTCGCTACAGAATATAATGATTATGAAGAAAACCACACATTCTTTAAAATTTAGGCAAAGACTAGAATCTCATGACTCATTTTTTAATATATGGTATGAAGTCCTCTTCTTTCATACAAAGCAAACAATACATTTTCCAGACAACCATCGCCATAAGGTTGGCATATCTGGCAATTTACTTTCACGTCATACATAATTCTGATACTTTTTATTGTATTTTTCTGTTGCAAACTCTATTGTCTTCCTGATACAACTGAACTATTATGTTTAGCTCCTGCTTTCATCATAAAGCACACATGCCTAAAACAAAGCAGGATAGCTTCTGTAAATCCGGAACTGTCCCTGGAAAATAGGGACACAGGGAGAATCTGCGTGTTTAAAAATTCTGAGCTCACAATGACAGAGGTTGCCTCTCCAGAATACTGTAGCCTCTTCTTCTCTTTAATTATTTATTTGGTTTTTCAGATTAAAATTTTACAGTCACATTGCCAACATACAACATAAAAACAAGATTCCAATGAATCTTTTGGACTTCCCTCCTCCCCTTTGTGGGTTCTATTGTTAATCATTCCCTCCTGCATCTTTTATAATAAACCTAATCTTTTACCTCTCCATTGTATCCAAAATTCACCCTTAAACTGCTAGTGTTATTCCAATCCTACTAAACGATTTTAACTGTTTACAATGGTCTTCCAGATAAGTTATAAATTTTCCCCGTTCCTTATTTAAATTTTGGTCTTCCTGATTTCTGATTCTTCCGGTCATTTTAGCCATTCCGGCACAATCCATCAATTTACAGAATACTTTAGCTTCCTTAACATCACCTCACTTTCAATGTGTTGCCTGCTTCCTGTCATTCTGAAAGATTGAGATAAGCAGAGGCATATAATTTGCAGTATTTGATGCATTGGCTACATTGCATTTTACTTCCATAATTAACTGGAAACAAACAAGTCAAAACAATCTGGGGTGAGAGTTAGGGCATAGGGGAACCTGGAAAAGTACAAAATGAGATTTTCTCCTTCCATCTCTTCATGGGTAGGCAAACCAAGGCCCGGGGGCCAGATCCAGCCCAATCACCTTTTCAATCCGGCCTGCAGACCGTCCGAGAATCAACGTGTTTTTACATAAGTAGAATGTGTGCTTTTATTTAAAATGCATTTTAAAATGCATTTTTTATTTAAATTGCATTTGGGCACCACAGTTCAAGAAGGATACTGACAAGCTGGAAGGTGTCCAGAGGAGGGTGACCAAAATGGTCAAAGGCCTGGAAACAATGCCTTATGAGGAACGGCTTAGGGAGCTGGGCATGTTTAGCCTGGAGAAGAGAAGGTTAAGGGGTGATGTGATAGCTATGTTCAAATATATAAAAGGATGTCATATAGAGGAGGGTGAAAGGTTGTATTCTGCTGCTCCAGAGAAGCGGACACAGAGCAATGGATTCAAACTACAAGAAAGAAGATTCCACCTAAACATTAGGAAGAACTTCCTGACAGTAAGAGCTGTTCGACAGTGGAATTTGCTGCCAAGAAGTGTGGTGGAGTCTCCTTCTTTGGAGGTCTTTAAGCAGAGGCTTGACAGCCATATGTCAAGAATGCTTTGATGGTGTTTCCTGCTTGGCAGGGGGTTGGATTGGATGGCCCTTGTGGTCTCTTCCCAACTCTATGATTCTATGATTCATTTCTGGTTTATTTGCGGGGCACAGCAATTCATTCATTTCCCCCCCTCCAAAATATAGTTCGGCCCCCCGCAAGGTCTGAGGGACAGTGGACCGTCCCCCTGCTGAATTTTTTTGCTGATACTGAGCTTGCTCCTCCTAAAGGAAAAAGAGGGGGGGAGGAGCTTTTTCATCAATCCATATCCAGGAAAAGCAGACTATAGAGCACATTGACTATAAATGGAGAGGGATCCAACTGGCAGGTTAAAGAACTAGCCAGCTTCTTTTCTTTCAGTCAGAAGACTATGAATTAGGCAGGCAGCCACCAGACAAGAGTCTCTCATGATGAGCTCACTGGAGTACCTGGAGTACAGTGTTCCCCACAGGGGGGGGGGGGAAGCAGATGCTTTCCTCTCTTCTCTCTGCATAAATTCATTTAGAGGTGATTGTGAGCAGTGCCCTCCCACATATGCACACATCAAAGGCCTCTTGCTGACTGACATTCTTTAATAGAGCAGAAAAATAACAGGAGCCTTTGGAGGTTTAGCCACATGGCTAAGGGGTAAATGAGACAAGGCACCCATCGTGCAATTAGCAATTGTGTTCTCCAACCAAGTCATGTGTACAAAAATGCATACACTGGAGTAAAGAGTGCACATGAATGCATGTCACTAAAAACAACATACAGTGGAACCTCGGTTTGTGAACGCCTCAGTTTATGAATTTTCGGTTTATGAACGCCGCGGACCCATCTGGAACGGATTAATTCATTTTCCATTTCTTTCAATGGGAAAGTTCGCTTCAGTTTATGAACGCTTCAGTTTATGAACAGACTTCTGGAACCAATTACACCCATGCTTCAGTTTATGAACATTTCAGTTTAAGTACTCCGCGGACCCGTCTGGAACGGATTAATCCACTTTCCATTACTTTCAATGGGAAAGTTTGCTTCAGTTTATGTACGCTTCAGTTTAAGTACTCCGCGGACTGTCTGGAACGGATTAATCCACTTTCCATTACTTTCAATGGGAAAGTTCGCTTCAGTTTATGAACGCTTCAGTTTATGAGCAGACTTCCGGAACCAATTGTGTTCATAAAGCGAGGTACCACTGTATTAAAAATGCCTTATATGGGAGGGGGGATTTCTGCAAAAATGTGTATATCAGGCAAAATGCCATAAAAGATGCATATTAGAAATGTGCTACAAAATGCTGGTGCATTTTTGTAAGAACTTTTTTAAAAAATGCATATGATGCTGTGGAAATGTGGAGAGCTGAACTCAGGAATGAAAAAATCGCAATCCAAGAGGAACCAAAATTCACAGATGCACCCACCCCTACTGGAAGCAAACCAGCTCCATTGAGAATGCATTGCATTTGATTTACAAAAGTTCAGCATGTGAAGTTAGATCTGTCAAAGTACACTCAAACCTGGAAGTCATTGTTTGATGAGGCAGTGATCATCTGACAACATGCTTGTACAAACCAGCTAACAATTGTCCTCAGCAGCTTCCTCTGTGTATGTTGACAGTTTCTATGCTGTTCTAGTATCTCCCGACTAGATGACTGCACAGACTTCAGTGGGAGAAACCCTGGCAGCTCGTTCAAAGGGATGTCTATGGAGTGCAGATCGTGAAGCTGAGGCTCCAATACTTTGGCCACCTCATGAGAAGAGAAGAATCCTTGGAAAAGACCCTGATGTTGGGAAAGATTGAGGAGTGCAAGACAGGAGTGCCTGGCGTGCTATGGTCCATGGGGTCACGAAGAGTCGGACACGACTAAACGACTAAACAACAACAACATGGAGTTGCGTGACAAAGCTCCCAGAAATCCCAAAATGACTCACAACTGACACAATATTTTAGGTTTGGGTTTTTGGCATTATTTTGGCCACAACTTTATTGAAAATTCATTTTAATTATGAGTGTTGGCTTAGGCTTTGGTTAATCCATCTGTCCACTCTAAGGGACAGGACCATTTCCATCTGACCCCCGTTGGGTCAGGACCATTCCATCTGCCCAGGTTGGGCAGGACCAATTCCATCTGACCCACTTGGGTCAGGACCAGCTCCGACTTACCCAATGGTAGGTAAGTCAAGTAAACACCCCAAGGGATTGGAGGTACTGTTCACAGGCACTCTCCTCCCCCAAAGGATGTTCCCCAAGGCTCGGCTCTGTAATGGCCGCACCATCCTTGCCTATGCAGGATAAATGGACTAGAGTCCCTGAGCCCCAGGATTCCTTTAACGGAATACTTCTATAAGGAGCAAGTAGGGGGGGGGGGTAGGCATTTTTATGCCATGCCCCTCCTATACCAATTTTTAACCAAAGCCTAACGGCCAACCTAACAAGTTGTGACAAATTGCTTGTCAGTAGGCAAAAACCAAATGGCAACAGCTAATCAGCCAAGTGGCAAAATTCCTACAGGGCCCCTGAATACAGGCGACCCCCGCGAACGGGCAAGCAGTGTCGACTAAGCCTAAAAGCAGCGGCGGGAGGGTGGGAGATTTGAAGGCTTGCCGAGAGTGAGGGGGAAAGCGTTTTACTTAACCTGGCGTTAAGTAAAATGCTGCTGTCAATCAAAACCAGTGGCACGCCCAATGACTCAGCCTAACTACAGCCCACCCCCTCCCAGATTTCTTTTGAACTCGTCCGCAACCCCCACTGCCCTTTAAGAGTGCAATGGGCTTTGCCCATACCATGAAAGGTGAGCAGGGAAGCTTTTGCGTGGCCAGAAGCCCTAGGCTATCCATCCACCCTCCAACCCCTCCTTGCATTGTGGTTCATGTTCAAGGAGCCACTGAGTTGTGGCTTATGGTTTTAATGTTCAGAAGCCAACCACACCCCTTTTAGGAAGACTGTAGTCCCAGATGGGGGTTCTTTCCCAGGATCTGAGGCAAACTCTGAGAGGGGAAGCAGAGATAGCATCAAGCTGACTTGTCACCACCCCAACACACCACATAGCATGAACCAAGTGATCAGGCATGTGAGAGGTTGGCACCAGTGCAGCCATGCTCCCAAGCACTTTTTTCCCCCAAAGGAAAGGAAGAGGAAGAACCTTTCTTCAATAAAATAACAAAAATAACATTTTTTGTTTGAGTCCATCATATTATAGCTACTTCCACATAGGTGTCTAGACTCCTCATGTGTAAATCACTGTGGATGGTGAGTTGAGTGCTGCTGACAGACTTTGAGAGACAAAGGGCTGTTTGGCAACAGTCCACTTTTAAAAGTGGGATGGCTATTGTTGTTGTTTAGTCGTTTAGTCGTGTCCGACTCTTCGTGGCCCCATGGACCATAGCACGCCAGGCACTCCTGTCTTGCACTGCCTCCCGCAGTTTGGTCAAACTCATGTTCGTAGCTTCAAGAACACTGTCCAACCATCTCGTCCTCTGTCGTCCCCTTCTCCTAGTGCCCTAGCAGAGTTAATTGTCACTGGACTTCTCCACCACTGTGCCAGTCAGAGCTTATCCTCTACCTTGTGTACTCAAGGGGAGACATGACCTCTCTTCTAAGGAAGAATGGAAAACAAGATATGATAGGTTTTCGCTATACTCTTCGCTATACCCAAATGAAGTACACAGACTGTGCTCCAAACATTAGTCCGTAGCATCTCCAGTGAAAATGATTTCTGGTGTCAGGGCTTGGAAAATCCAGTACCTTTTCAGAAAAGTTAAAAGTGCTCCTCTACGTTTGTACGTTTCTAATAACGACCAGACCTCCAGAATGGATTATGGTTGTAAGTAGAGGTTCCACTGTACAGCACTCGATTTCCAGGCTAGTTGGAGTCCGAAACAGAAGCACCACACCATTTAGTTTAGGGATAAATCTCAACATTTTGTTGTACGTTCCCACATTTTCCAGAGTACCTAGGCAGACTGAGGATCTATTTACCTGTCAATAATTGCTGTTGACAGTTTAAAAGTTTTTAAAAAGTTAAAGTTTAAAAAATAGTTTAAAAAATAGTTTACGGTGCCATCTAAGCTAGTGGTATTAGTAAATGTGAGGAAGCTCCTCTTAAGAGAATACTACTACTACTACTAATAATAATTTATTATTTATACCCCACCCATCTGGCTGGGTTTCCCCAGCCACTCTGGGAAGCTCACAACAGAATAATAATAATAATAATAATAATAATAATAATAATAATATGATAAAACATCGAGCATTAAAAACTTTTGATACAGGGCTTACTTCAGGTGTCTTCTAAAGGTTGCATAATTACTTATCTCCTTGACATCCGATGGGAGGGCGTTCCACAGGGCAGGCGCCACTACCAAGAAGGCCCTCTGCCTGGTTCCCTATAGCTTCACTTCCCACAGTGAGGGAACTGCCAGAAGGCTCTTGGCGCTAGACCTTAGTGGGGGTGGACACGCTCCTTCAGGATGAAACATCCCTAGCCAGATGCTCCTCAACTTTCTTCAAAATGTTGATTCATTTTCAGCTCATATCTTCTGAGTAAACCAGAGACAAACCAGAGACAAAAACCAGCAGCATTAATAATTGTTTTATCAGAGGAATGAAGAAATCATTATCAGAGTAACGCTTTAAAAGATGATTTGCAAAATGCAATTAATTTACTTTTTAATAAGACAACTACACATGGCAAATTAATTCCAGTTGGTTATTTAAATCATTTCTTAAGATTAACAATTAAGAAATGTAGACCGAGTCCAAATTGTTATATACATGGAGCTGCTGCACATCAATTAAATTTCCATTTAAGTATCAACTTGTATTTATTTTTGCTTGGCACACTTTCACTATTTTAATGAAAACAGAAGTAGGTTTAACTAGGGTAATTATCTTAACTGGGTAAATATATGCTCACAAACCTTTAAAAAGTACACATTTTCATAATAATGAAATCTACCTTAAAATTAGCAACATTTTTTTAAATCTTTTTGTTTACTTTCTGTCTATGAATTCACTTATCCACTGTGGAAAATACCCTGAAATTAAGCTGGCACGGCCAAAAGTCTTTTTCATTCTTTATTTTGGTCAGAATTCTTGCCCTTCTTTTGATTAGAATATGTTGTACTGTCTAGGTCTGGGCATATAAATCCCCCCCCACCATCAATCCAATTCAGGGTCCAATCCGGTGCTTCATAGTAGTCAAATCAACCTGGGATGATCTGGGTTCAAACCAATTTGGATCTGGGCCAACTGGTTAGGGATCCTGTACAGTTGTGTAGTCAGGAGATGTGGGCCAAGGGGACATGCCTCCTGACCCTATATTTGATCTGGGTTTTAAACCCCAATTAAACATGTTGTCAGCGACACTGTGGTCTAAACCAGTGTTTCTCAACCTTTTTTGGGCCACGGCACACTTGTTCCGTGAAAAGAATCACGAGGCACACCACCATTAAAAAAGTTAAAAAAATTAACTCTGTGCCGCCCTATATTATAATTATGACTGTAAGAAACACTTGCCAAATATTGCTTTCCGGCGGGTCAGCGCTGCCGAGTTCTTAAAAGATCCGGGTTTCTGATCCACCCCACCCGACCCCGCCGTCCCGTATCTTACCCTGTGCGTGTTCTCGGACTTGTGAGAGGATGATTTGGTCTTCATGCCTCCGTGAATTAGCAACAAACTACCTTTTGAATGATGGAGATTGAATATTTTAAAAGTAGCTACTTGAAGTCCGCTCGATTTTCCAAAAAAGAGACACACGTGTGGCACTATTAGCTGCTGGGGGCTGCCATCTTGGCTAAAGGATTCTGGGATGATCCTGTCACGTGAGGCATGGGGAAAATGGAAATAATGAAAGCTGATTGGTCTGTGGAAACTAGAAGGGGCGAAGAAATAGGACGCCCAGGGAGGTGGAGTTTGCAGCTGCAAAATCGCCCTTCTCGTCGCCGCATGTCGCGGCACACCAGCCAGCGTCTCGCGGCACACTAGTGTGCCGTGGAACAGCGGTTGAGAAACGCTGGTCTAAACCACTGAGCCTAGGACTTGCTGATCAAAAGGTCAGCGGTTCAAATCCCTGCAACGGGGTGAGCTCCTGTTGCTCGGTCCCAGTTCCTGCCCAACTAGCAGTTTGAAAGCACATCAAAGTGCAAGTAGATAAATAGGGACCGCTCTGGCGGGAAGGTAAACAGCGTTTCCATGTGTTGCTCTGGTTCGCCAGAAGCGGCTTAGTCATGCTGGCCACATGACCTGGAAGCTGTACGCCGGCTCCCTCGGCCAGTAAAGCAAGAAGAGCGTGCAACCCCAGAGTCATTTGAGACTGGACCTAATGATCAGGGGTACCTTTACCTTTTTAAACATGTTGTCAGGAGTGTGGGCTGTGGAGTAGGGAGAGAAAGCAGCATAGACCTTCATGTCTCTGCTTCCACTTTCTCCTCCAGACCAATGCAATCTTGGTCTGTCTCAAGCAGATTAGGCTGGATTCCAGGCTGACCCAAATCTGTCTAAATTGTACCTGTAGGAGTTTATCCATCACAGCTTTTTTTTATTAATAAAAATAAATTCCTTCCAGTAGCACCTTAGTCATAGGTATGAGCTTTTGTGTGCATGCACACTTCTTCAGATACACTGAAACAGAAGTCACCAGACCCTTATGTATAGTCAGAGGGTGGGGAGGGATATTACTCAGAAGGGTGGGAGGAATGGGTGATTGGCTGATAGGAGTGGTAAACCTGTTGATGACTGTTAACAACTGCAATTGTTCTTGCAGGAAAAAGCAAGGGGTGAGATGGCTAAAGAAAGCTTTATCATAGCCATCTCACCCCTTGCTTTTTCCTGCAAGACCAATTCCCCAAACCTTGTGAGATATTGACTGCTCCAAGATCATCTTAGGAGCTTCGTGACCAAGTGGAGATTTGATCCAGGGTCTCCCCAGTCATACTGCAACACTCTAACCACTGCATCACACTTGGAATATGCATTGGATCAGGCCGCACATAATCATGAAAAGCTGGTCGGAAAATAGGCTTTCCCCCCTTTCGATGCTTACGAAATATAAGGTGGGAGTTTTGTAAGCAGAATTCCAGTTCTCTGCTACAATTAGAATGTCTCTGGAATTTCAATTGCAGATAAACTCTGTGGCAAATTTTGTGTTTCCCCCATAGTAACTTCCCGCATCTTCCTCCTCCCACACATTGCAATGGCTAAGCATCTTTTTCACCAGGCATCCCCAAATTGCAGCCCTCCAGATGTTTTGGCTTACAACTCCCATGATCCCTAGATAACAGGACCAGTGGTCAGGGATGATGGGAATTGTAGTCCAAAACATCTGGAGGGCCGAAGTTTGGGGATGCCTGTTTTTCACCCTCTGCCCCGTGGTGAAGCTACCATCCTCTCCTCTTTCTCAGACCGTTTCATGCAAATCCAGGACACATGCAAATCCTTCAATGGGAGCAGTGCAATGACAGCTTTCCCTTTTTATTTCTGTGTCTGTGTGTGTGTGTGTGTGTGTGTGTGTGTGGAATGCATTGTATCTGTAAGGGATTTAAAATTGCATAATATGTTTAACTGTTTTTTTTATATGGAATGGTTTTTTAATATTTTTTATGAATTCAAATTTTTAACTGTTTTTATATATAGCAATTATTTTATCTCTGTTTTTATTGGATTGGGAAATTACTTGAGCTACTTCGTAATAATAATAATAATAATAATAATAATAATAATAATAATAATAATAATAAATAAATAATAGATTTATCATTTATGCCCTGCCCATCTGGCTGGGTTGCTTCAGCCACTCATTTCATAGGAAATGATTCATAAAATAAATAAAAATAATATATCTTATGCTCTGCTATGAAGTGTACTGGAAAAGTTCATGGATTTCTGATTATTTAATTAGGGAACTTAAGACATAAGCATGTAAACTTGACTTGGTATAACCACATTTTCTGCACTGCCGTGTTTTATTAGCACAGAAATGTTCATTGCTATGGCGTCTGAAAAAGACCACAAAGACCCTTCATGAAGATGATAATGAGAATAGGTTACATTCGTACCAATTTCCACATTCTTATTACAAGCTATTTAATGAGAAGGGATTAATTTTCTGCCATCTTCCATTCTCATTACAACTCAGTCAAGAGAATGAGGTATCAGGAGTTTAATGCTTAATTTATATTCAATGAATCTTTGTAGTGAGTTACACTCCTTTGACCTTTTCAATATTTCATACCTTGATTGGGTGGTCATTCAGTTCTTGCCTTGTTTTTTACCTTATTAGAGTAACCTACAGATTTGCAGGGGAAACAGTCCTGCTACACAATGGAAACTGAAACTGTCAGGAATGGGAATGCAGTATTGTGTACCTCCGTCCAATAAATGCACAAAGTGTTAAAGTTTTGATACACTGCTGCTCATGTAACAGCTTGAAACAAAGAATGGCAAATTATTCAATTTGGAACCTTGAGCTCTAAAAAAAGAGCTATAGCAATACACATATTTTTAATTGTATATTTCAATAGCATGGCCCATTTCTCATCCCATACTGAATAACTCTATGGATATGCAAAGGAGCATGCATAAAGCAGTCTTCATTGGCTGCTGGTCTTTGTCTGGATTAATGTAAAAACATAGGTGCCAACTCCCAGATTGAAAAAATTGGGACTGGCACGGCATAGCACCGGAAGTCGAGCTGCGGCCATTTTGGAACTGGGCAGACCAGCACCAGAAGTCGCTTCTGCGCATGCTCTGCCCATTTCCAAAATGGCCGCAGCACCAGAAATCGCTTCTGCGCATGTCAAGAGACTCCAGACATGTGCAGAAGGAGCCTCTCCGGGCCAGTAAGAATCCGGGGGATTTAAATCTGGGCTGCCAGCGGAAAACGGCTGGAAAAACAGGGGTTTCCCGGGGAATACAGGAGACTTGGCAGCTACGTAAAAATGGTAATATGGCATTGTTCCAGCTATAATCCATATAATTCTATGGGAAGGTCACTCTGTGCCTTCCCATCGAAACAGCTCCTTTTTCCTGGAGCCCGAGCTCTAAGACAACCCTTGAGGAATTTTGCTAGTCTTATCAAAACCTCTGTTGTTTACTTTGAAATCCCACAGACATTCCAAGTTAGTTCATTTTTTTAATCACCCTGGCACAAGATGGCGTTGTAACTACTAGCTTTGATAGCTTTAAAAGTGGATGAGACATATTCATGGAGGATAAGTCTCAAGGCTACTGGTCATGATGGCTATATGGAAACTGCAGAATCAGAGGCAGTATGACAGTCAACACCAGATGTTGGGGAGCAAGGGAGGGCCACTGTGGAAAGATGGATGCTGAGCTAGGTGAGCATTTGATGTGATCCATCAGGATTTTATTACGTTCTTAAACAGGAACCCTTGAGTTTACATTGAATTATTTTTCTTTCGGGTGAAATGTTGTTGCAACTTTCAGTCTTCTGCTGGTTTTTGCCAACAGCTCTTATCAGCCTCAGCCTCCCAAGAGGACATACCTGCCAAGTTCCTGCCGGAAAAATAAGGGATCGGACCGGAAGTAGCAGACCGGAAGTAGCGCTGCCGCCATTTTGGAACTGGGCGGAGCATGCTCAGAAGCGACTTTTGATTTTGCTTTGCCCAGTTCCAAAGTGGCCGCCGCGCCAGAAGTCGCGCTGCAGCCATTTTGGAACTGGGCAGAGCAGCATCAAAAGTCGCTTCTGAGTATGCTCCGCCCAGTTCCAAAATGGCCGCCGCACCAGAATAAACCGTGAAAAAAATATCCGTTTTTTTCGGCTGGGAACAGAAGGGAAAAATGGGGGTTTCCTGGGGAATACAGGAGACTTGACAGCTATGCAAGAGGATTCCCATACCTATGAGAAAGGCTGATGGCTCCCACAGTGGAAGTTGAATGACAAACTGCATTCATCTTTGTAACATGTCGACAGTTTTATGGAAACCCTTTTGAAATGATCTCGCCCCCCCAAATTCTAATGGGTTAATGTAGGGGGGGTGTCAGGAGGGTTGGTGAGTGGAGGGTACAGCGCCTAGTGTTCCTGTGTGTATCTGTATGTATGTGTGTGTGTGTGTATATATACTTAGAGAGTGAGAGAAATTGCATGGTTTATGTGATAATAGAATTTCTCTCCCCCACCTAATAAGGTAGAGATGCTGCAAAACCTTCTTTTTTATTTTGATATTACCCAAACGTGACGGTGTGGCTTCAGAACATAAGGAGAGCTTTGCTGGATCAGACCAAAGATACGCCTAGTCGAGCATTTTGTTCTCATAGTGGCCAACCAGATCTGAATGAAATAGCAGTCTCCCTGCTTGTGGTTCCCAACAACTAACCTCCATGGTCTGGTTCCCTTTTAACGTCATCCAAGTTGGCGACAATCACTACACGTTGTGTTTGCAAGCTCCATAGTTTAACTATATGAATAAGGACATCTTTTTACCTGGTGTTATGTACTGAGCTGAATCCTGGAACAATAGGATCCAGAATGCAGCAGTCTGATTGGTCCGCAGGAGCCACCCAATCCAGCTCCAGGTAGAAATGAATCAGCAACCTGATTGGCCCGCCGGAGCAGCCAATCAGGCTGCTGGCAGAAGTGAATCCGCAACCTGGTTGGCCTACAGGTGCAGCCCTGAAGTAGCCAATCACGCAAGGCGCATTGTGTAAATAATGTATATAAACAGACGTTTTGGGAAAAGAGCCATACTTCTCTTCTTCTTCTGTTACTACTACAAGCTGAATAAAGAGCATGAAATTCACTCTCGACTCCGAGTATATTTCAACTGTCCTGAATCTTCCAACATTCATCTTTGTTCGATTTGTCATGGTATTACGCAAGAAGGAGAAAAATCCATCTCCATTCACTTTCTACACACCATAATTCTATACACCTCTGCCATACCTTCCCATACTTGCCGTTCCTGCAAATTGAAAAAGGCCCTCAAGTTGTAATCGTTCCTCATGGGGGACCTACTCCAGCCCCGTGGTTATTTTGGCTTCCCTTTTCTGAATTCCCCCCTACAATATCCTTTTTAAGATGCAGTGACTGGAATATGCATGCTGTTCCGAGTGTGACTGCACTTTAGAATTGTATAACAGCATTCAGATATTGGCAGTTGTATTTTCAAACCCTTTCCTAATGATCCACAGCATGGAATCCAGCTTTCTTGCAGCTTCCATACGCTTGCTTGACATTTTCATCAAGCTGTCTACTAACCAGTTCAGAGCAGGTCCCATTAGCCTTCGTGTGACATTAAGATTCCTTGCCCCAATCTGGCTAGTTGACAGTGAGACTGGACCCAACCCGCTGGGAAGGGCTGCCCAAGAAAGCTCTCCAGCAGATAAGCACTGGCTTCTCAATGGTGAACTCCCTTGTACAGCTGACACACGCCAAAAGCAGGACTTGCAGATCAGCTAGCAGGGATCAACTAGGCATGCATGTGTCTAGACTAATTATCACACCACTGTACTTAAGAGAGACTTACCATCTATTCTGTCATTTAACCACTTAGGAGTTAGATTGTCAAGTCTCGGACTCCATGCAATTTCTTTTCTAAGATTCCGCTGCCCCCCCCCCAATGTCTCCTTCTTCCTTCCTGGTTTTCCTTCTAACCAGCAGATGAAGACTTTCTTTTTCTTTTTTAAATTTTTTATTAAAGATTTCTTAGTTTACAAAAATATGTGCATTGTCTCTTTTATCGAGTTGTGTTTTCTACAGCTCGGTTTCTTTTGTTGTGAGACATTAGTGTTACATACAATCAAAGACAACCAACCACACCCTAGGTGAAGACTTCCTTCTTCCAAAAGGCTTTGGGGAACTGACTGCGTTTAAGGAAACAACCGGTGTTGTGCTGTTTTGAATTGTAACTATATGTATGCCTTAAATAGATTGTGTGTATGTGTGATATACTGTATACAGTGGTACCTCGACATCCGAATGACTCGACTTCCGAAGGTTTTGACTTCCGAAGTCGACAAACCCGGAAGTCTTTTCGCCGCGCATGCGCAGAAGTGCAAAATCGCGCTTCGCGCATGTGCAAAATGGGCACTTCAATAACCGAAGACTTCGGCTTATGAAGAACGCCACGGGACGGATCGCCTTCGTAAGTCTAGGTACCACTGTATATATGGTTTTAATTCAATCACAATTAAATTATTTTTATGATAGTTATTCTTCTATATTTTTAGCTGTTCTTATTTTTATCTGTAAGCACTTTATCTGTAAGTCAGGGGAAAAGGTGGGGTATAAATAAATATATGATAACAACAACAACAACTTCCTGACTTCCTGAAGAACTTCCTGACAGTAAGAGCTGTTCGACAGTGGAATTTGCTGCCAAGTAGTATGGTGGAGTCTCCTTCTTTGGAGGTCTTTAAGCGGAGGCTTGACAGCCATCTGTCAGGAATGCTTTGATGGTGTTTCCTGCTTGGCAGGGGGTTGGACTGGATGGCACTTGTGGTCTCTTCCAACTCTATGATTCTATGATTCTATGAACAACAACAAACTAGTCAACATCCTGGAATATACAGAATATAATAGTTCTCTCTCTCTCTCTCTCTCTCTCTCTCTCTCTCTCTCTCTCTCTCTCTCTCTCTCTCTCTCTCTTCTATGATTGATAGATATGCATACCTTTGGGAAGTCATGTAGCTCTTGATAATGTTCTGGGTATTATTCACTTTCTACCTCCATTTAGACAACAATTACTGTGCACCTGTATATCTCTAATGTTGCTTTTATAAGCAAAATCTGGTTTCTCCTGAAAAATAGATGTGTTGCCCCAAAATGTGTCATACTTATTTTGATGTAAGTCAAACCATACATTTGTCTACATCTGTCACTCTGATGTGTCACTCCTAGTCTATCTTTAGGTGTCAGAACCTCACTATGCAATGTAGAAAAACCTCTTTGGTGTTCTTTAAATATGATATTATTTGGATAGGCTATGTTTCTAAAATCTTTATGGCTTCCCTTAAAAAAAATCTCAGCACAATTTCTATGTCATGTACTTTGATAAAGCAAGTTATGCAACACCATCTATAGGCATAGCTGCCAAGTTATCCCTTTTTTAAAGGGATTTTCCATTATGCTGAATAGGCTTCCTCGCGAGAAAAGGGAAAACTTGGCAGCTATGTCTATAGGCTTTCTGCATGTCACACTGGGCATTTTTTCCTTCATTCCTACTAACCATAATGTCAGAATAACTGAGGTTGGTTCACCAAAAACCCCTTCAAACCTCGAATCTAAGTCTTTGCGATTCTAGGTGCATCCAGATGGGGATTAATATCGCAAATGGGTCATTCAGATATTGAAAAACAGGGCAGTGGAAACAGGGTGCTGCTGCTGCTGTTTTAACTTATTGGATGTTCCAGTGAAAGAGTAAACCCAGATTAAATGAGAGAGGGGAAAATACGAGCTGGCAATTTGATGCTGATGACATCATGGGGGTGCTGTAACTAGTAGGCATGACACTGATCCCACAATACAGTAAATACATGTCTGGATGGAAACACCCTAAACCCATAGCTGCCAAGTCTTCCGTATTCCCCGGGAAACCCCCGTTTTTCCAGCCGTTTCCCGCTGGCAGCCCGGATTTTTAAAAACCCCATTAATTCTTACCGGCCCGGGGAAGCTCCTTCTGCGCATGTCGGGAGTCTCTAGACATGTGCAGAAGCAATTTCTGGCGCTGCGGCCATTATGAAAATGGGCAGAGCATGCATAGAAGTGACTTCCAGTGCTGCAGCCATTTTGGAAATGGGCAGAGCATGCGTAGAAGCAACTTCCAGTGTCGCTCTGCCCAGTTCCAAAATGGCCGCAGCGCGGCTTCCGGTTCTGCACAGCTGCCGATCCCGGATTTTTCAGTCTGGAAGTTGGCACCTAGGCCTAAACCAAATTTTTAAAGGAGTGCAATTTGTTACCATCAATACCAGAAGTAAAAATAATAATCAGAGGTGTAATGCCATGATTTCAAAACAGCACAGGAAAATAAAGATTATCTCTAGTAAAAATAAAATTTCCTTTCAGAGAGCCCCATACACATATTTGGCAGATCCCACAATTATTCCCTAAATTGCAAATACAATGACCCATAAAAAGAAAAGAAAAACTCAGACCTATATTAGTTGTACTAGAAAAGGATGTCCGCTAACACCGCTACTGTTTATATTGGTCCTGGAAGTACTTGCAAGAAACATTAAAACAGACAAAGAGATTATAGGGATAAAAACTAAGAAAAATGAATTTAAATTGAAAGCTTTTGCAGATGATTTAGTAATTACGGTAGAAGATCCAAAAAGCTCTCTCCCCAAGGTAATAGAGGAAATTCAGGAATTTGGGGAAGTAGCAGGACTTAAAGAGGAATAAAACTAAATTATTAGTTAACAGTTTAAAAGAAGAAGAGAAAAAAGATTTGGTAGAAGGTAAAGGTAAAGGGACCCCTGACCATTAGGTCCAGTCGTGACCAACTCTGGGGTTGCATGCTCATCTCGCATTATTGGCCGAGGGAGCCGGTGTACAGCTTCCAGGTCATGCGGCCAGCATGACAAAGCCGCTTCTGGCAAACCAGAGCAGCACACGGAAACGCCGTTTACCTTCCCGCTGTAGCGGTTCCTATTTATCTACTTGCATTTTGACGTGCTTTCAAACTGCTAGGTTGGCAGGAGCTGGGACCAAGCAACGGGAGCTCACCCCGTCACAGGGATTCGAACTGCCGACCTTCTGATCAGCAAGCCCTAGGCTCAGTGGTTTAACTACAGCGCCACCTGGGTCCCCAGGTTTAACCACAGCGCCACCTGGGTACAAAAGATTTGGTAGAAGGTATTGAGATAGAAATCCATTAAAAAGTAAAATATTTAGGAAAATGGTTAACAACAAGAAATATGAATGTGTATAAAGACAACTATGAAAAAGTATGGAATGAGATTAAAAGGAATCTAGAAATATTGAGTAGAATGAAACCTTTCCCTACTAGGAAGAATAGCCACGGTAAAAATGAATGTTTTACCGAAGATGCTCTTTCTTTTTCAGACAGTCCCAGTAATAGTTAAGGATGATTCCCTCAAAAAATGGCAAAAGGATATCTTCAAGTTTGTCAGGGGGGTGGGGCAAAAGGCCAAGGATTAAACATAAGATACAGATACTAAAGAAAGAGGAGGCTTCGCCCTCCCTGACCTTAAACTGTATTATGAGGCTGCATGTTTGGTTTGGATCAGGCACTGGATAAAACTGGAAAAGGAAGAAGCATTGGATTTGGAAGGGCATGATAACATGGATGGCATGCATACTTATGGTATGGGAAAGGGAAAGTTCATAAAGGTTTCTACAACCATATAATTAGGAGATCATTAATGAGAGTGTGGGAGGGATATAAGGACCTAATAGAACAAAAAACACCTTGGTGGTTATCACCAATTGAAGCTTCACTGCTCAAACCGCTTGACAAAAAGGGGAAGTGACCTACATATGAAGATCTACTGAGAGATCAAGAAGAGAAATGGAAATTAAAAGATTATGAAGAAATTAAAGAACATTTTCAGGGTGGGCTGCATTACAGACAATTAAACGAAATGTACAAGGAGGATTAAAAAAAGGATTTAGTTATACAATTTCCAGATTTCAAAGAGAGGTTATACAGTAGAAGAAGACGTGAAGCTACTGAAGAAAGCATATCGTATTCTGCTACATGGGCGTAGGCAGGGGGGGCAGGAGGGGGCAATTGCCCCCCCTAGAAGCAGGGCCACTGGCCAGCCTGCCCCACTGCCCGCCCGGTGCTGTCTCCCTTCTCCCTGGCTGTGGGGCGCGCGGCGGGAAAGCACCAGAGCCGCGCAAAGCGTTTGGCTGGCTTTCCCTCCCTCCGCCCCACAGCCAGCAAGGGAGAAGGGAGACGTCCCTTCTAGCCGGCTGGCTGTGGGGCGGAGGGAGGGAAAGCCAGCCAAACGCTTTGCGCGGCTCTGGGGCTTTCCCTCCACCTGCCCCAGTGATTGCAGAGGGGGAGGAGGGGATCGGAGCAGCCCGATTTCGGGCTGATCCTGGCTCCCCCTCGTCCCTTCCGATCGTGGAGGGGGAGGAGGGAGTCGGAGCAGCCCGATTTCGGGCTGCTCCGATGTGGCCCCGCCCCTGCCCCTTGGCCCCGCCCCTTGCTCCCCGCCCCTTGCCCCCCCTGATTTTCATCCTGGCTATGCCCCTGTTCTGCTAGAATGGGAAACAAAAGATGAGGAGGTTAAATCGGTCATGATTAAATGGGCACAAGATATAGGACATAATATACAATTCGAGGATTGGGGAAAACTATGGAAAGTAGATTTGAAATTTACAGATTGTGCTCTTCTGAAGGAAAATAACATGAAAATGATGTATATTACTCCAGTAAAATTGGTGAAAATGTATAAAACCGGGGTAAACACATGTTGGAAATGTAAAGTAAAAGAAGGTACGTTTATCATATGTGGTGGGAATGTAGAGAGGTTAAAACGTTTTGGGAGATGATATATAATGAATTGAAAAAGATGTTTAAAATGACATTCATTAAAAAGCCAGAAGCATTTTTGATAGGGATTTTAGGACAGGACCTGCCAAGAAAAACAAGGAACTTATTTATGTATGCTACAACAGTGGCAAGAGTCTTATTGGCACAAAACTGGAAGAATGAGGAAATCCAGACAAAAGAAAAATGGCAAGAAAAGTTGATGAGTTATGCGGCGATGGCAAAGTTAACATACAGAATACGTGAGAAAGACAACCGTGACTTTAAGAAAGAATGGGAACTTTGTACAAATTAAAAATTAAAAAGATAACAAATGGCCCTGGACTCCTTGGCAGGTTCTGAATAAACATTCACAAATTTATTGGTAGAACATAAGACAGATAAAGTAATGATATGCACACATTTATAACATGCAGAAAGTAATATGTATTAAGAAATCAGAGAGGGAAGCTGAGGGAAGTCTCGAGGGGGTGGGAGAGGGAGGGAGGGAGGGGAGGGAATAAAAAAAAGGGGGAATGTAATTGATTATATTGGTTGATAACTTGTTTTGCTAAATTTGTTTAATAACACACACACACACACACACACACTGGCCCTGTCATGTGTTGCTGTGGCTCAGTCTGTTAAATGGAGACTCAGAGTCCCCCTTCAGACTCCCCTCAGCTTCAGAGTCCCCCTGTTTTATGCAGGTTCTGTTTACGCAGACACATCCCTGTGTCTTCCCCAACCATGTGCCGATCCATGACGTATCCTGCCCCCTCCTCCCCCCCACCCCAACTTATCCCTGTGATTTCCACCACCCTGTCCCAACCCATGACTTATCACGCCCCCTCTTCCCCTCACCTCCAGCTCATCCCTGTGACTGGTCCCACAGTGTCCTGAGCTATCCCGTCCCCTCCTCCCCCCAACCCCCACCCCGGCGAGCCAGTACCTCCATTCAACCTAATCTGTAAAGGCTTCTGCCTAGTATGTAAATGGGAGCTGAGGTGCTGTTGAGAGGAAAGGTTTTATAGGTGCAGTACCAGTGTAGCCACCATTAGAGGGCACTGGTTTGCAACCTGGTTCTTTTCCCAGCAGGCATTTTCGTCTGAGTGGTGTGTTTTGAAACACGGGGTTTGGGGAGTTTTACATGGCACAGGCGTGACATCTGTCTTTGAAAACGGTACGGGGTCACTCTCATATCCGCATGCAGCATTGTGTCAAAATTTGAATGCAATCGGTCAAGCGGTTTTGGTGAAACGTGGATACTAATGGACATGGCCAGTTTACCATGTATATATGGTATATAGGACCATATATATATATAGTCCAAAAAGTACATAACTATATGTGCACCAAACATGGCAAGAGACAAACAAACAAAAAGAGAAAGAGAAAGAGAAACAGAACAAAGGGGGAAGTGATACAACTTAAATCAGGCATGTCAAACCTGCGGCCCTCCAGATGTTTTGGCCTACAACTCCCATGATCCCTAGCTAGCAGGACCAGTGGTTGGGGAAGATGGGAATTGTAGTCCAAAACATCTGGAGGGCCGCAGGTTTGACATGCCTGACTTAAATGGTCATGGTTTCCCCCAAAGAATTCTTGAAGCTGTAGTTTGTTAAGGGTGCTGAGAGTTGTTAGGAGGCCCCGATTCCCCTCACTGAGCTACAGTTCCCAGAGCAGCTTAACAACCAATCCCTCTTCCCATGGAACTCTGGGAACTATAGCTCCCCGAGGAAAATAGGGGTCATTGAGAGCTTTGCCTTCCTAATTTCACCACATTGCACACTTGTGGCAAGTTGATTAAATGTCTGCTTTAGGATCACATGCTTAGCAGTTTCAGAACAAACGACCTTGCTGTTTGAGAAGTACAGGTCTATAACTCAATCCTTTTCTTACAATGGAGGCTCCTTTCCACAAGGCGGGTGAATTATAGAAGCTACTAGGGGTACTCCACATGTCTTGAGTAATTGGAACAGCATTTATGCAATCGCAAATGGAGTGCCTGATGCGTGCTTCACCCTACGCAGGTTTTCTTTTCATTTTTTTAGAAATGTAAAGAGAGAACATTGCATCATGGCAAACGAGCTGCTATCAAGCATCACACTAGAATCTCCCTCCCTCCCTCTCTCTGCATTTCCAAAAATACTTTTAGCCTGTACAGTGTCATAACATTTAGGCACTACGTTTCATGTTCACGTCTTAGCAATCCTTACAACCCCTCTGTAAGATAAATCAGTATCATTATTCTTCCATTGCCGATGTAGGTTGTGATGGTTGCTGAAAGCATGAGTTGCCTGAGGCCACCTGGTGATTTACGGCTGAGGTGAGATTTAAGCTATGAACTTCCTGAATCACAATTGCACCACTATGGCACACAACAAAACTCTTGCATTGCCTGCCAAGACCAGGGGTCAACAAGGTTTATCTTGCCTGGGCCAGATTGGTCCAGTGGAGATCCCTCTGTGGGCCGGATCGCAAGTGCACCCATGATTTTCAGCACCTGCATATGCACATACAGGGACCCAGGTGGCGCTGTGGTTAAACCACTGAGCCTAGGGCTTGCTGATCAGAAGGTTGGCGGTTCGAATCCCTGTGACGGGGTGAGCTCCCGTTGCTTGGTCCCAGCTCCTGCCAACCTAGCAGTTTGAAAGCATGTCAAAATGCAAGTAGATAAATAGGAACCGCTACAGCGGGAAGGTAAACAGCGTTTCCATGTGCTGCTCTGGTTTGCCAGAAGTGTCTTTGTCATGCTGGCCACATGACCTGGAAGCTGTACGCCGGCTCCCTCAGCCAATAATGCGAGATGAGCGCACAACCCCAGAGTCGGTCACGACTGGACCTAATGGTCAGGGGTCCCTTTACCTTTACCTTATATGCACAGATGTGATTTCTGATGTCTGCGCATGCACAGTTCCAATTTCTGGCACTGCGGAAGCGAGTCCTCACACCATGCTGCGCCGGTTTAGTGCAGCGCACGAGCGGGCAGCTCGGTTCAGGGGCCAGTCAAATGGCCTCCGTGGGTCACATCTGTCCCATGGCCTTAGGCTGCTGACCAGCTCAGCTGACTAATCATTATGAAGTGTGCCTGTCTTCTTGTGGATTCAACAGGATTGCTCTGACAGAAAAGGGTTTTGAAAAAGAGAAAGATGGAAGGTCTTAATAATAATAATAACATGTTTTAAAAAACCACCCATATTCAAACAGAATGTTTACATATGTGGGGAGATTGAGGAGGTGGCTGCTGACCTCTGCCATGTCCTGCTTTTTGCCCCACTGAATGTCAACATATCCAGACCATAAGAGGTGAGCTTCAGTGGCTTGAGATATGCATCCCTTCACAACCATGGCTACGTAAGAGGCAACCACCAGGAGATCAGATGACTACAATGGGAGGCCATTGGAGGGAGAGCTTCTGGATCAGAGCTGACTGGAGTACTGCCAAGGAAGGCAAGAGAGAGTATGGAAGAGGAAAGTTGGGGAAAATTGGAAGGAAGTGAAATGGAGCAAGGCAGTCTCCAAACACCACTGAGACAGAAGACCATAGACATCTAGTCAATAGAGAACACTTTGTGGTACCAAGAGCCAGTGGTGAGTCAGAGCCAAGTGAAGGGAAATGGCCGAATCACCTGATGGCACCCTATGATGAGAAGAGTCCTTGACTCCCAGGGGAACCAGGCACCCACCAGGCACACTCTGCATTAAGGGTTCTTTCTGGGGCTGAGAGGGTTTGGGGGTGGAGCTAGAGGAGCCTGACTGTATCTTATGGAATATAGGATTCTTCAAATAAAACCATTTAAAAAGTAGTATGATACAAAAGCAAAGAACATACACATAAAATTCTGAAAAGCTTAGCAATGACAGGCAAGTCATACTTCAAAAAGCTTCCCAGTGATTCTTAAGAAGCATGCTTTATACCAAAATTCTTACTCAGCAGGTGTTTCAGTCTATCCTACAGAAGATGTCAAGGTGTTTTCATCCTAACATTTCTGGGCATTGATCCTCATATTTACATGACTTTTCAACAGGGCTTGCAAGAAATCACTAACTGGGAAAGAATTCCTAGCCAGCACCATTTAACAACAGACTTTTTACATTAACAAAAGTCCAGGTCATGATTTAGGAATAATATTTATGTCATTCCCTTTGGAATGTCATGTCTCTCCCTTGCTTATAATATCACCCTTTTTGAACCTCAGAAATATTTAAGTTTCCTTCCTTTGATCCCCAGTGTCTTTGAGCTAGTTTCTCTATTAGCCACACAGAGCTTCAAAATATTTCTTCTCATCATTCATTCCAGTATCATAAACCAAAATGGGATTTCCATTCACTAACTCACTCTTCCACTGATCTCTGCCCTTAATCACAGCCATTGTTTTTGCGCTCTCTCTCTCTCTCTCTCTCTCTCTCTCTCTCTCTCTCTCTCTCTCTCTCTCTCTCTCTCTCTCTCTCTCCCCCAGTGTGGTGTAGTGGTTAAGAGCCGTAGACTCGTACTCTGGTGAACCGGGTTCACGTCTCCGCTCCTCCACATGCAGCTGCTGGGTGACCTTGGGCTAGTCACACTTCTTTGAAGTCTCACAGCCCCATTCACCTCACAGAGTGTTTCTTGTGGCGGAGGAAGGGAAAGGAGATTGTTAGCCACTTAGAGACTCCTTCGGGTAGTGATAAAGTGGGATATCAAATCCAAACTCTTCTTCTTCTTCTCTCTCCCCCCCCCTCCCCAAGACATGCTACAATGCAAAAGGGCTAACCTTGGGAGGAGAAACGCATAATGTCCTCTTGGTTTTCATGATACAGACGCAAGGGAAAGTTGAGTGTAGTCAGACATGCATTCTGGACTTTAAGAAGGCTGATTTCAAAAAGCTTAAGGAACTGCTAGGTGGGATCTCATGTCAGAAATACGCAAAGAAAAGGGAGTCCAAGATGGATAGGAGAAGGAACTTACAGATGAGCTGAGATTTAAGAAGGACATGTAACAGAAATGGAAGAAAGGGGAAATCACAAAGGAGGACTATACATGAGTAGCCACCAGTTACAGGGAGAAGGTCAGGCAGGCCAAAGCTCACAATGAACTCACACTTGCAAGAGAGGTCAACAATAAAATTTAAATGTTTTATCTGACTATGTTTGAAGCAAGAGGAAGAACAAGCACATAACAGGTCCTCTGTACAGAAAAAGAACAACAGAGAAATGCTATTGAGAGAAGGCAGAACTGCTCAACACTTACTTCACCCAAAAGGAAAGCAGTGCCCAATTGTAGCGGTAGCATCCCAGGGATTTATTGTAATAAATCATGGATTTATAATCATATGTGTGGTTGAAGAGGATGACCTGAATTTCATAATTCATTATGTCAGACTTTTTCCACCTGGGTTATAGAATGTATGGTTTATGATATAAACTCCATGGGATGCCCAGGTCTCCATTTCTCTGTACCTGGTAAATCACGTTTCAACCGAAGATGCAAGACACAAGCCATTTGCCTAAAACATTTGTCTCATGTGCTTGCTGCAGATCTGGCCAAAAGGGTGATGTAGATCCTAGAGGTGGTAAAAGTTGTTACTTGAAGTTTCCTTCCTGCCTAATCCTTTCAAGAATTCCTATTGTTCCTCTTCCCTGTTTACATGTATGCATGGAAAATGTTTTGTAGTGTTGATAAGGGAGATGTTGGGAGGGGGCTAGGATTTCAGGATAGTCTTTGTTAATTATTCACTGTACTAGGATTTTATTGGAGCGTTTGGATTTTGGGTTGCCACCTTGATTATAATAAAAATAGCCTGCAGGGAGAGGAGGGAGATTCATTCTCATTCTTTCTCTCTCAGGGCTTCTTGCTGGTCAAAAGCTCGTCTTTGTCTGTCTTTCTTTCCCCCTTTTCCTATACTCATGAGTAAACTCCACACCCAATCTGGTAATAACAGAATAAACATTGCAAGGGGGGAGCTGAAGCTCAAGATAGGGAACACCCGGGTACTTTAAATGAATTCAAATATCCAGGGCCTTGTGATCTCCACCCAAGGGTATTAAAGGAGCTTGTGGATATAATCTCAGAAACTCTGTTTATATTCTTTGAGGATACTTGGAGAACAGGTAAGGCGTGCCAGCAGTACATGTGAAAACGATATCGGGGCTTAGTAGACCACAAGTTTAACATGAGTTAACCGTGTGATGCAGCAGCTAAAAAGAAGCTGCATCAACAGATATAGTGTTCAAATCAAGGGAGGTAATAGTACCACCACCGTATTCTGCCTTGGTGAAACCACACCTGGAGTCCTGTGTCCAGTTATGGGCGCCACAATTTAAGAAGGATATTGACAAGCTGGAATGTGTGCAGAGGAGAGCAACCAAGATCATAAAGGGTCTGCAAATGAAGCCTTATGAGGAACGCTTGAGAGAGTTGGGTATGTTTAGCCTGGCTGTGATGTGCAAAGGTGGTTCCAGTGCTCACGAGAGCCCCGGTGGCAGCAGCAGCAGGAAGTTTGGAATGCACCATACATAACTTCCATAATCTGCAAATGATACCCAGCTGATTTAGCAGCGTGCCATTTACATTTTATGTAAAGACAGGAGCAGGATGAGCCCCATGGATGACAGCTATTACGACACATGTGAAACAGCAAGGGAGCAGCCACAGAGCAATGACCCACTCTGATGAGAGGTGGTTTGTATAGAGCTGAATTCATTATCCTGCATTTTTATCTAAGTGAGCCCCTTGCATATTTTCTGTTTTGCTAGGCAGACTGCTTGTATGTGCCCCTCGAGTATTCCTTAGCTGCAGTCGAGGAGTGAAACAAAATAAAGCAAAGAACTGGCAAACAATATACCGGTAAGAAGCACATTCCACTAACTGCCAGCCATTCTGGAATCACTTGCAGCAATAGCAAAGCATGTTTATGGCTTCTTTAGAAGGTTACATTGCTTAATGCCGGCAGGTCGGCCTTCTCGCTGTAAGAATTTACCAAACAAAACAAAAAATCTGAATGCATTCATTTATTTGCCAGTGTATCCCACAAATAAAATACTGTCCTTGAAGTATTTTCATCCCAGTTAAGAAATACAAAATACCCCCTCCCTCTAATGGGAGAGGCTGATTTGTACCCAATATCATTCGTTTCTTCTTTCTGGCTTTGACATGGAAAACCCTTAAGCTACAACCTTCCTTTGTTGTCCCATCAAAACACTGAAGACTCAGCTGAGAATGAGCTCTTTCATTTACTATCCATTTGCCAGACTAAGCGAAGGAACATAAAGAGATATGTTTTATTAAGGAAGCTGTAAACAGCCATGACTTTCCCTCCCCAAAGTTAAAACCACATGCTCACTGTTGTAAATGTTTGTGAATATTATAGCCCAATCCACAAAATATCAGCAACTTAATGGCACAACTGTTTGCACAATCACAATCTTTTCCTTTCACATACATTTTGGGTTTTGGAGCACTGGGAGGGGGAAAAGGGATAGGGCACTGTGCAGTTGTGAATCCCAGCCAATAGAAGGCAAGACCTGGCTGGGTATACAAGGCCAGATGTCCCTCTTCTATCATTTGGCATCCACTTACCCATCCCAATTTGTGGGAGTGCTGGCAAAGCCAGTTCAGCAACTAAAAGCCTGACAGATGTTTCCACTTTAATGCTACTAAATATATTGAGTATACTTAGTTACACCATCTAAAGCTTTGTTGTCGCCCTATACTCAGAATCAGATTTCACAACCATATATAGAAAAATGTGGTTGAAATAAGTTTAAATTAGGGGCAGAGAGGATCAGAGACTGGGCCATGTGTTGGTCCACAACAAAATCAGACTAAATAATACAGGGGCAAGTACAATATTGCTTATTGCAGACAAATTACGATGGTGCAAAAGAACTCATGAGTTGCCAAGAGCAATGGATCCTATGTTTCTTCTGCTGTAGTTTCTGCCCATACAGGGTGTCACAAAGCCCTTTGTCAAAGCCCAACAAAGGACAGAAGTAGGGATGGTGGAGAAATATGATTCAGTTTGCATTTAAAGGTATGCATCACTAATTCTCACTTTCTGAAACAAGTGAACAGAAACAGCCATCCTTAGACTTTCTTCAACTTTTGCAATACAGTTCTCCAGACAAGTGCCATGTACAGTGGTACCTCTACTTATGAATGTTTCTACTTACGAATGGAGCTCCATCCGCCATCTTGGATGCGGTTTAGATAGGATTTTTTCTACTTACGAATTTTTAGATAGGGTTGATTCTACTTACGGATTTTTTCTCCCAATGCATTCCTATGGGATTCGACTTACATTTTTTTTCTTTTTTTAAATTATTTTTTTATTGATTTTACATAATAAGAAAACCATACACATACATAACATATTTTTCACATTCTCCTACCCCCCCCTCCAAGAGCCCTCTCCTCCCACAAGAGAATCCCCTGAAAGGTAGGCAATCGAATGTGGTTCATTTTATAGTTGGGTTTCTACCCCCTCTCCCTCCTTCCCCCCAGAGCCCCCCCCCCGCCACCAAGAGGTCCCAGGATGGCAAGGATAGGAACAGGCGAATATCCACCCACCTATTATCCAACTTTACCGATCAAAAATGAAAAATGAAAAATAAAAATAAAAAAACACAGCAAAAAAGAACAATGAAAATAAAAACAAAACACACAACATCAAAAATTAAAACCTTATCTAATTTCCTAAACATTGTCTCTTGGGCTTCCCCAGACCCCCCCCCCCCTTTATTGATTTTCATTTGCCAGATCCATCTTTACAGTTTTCATTATTTACCAACCATTCTAATCTCATTTAGTTTCAAATTGTCCATTTAGCCAATTAATCAGATTATCAATAGATTTTTTTATTTATTTACTTATATATCTCCTTCCATTCCCCCCCTTCCCCCCACACCCCAGACCTCTCCCTGCCACCGAAAGTCTCCAGGATGCGGAAGACAAGCAGGGATGGTTCTTTTCCAGCTGGTTCTCCCCCTCCCCCCGCCCCCCCACTCCGGAAGTCCCCCTCTGCCACCAAGGAACCCCAGAACGGAGACGACCACAGGGGGGGGGTTAGAGCACCCAGCTATCCCTTTATTCTTTTTTCCCAGCTATACTAATAATCTCCTTTCAAATCTAAAAAGAAAAACACTTCTCTATTCTACTTTCCCTCCCTTGCCTAAATTTTCTGCAAGAACGTTCATACTTTCATAGAATCTATATCTTATTTTCTTATTCCATTTTATATCTTATCTTCTAATTTTAATCTCTCCCCCCCCCTGTTCACGGCACATCCCTTCTCGGATCAGCAAATTCCATAATCCGTAAACCAGTTTCAAAACCATTTTAGCCAGCCTTTAAGCATAAAACCTTTTTCCATTCACCCCACTCCCTTTCTGCGAAATTTTACATGTCCAAATTTTCCATTCCCTCGCTGTTGCCCTTTTATTATTTGTATGATCCACTCAATGTAAGTAATCCTCTTCCACGGTCTTTGTTCCCTATGGGGATTCTGAAGTCCAAACATAGTTTCTGCTCCCCCTTCCATGGGAGCGTCGTTCCCCTGGCTCGCATGCTCAAAAGCTTTTTCCTCTTTCTTCTCATTGCAGACTTCCTCCTGATCCAAAAGTTGACATACTTCTCGATTTCCTTCTATTTCTTCTTTATTCTCTTCTTCCAACGTTTTTTGTCCCTTATCTCCTTGAAGAAGTTGATTCGTTTCCCCCAATTGCGCATTCTGTTTATGTATTCCAATAGTAAGTTCCCATAAGAGTCTCAGAGTTTTTTCTTTAAATCCAACTGAATAATCGTGTGTTGACATTTTTGTACTCCTCTCAAGGACACAGTGTTATCCCAAAGCACAGGAAGTGGTTGCATTTTTCATTCGATCGCCATTTTTCCAAACTGGTTACAATGTATTCACAAATTAAAATCCGTTACTTATTTCTAAATTGTAATCCAAAGGGAGTTTTCGTAGGCAACTTTTACAGTTCAGCTTATCAACATTGTTTCAAAACTCCCTATTTCACAAATCTTGCTGAATCCGTCAGGGCTGCCGATTCCAGCGGTAGTGAGAGACTCTTCTCTCTTATTAAATTTCACACTCTCCCCTCTACCTTGTCACCAAAGGGGATTTCAGCATAGTTCTTGAAGATGCATAAATATAATAAATCCACAAATGTCTTGGCAATGGGTATTTTCTTAACTGTTTCCACCTTCAATCAATATGGGGGAGATCGGCTTCCATTCTTTAAATCTCCTCCCGCTCCAAATTTAAATTCCAATAAAGTTTTTAAGCTCTTTTACTCACGGACATCCACTTTTTCAAGTCCTTCTTCTTTAGAAGTATCCAGCGCTCTCCGCCTCCGGAACGGAGCTTCTCTCTGCGAAGGCAACAATGGTGCTCAAAATGGCCCCCGCGACTGCAACCCTCCTCACTCCGGAGCTCTTATTAGAGCCTGCCAGAGAGTTGGGGAGTCCGAATTGGGGCACCGCTGAGACTTTTCGTCCCTATAACGCTTGATATAGGGCTCTATGGGGTGCAGCGTCGCCCCCGCTGCTTCCCCCCCCTTCACAAAGACGGGCTGCCTCGGAGCTCGAGACAGACCCCACTGGACGGCGCTGGCGCTGGACCGGAAGCCTCGACTTACATTTTTTTCGACTTACGAATGTGCGTTCGGAACACATTAAATTTGTAAGTAGAGGTACCACTGTACAAAAAAATTGATGTGTATTAGGGCAGGCTTCCTCAACCTTGGCCCTCCAGATGTTTTTGGCCTACAACTTTCATGATCCCTAGCTAGCAGGACCAGTGGTCAGGGATGATGGGAACTGTAGTCTCAAAATATCTGGAGGGCCAAGGTTGAGGAAGCCTGTATTAGGGTATAGCCTGCACATATATGCTAGTGAAAATAACATACAAATGCATTATATCAGGGAACACTGCTTGCAAAACTGTATATAAAACATGAAGTGTATATTGTTGTGATCATGGGAAAGAGAGGAGAGGAGCTCCCAGGCTCATCTGACTGTTGGATGTTGGAACCAAAAAGAGGAGGCTGATGGACCTTCATTTTATCTGGCAACACAATTCTCCTGTTCCTGTTGAGCCGAGTGATATGAAGGCACAAAAAGCTTGTTTGAAGTGGGGCCGGCATTACCCACCTCTCCTACTCTGCTTCGCCTATTGAGACAGACCCTATGATTTTCCCCACGACAGAGAATGGCAAGGAAAAATAGGGGTTACATGCCTTAACATTGCCTTACGGAAGGATACATGCCGCACTAAATTCACAGGATGGAACAAAAGCCGTGGCTTAACATTGGCAAAAGCAGAAGAAGAAATGAATGGGAAGTATGCAATGTCCTCTTGCCTCATTTGAAGCCTGAGGTGAAGCCACCCAATTCATTTCCATTAGCCACTTAATAAAACTTTGCCCAAGTCTTTCAAAGGGAAAGAGGCCACAGTCTCTGTCCTCTATACCCCCCAACTCCCCAGGCTCTGCATTTGATGATGAATATTCTTCAGGCACTGCCTCTCCCTAACAACGTGGAGAGCTGTGTGAAACTCCCTTTCAACTAAAATTTCAAACAGGCTTCGTTATAAAAAAAATGTCTTTGTTGGTTCCACTGCTGCCTTCCCTTCCTAATTAGACTCTATTTGTAGCCCAATTGTTTGTGTCTTAGTGTTGGTACCTCTCTGCTCTCCCTCTAAAAAAATAATTAGATTCTGATAGCCACTAATCAACAATTGGAGACAAAAACCACAAAACCCAAAGAGTACAGAAGAATACAGAAATAACATTGGGCACATGATGCTTATGAATACATTAACATAAAAGTTCCAGGGAGGGGGTGAAAGTTAGTATAAACTCTTGTTCAAAAGTGTGACACCTTTTAACTGACTATTGAAATTTAATGAACCCAAAATAATATTGTAAAACAAGTTCTATGTATTGTTCAGTTATCAAGATATAGATCTTGAACATGTGTAATTTCAATTCTGTCACCTACATCTTATGTAAACTCTTAAGATTTCTCCATCCTACAACTTTTGTATGTCCCTCCCTAAAAAGAAAATATATACGTTTGCTCATACTTTCATACTTCATACAATAAGAAGATTAGGAGAGCTTGTGCTGTGTGTTGAAGGAGAACTTTATGAAAATGATGTATTGGTGGTATTTAACACTTGTAAAATTAGCAAAGATGTATAGAACTACTTCAAATGTTTGTTGGAAATGCAAGGAGAAAGAAGTCACGTTCTAACATGTGTGGTGGATGTGCAAGATAACAAAAGAATTCTGGAAAATGATTTACAATGAGTTGGGAAAAAATGTTTAAAATAATGTTTGTGAAAAAACCACAGGTTTTTTTACTAGGTATTTTAGGTGCAGAGATTCCGAAGGAGCAGAAATGACTATTTATGTGCGCGACAACAGCAGCGTGGATACAACTGGCCCAGAGATGGAAAGAAGACAAGGTCCCGACCAGAGACAAATGACTGATGAAGATGATGGACTACGCCGAAATGGCGAAATTGACTGGGAAAATCAGAAACCAGGAAGGGAAGAATTTTAAGAAGGAACAGGAAAAAATTATAACGTATTTAAGAGGACACTATAAACAACTAAAAACTTTGGCAGGATTTGAGTAATGCTTGTAATGTATGAAAAACTATGGTGAAAATGGATTATTTTCCTTAAAAAACTAGAGAAAATAAGGGAAGTAGTTGGGGGGGAAAGATTGATAATGGTAACCATGGAATGGCGGAGGGGAGTAGAAGGATTCAGGGAATTCTAAATGATTATGTGGATGTTTGGTGTTTGGATTTAAATTTGTTATGTAAAACTCAATAAAAATATTTTTTTAAAAGAAAGAAAGAAAAGAAGACGGGGAGAGCTCTGCTGAATCGGGTGAAGAAGTGCCCATCTCATCTTGTCCAGCATCATGTTCTCATGGTGACCATCAAGATATTCATGGGAAAGCCCACAAGTAGAATCTGAGTCGAACAGCAATCTTCCCACCAGTAATTTGCTGAATTCAGCTGACAGGAACATCTTTATGAAATCAGGTGAGTGACTGGTGGAGAATCTGGCCCGCAAGTCACATCCAGTTCCCACCCCCACCCCCATCATAAAGCTAGTATTTCTTGGATGCTTTGTTTTACTGGGTACTCGTGACTCTGCCCTAAGAAAAACGCAGGTATTGTTCTGCATCCAGACTCTGCCTTGCTTAGAGTAGACCTGGATCTGAAATTATTCATGACTTAAGAAGGGATCCAGCCCATTGCTTATTTACAGTATGAATCATAATTCTTAGCAATAACCAGTGGCTAAACTGAGCAAATGCACAGTGAGAGAAAGAGAATTCTGAATAATATGTCAGTATTGCCATTTGGTGATGTAGATTGAATTTTATTTATGATGGTATAGAAGGCAGTTCAGTGTTACTGCAGTGCTTTTAACTAGGAAGCAGATAAGTGCTCCAACTGAAATATTTTAATTAATTCAAATGCACCTTGCATCTTAATTTTTTTGTGATAGGTGACTTGCAGAAGCACTTTCTGCAAGTCACCTTGTGTAGGTAACTTGCAGAAGATTTTTACATCTGAAAGAATAATACTGTTGATGCATTGGCTGTTAGTAATGACTACAAAACTTTAACAGTTTCTTTTCTTATGGGGGGATAAGCAGACAAAGTTGCCAAGTGTGATTTTAATAAAATACCTTCTCAGTGGACAGAGCAAGGGACGGTTCAATGAATGGCAATGGTTTTGATGGGCCAGTGAGTGGTTCAGGATAAGAGGTCAGTAGGATAATATCTATATAGCTACAATTCTGGTCAGAATCCCACACTCCCTCACTCTATAGGCCGAGGGAGCCGGCGTTTGTCCGCAGATAGCTTCCGGGTCATGTGGCCAGCATGACAAAGCTGCTTCTGGCGAACCAGAGCAGCGCACAGAAACGCCGTTTACCTTCTCGCTGGAGCGGTCCCTATTTACCTACTTGCACTTTGATGTGCTTATGAACTGCTAGGTGGGCAGGAGCTGGGACCGAACAATGGGAGCTCACCCCGTTGCAGGGATTCGAACTGCCGACCTTCTGATCAGCAAGCCCTAGACTCTGTGGTTTAACCCACAGTGCCACCTGGGTCCAAAGACCTCCAAAGAAGGAGACTCCACCACACTCCTTGGCAGCAAATTCCACTGTCGAACAGCTCTTTCAAACACGGTCAGTGATCGACCGTGATCTACCAAAACATCGCAGGGATCTACCAGTAGATTGCGATCGACCTGTTGGACAACCCTGTAATATAGCATCTAAAAGATATGAACCAGGCAGAATTTCCAGACATACTGTGCACAACATGGGCATGCATGCTATGTGAACTATAGTGTTATATTCTTTACAGTGAGGATATTGGGTCTGCACGTGTAATAGCATCTTCAGCTTGGCAGGTATAGTTCTTCAACCACAGATAGCCTTCTCCTTGGCCTGCATCAGTGAGCATGTGTGTGTCTTAGGTTGTGGTAGGAAAGGTGAGAGTCGGAGGTTGACTTGCTGCTTCGCTTTTGTTTTGCTGAGGAGTTGGTGAGGACAGACAAGCTATAATTTATGGACTGCACTGAAGAAGTTTTGGAATCAAGAAGCAAGAGGACCCTCTCTTGGGCTCAAGAGAGTGAAGCACATTACATTGGACTTGGTATATACGTGCTGTCAGAGGTTCTTGCGACTACTCTAGAGTAACGATGCTCCGCATGCTTGTCTTTAAACAGTTTTTATTAGTGCAGTCTATTTACAGTGAGACAGGGGTGTAAAACATGTCTGCTCAGTCCGATGCAGAATCCGGCACTGCCCCCCCCCACGTGATCTTCTCCAACATAGGAGTCTCGGGACAGTGAATCTCCTCCCTTTCTTTCTCCTGCGTAATTCCGGAACCGGAGGAAAGGGTCTACGCTCCATGCTTTCCTTTTCTCCCTTCTCCCCCTCTCTTTCCTCCCTCATGTGTAGCCGGGGCTCTCCCATGCTGCTGGAGCCCTGTCCCTCTCTCTCCACTTCCTGACTAGCCTCCTCAGAGCCCTCGCTTCCATCACTGCTTGGGGAAGAGCTGCTTCTGATGCAAGGGGGAGGTTCTCTGTACTTTCTCCCCCTTACACGTATGATACTGCTTGTAATAGTTGCCATCCTGAGAAAATAGTCATCTTCAAAGCCTTGTGTGTGGAGTCTACTTCATCACTAGGGCTTCGAGGGTGAAACCGCTGCATGACTCAGAAAAAATAGCCAACATTCCAGAGCCCTGGCCTTGGTTCAGATAAAGAGGTAATCCCATCCAAGGGAAAACTTACACTTGGAATCCTTTGGGAAAGAAAACAGAAACAGAAAGTATTGAAATATTTCAGCCCCTCACCCTAATGCTTATTGCATTCCCATCACTAAAGCTGTTTTTTTGATAGACTGGTTGGAGGAATACTAAGTTTTTGCCACATGCATTTATGGATAATGCTTTAGATCTCCTAAGAGCATAATTCCTGGTGCTGCTTTTCCAAGGTGTTTTCCTGACTCTTTAAAGGAATGCTTCTTGTCAAGTAAACAGAAACTATTACATAAAAAAGAGCAAAGGAAAGTGCCAGAACAACAGTTGCTAATTTGAAAAAAGGTAGATAGTAAATTAATGTGATGCTGTTTTCAAAAGTAGCTGACAGATTGCTGGCAACACTACGCAGCTCCAGGGGTCTGCAGCCTCAGGCAATCGCTCCATCATCTGTTGTTTTAACAACCAGTTGTTATCAATGGTGGCCCTTAAAATACAAATTGCATTGATTTTGGACAGAATCAGCAAGACTGCAAAAGAAAAAAAGGCCACAATCCTCTTCTTGCCATTGTTACCTGATATGTAGTTACAGGTTACCCAGTTTAAATGCTGCCGTTTATCATCTCCCATATGCTCGTTCAACCCAGCTTCTGGCCTACGGACAGGAGTGCTAATGGGGAATACTCAGCCAGCAGTATCCTGAATTGCCTTTCAGTAGACCCTCAGCCAGCCAGCCAGCCAGCTCTGAAGAACAAGTGCAGCCTCAAAAAGGACACCAATATGGCAGTTTCCAAGTCAGCAGAAGCTGAAGCAGGCCAACCTGGCTCAATTGTCTGCATTATAAGGCCCCAAAGATGACTTGTGGGATTTCCTCATGGAGCATGCAAAGTTTGCGACAGTCATTTTAAGGCCATCACAGAAGATAACATGGGAAGAACACAGTGAGGAGCTATCTGGGAGACAAACCAGAGCTTAGGGGTTGGCTTGGGGCCTGTAATAGCAGCTGGCTTTTCTGTGTTGGTCTAGAATGAACCCCACAGAGGAATTTAGTGCATCCTAGTCACTGAGCCACCCTCTCCCTCCGTCTTATTGCCTGTCCACCAATTTCTCATGAGTGAGCAACTGAGTTTATCTCATCACTGCCAAGGTGGTCAATAATTTTATGCATACCTGTATTTCCCCCGTTTACATTTAAGATTTCCCCAGTGCTCTGAAGCCTCCCTAGGTCTGAGAAAGTTCCGTGGGATGAGTTACATCATGGTGCCTTCCTTTGAACTTGAACCAAAGTGTGGAAAGTGAGAGAGGTTGTCTAGGAAGCACCAGAGATTGACAAGCTCACAGATTTTGTTGACAAGGGAAGCCCTTCCTTTTATCGTGTTTTATTTTTAATCCACATTGATTTCTCTAATAGTAAAAAACACTGACAATAAAAGCTTCTAGGTGAATGGTAGACAGCCTCCTCAGCTTCCTGAGATTATAGGGAAGCTCACCAAGAGATTTTCAGAAAGCATGAATACCTAAGCAGGCTGTAGAATGCAGGCCATTGGATAAATGATTTATTGAATGAAATGTTGTTGTTGTTGTTTAGTCTGACTCTTTGTGACCCCATGGACCATAGCACGCTAGGCACTTTGGCCACCTCATGGGAAGAGAAGACTCCCTGGAAACGACCCTGATGTTGGGAAAGATGGAGGGCACTAGGAGAAGGGGATGACAGAGGATTGAATGAAATAAAGGATACTAAAAAACAAGCAACCCACCCAAATCATATCTCTGTTATTTCAGAATTAAGCGCAATAACACTGCAACCCACCTATATGAATTTTACTGAAATTTCCCCAACCCCGTTGACAATTTTTCCTTCTTAATTGGTGGAGAATGGTCACACACACACACACCATTCCAGCACAGCACTGAATGCCAGCAAGTTATCCTTATGTCTATGAACCAACTGTGCGTAACTTGATAGAAAAGCAGAAAGATGGGATAACAGCATAAACAAATCCTTCTCCATCTCTGCAAGGCAAAAATGTATGCCAGTATTGCTGCAGAAAAGCACCTGACCTCCTGCAGCTCTTGTATGATACTCTGACCTGACATTAGTAGGATGGGGGGGGGAGAAGAAGCTCACTTCATGCTGTCCAGTTGTATTTCTGTAGCTGGGGAAAATGATGTGTGAATTTAGAGGGTGGGTTTGAAGCAAAGCAAATTGACAGCCTCTGTTCACTTAAGGGTGGAGAGAAGCCATTACAGTTCTTTATAGTTTCAGGTTCACAGACATATGCAGTAAAGGCCCCCAGTTTATGAAGGTAGTTATTAGCTTCTGAAATGGACCTCTTAAGCAACACCCTTTTCCTTCTTTGCATCCTATAGCAAGAATTCCATATGAAGGCTGAGCAACTCCAGAACTGAATTTATGTAAAGGTCTTTGTATTGGCATCCTGTAGCTTGATTTTCCAGGTGGAATTTATACTAATGCTGCAAAAGGCACAATTTTTCACTCTGAGTGCAAGACTGCATGTTTGCTGATATCATCCCAGTTAGGCAGTGTCATGAATAGGTCACGCATACAAAGACCCTAGGCACAAAAAGCAATAAAAAATAAAAAATTGTCTTTACAGATATCAGAGTTTACAGGGTATTAAAAGAAAAAAAGGAACACAAAACTGTTGAAGGGGTGGTGATAGGAATAAAAAAGAATTTATAGGGATCATAGAATCATAGAGTTGGAAGAGACCACAAGGGCCATCCAGTCCAACCCCCTGCCAAGCAGGAAACACCATCAAAGCATTCTTGACATATGCCTGTCAAGCCTCTGCTTAAAGACCTCCAAAGAAGGAGACTCCACCACACTCCTTGGTAGCAAATTCAACTGCCGAACAGCTCTTACTGTCAGGAAGTTCTTCCTAATGTTTAGGTGGAATCGTCTTTCTTGTAGTTTGAATCCATTGCTCCGTGTCCGCTTCTCTGGAGCAGCAGAAAACAACCTTTCTCCCTCCTCTAGATGACATCCTTTTATATATTTGAACATGGCTATCATATCACCCCTTAACCTTCTCTTCTCCAGGCTAAACATACCCAGCTCCCTAAGCCGTTCCTCATAAGGCATCGTTTCCAGGCTTTTGACCATTTGATCGTTTCCAGGCTTTTGACAAGCTGGAATGTGTCCAGAAGAGGGTGACCAAGATGATTAAGGGTCTGGAAACCATGCCTTATCAGGAACATCTTCAAATGTCTAACGTTCCAGCTTGTCAGTATCCTTCTTGAACTGTGTCGTCTGCAAACTTGCTCAGGATGCCCTCAAGCCCATGTTCAGTGAGTGTTAGTTTTACGGGGTCCCTTAAGCATACATTGTCCTAAGCCTCACTTTCAGTTCAAGCCCCACAATTTAAGGACAATATTGACAAACTGGAAACTGTGCAGAAGAGGGTGACCAAGATGATTAAGGGTCTGGAAACCATGCCTTATCAGGAACATCTTCAAATGTCTAAAGGGCTGTCATGTAGAAGGTGGAGCAAGCTTGCTGTCTCCTACTCCGGAGGGTAGGACTCAAACCAATGGCTTTAACTTGTAAGAAATGAGTTTCCGTGGACAGGCAGAGTCCCCCAAACGCTGGGCAGCCCCCCAAGTGGAATAACGACTCAAGACAACATGCTATGGGATTAAAATTGGCCACAACTTCATTATGTTTCAGATGTACCGGTAGGGAGACCTTGGCTCAGGCATTGGGAGTTTATCCCTCCCAGTCACCTGCCAGGGATCTGGGAGAACATCAGGGTTATTCAGAGTGTGGGGGGTGGGTGGGCTGGCTCTGGAGAACGTATGTTCAAGCAGAGAGCCCACCCCCCGTTTCGCTGCCATCACAGGGGAGAGCAATGACAACCTCTAGGCATACGGCCAAAGCCTCCCATCAGAACAACCCCTTTAACGGGGAACCCTGTGATCAGGAAGAACTTTGACAGCAAGAGCTGTTCGACAGTGGAACTTGTGGACTCTCCTTCCTTTGAGGCCTTTAAGCAGAGGTTGGACAGCCATCTGGCATGGATGCTTTAGCTGAGATTCCTGCATTGCAGGGGGTTGGACTAGATGATACTTGGCATCCCTTCCAATTCTATGATTCTTTGATTCAGAGAAGGAGAAGAATACTGGATCAGCTGCGCCCTTTGATCACCCATTTGTGAATCTTTTTTTCTCTTTTCAGTTTCAGTTCCCCTGGGCTGCTATGTTTTGGTTCCTCACCAGAGAAGTGTGGTAGGACGTGGTTAGCTCTGATGAAGGTCTAAGGGGAGAAGAAGGGCTGTTCTTACCCTTTGCCTTCTCAGGGCCTTGACCCTGGCCAGAATTTCTGTCATCTCTTCATCCTCCTCTGATAATGACAGTTCTCAAAGTGGGCATGCCATTTGCCCTGCCTTCCTTTCTTGTGAGTGATCTTCCTTGGACCTATTAGAGAGGCTGACCTCTTGCTACATAAAAGGTATCTCTCTCTTCCCCTCTCCCTATCCATTTACAGCCCTTTCTCAACATCCACCAAGTCATAACACACACACACACACACACACACACACACACACACACACGTCGTCATCATTATCAACAGGGAATGTATGTTGTTGCATCAGTTCTCTAGTGGCAATTGAAGACTACCTACTAAATCCTTTGAACTCCCCAGCTTTTGGCATTGGTGTGGGCTGGAGGAAACTCCAATTCTTTGCTCCAAAACCCTTTGGGGTGGGGGGCTCTAACTACTCTTCCAAGGGGACAGTATTAACTTGTAGTACACACAAATGGCCTTGCCAATCAATACCCTCTCTAATATTGACTGTTAACCTAGGATGACTGAGCTGATTTGTTGCTGCCTGCCACCTTCTTTGTCTCTTGTGATGCCCTGTTGCCTTCTTCTCTACCCTGGGACTCCTATCACTGCTGGCTAGGCCCTTAGTCCATCTGGCATTCAGCAATGATTGTTCTTGTAGCTGTACACTGATAATTGGCATTAGAAGATAGGACTTGTGAGTTTATGAATCCAACTGTCTCTCCACTTGTGACCGTGAAGCTTCTGATTGGCTGAGCTGCTATGATGGCAGAGAATGTTCATAGACATGTTAACTACTTAGAGAGCAGAGATTTATGAATATTGAAACCACTCTTTGAGGGGGGGAAGAGAAATTGTAAATCTGGCTAGACTAAATTCTTTCACAGAGAAACATTGTGGAATAAGTTACGAATTGGAAGTTGTTCTTAGATAAACTAAGGGATAATGAGCCCTGAGGCAAGAAGAAAAAACAGAATGGCAATGAACAGTATAGGTGTGAGTTGATTTCACATTTGGTTTGACCATCCAGCCAGTTATTTGACTTCAAGCTTCTTGTTATTTCAAACACGGCCTTCAACCCTTACCAATCCAGACCAAGGAATGTTTCTTTAATAGCACTTGCAGAATTCTTTCCCCAGCCCTCTTTTCAAAGATAGATTAGAATCTGAGACCTGTGAAATGAGACTAGAGTGTGTCAGTTCAAGCTGTGTAACCAAATAAAAGATACTTATCTTTCATTGTTTAATATTCCTAACTGTATGGTGATAACATTTAAGATGATGAAAAGCAACACATGGCAGGGAATATAATGAAGCAAAGCCGATGGAATAATTATGCCAGCATGCTGAGGCATCACGAGGAAGCGGCATTCATCAGATTCCCTAAACATGCCACGTGAGGGAGGTTGTACTAAAACTGGACAGTGTGACTTTTTCCAGCATCAGACACTGGAGTTCAGTAAGAAGCTGAAGTGTGACACGATTAGGGAAAGTCTTGTATAGACTCTGGCAAAAGAAAACTAGCTGCCTCTCACATGTTCTGTGCATTGGCTTTTGCTGTGGTTTCAGCATATGATCTGTTAATGTTATAATTATAGTTATAATCATCTGGCTGTTAAAGCTATGGTTTTCCCAGTAGTGATGTATGGAAGTGAGAGCTGGACCATAAAGAAGGCTGATCGCCGAATAATTGATGCTTTTGAATTATGGTGCTGGAGGAGACTCTTGAGAGTCCCATGGACTGCAAGAAGATCAAACCTATCCATTCTGAAGGAAATCAGCCCTGAGTGCTCACTGGAAGGACAGATCGTGAAGCTGAGGCTCCAATACTTTGGCCACCTCATGAGAAGAGAAGACTCCCTGGAAAAGACCCTGATGTTGGGAAAGATTGAGGGCACTAGGAGAAGGGGACGACAGAGGACGAGATGGTTGGACAGTGTTCTCGAAGCTACGAACATGAATTTGACCAAACTGCGGGAGGCAGTGGAAGACAGGAGTGCCTGGCATTCTATGGTCCATGGGATCACAAAGAGTCAGACACCACTAAACGACTAAACAACAACAACAAGGTGGTTTGAGTCCACCCAAGTAAGGCTGTGAGCAGCATAGAAACCAACTCATAGGGGCCAAAGGGTCTTTGGCCCGCCCCCTAAAATATTTGAGGGGGTCAGGGCCCCCAAAGTTGATGGGCACTGCCATTCAAATAATGTGTGCACTGCATCATGTGTTCAATTATGTGGGGTGGGGCTTACCTGCCCCCTATTTTTTATTGAAGTTGGCACCCATGGTGGGTAGGGTTGCTGCATTGCAGGGGGGTTGGACTAGATGATACTCATAGCCCCTTCCAACTCTACAATTCTTTGATTCTAGGAAAAACATTTAAGGAAACAAACAAACTCATACTGGTGTATAGTTCTGTTGCTCTGAGTCAGCATTTTCATGCTAGTTGTAAGTTTCTATGCCCAGCCCTTCGGGTTGAGTGGCGAGTGCTTAACTACTATTCACATTCCACACATTTTAAGAGGGTGTGAACCTCTGCAGTCAGATGTAAGCACAACTGAGTTCAGTGGAGCTTACTGGCTTGGTCATGTACATGGAATGGAAGATGGCAAGATCCCCAAAGAGTTGGCTTCAGACACCAGCATCTCCATTACAAAGATGTCTGCAAACAAAATGTGAAGGCTGTCAATATTAACCGTGCTGTGTAGGAATCTCTTGTAGATGACCAGGCCTGGGGAAGACAATAAGGTCAGGTTTGACCAATCACCACGGGTGGCCAAATTGACCTGATCAATTGGCCTGTGGAGTGGGAAGATATAAAAATCTGGCCCATTGGGCCATAAAGGTTCCTTGCTCCTGTTCTAAAACACCAGGTCTATTTGACTAATGACTTACTAAGTCAAACATTGTGGCCTATTATGTGCTGGAAAGCCCTCTTGTTTTGTTTGTTTGTTTTATAGTCTTATAGATAGCATAAGCAGATTTGTCAAGTCCCTGGATGACCAAACAGCTGGTGAGCTGAGTTGAGGCTAGCAGGTCACAAGTTGTGTAGACCTCAAGTAAAGCACAGGGTCCTCCCCCAACCCCCGCATGCCATGTATAAGCTACCATCTGCTTTGGAAATGTGCTTTGCTTTGCAACCAGGTAACTGAATAGGAAACTGTAGTCAGCAGTTGGCTTTATCACTGTGTAGGCAAAAAAGCCATTGTATCAGAAGACGCAGCAAGCTTAGTAGAAAAAAATACAAATTGTTCTCAATATCTCATTATATTAGTGCTCAAATTGCAACCCCCCCTCCCTCCACACCACCCTTTTACTCTTAACCAGTAGGTTAAGCAGGATAGGAGAGTAGCTTATGAGGAGCAGGGCTAAATTGGGTGTGCATATTAGATTTTGTGGATTCATTAAGCCCTCCACCCCACCCCACCCCCCGCCAATCATAATTCAAATACTGTTGTTACTTGTGACGGGTTATTACTGATGCAGCTGAATGGTTAAGGAAACATAGGTCAAAATGCTGATTATGTGATTATGTTTATTATGTGATGGGTAAGATTTACCCTCTGTGGGAAGAATAGACAGCAGTAGCTTTAATGCAATTACTCTGAAAATAATAATTCTACAGTTATTAGAATTATTATTTGTTCAACTGGTTGCCCAGTGCAGAAAATCCATAGATAAAGAAGCATCTCCAATACACATGGTTGTGCAACCTCTTCTTGAACACCACCAGCCAGCCAGCGAGCCCACCACTTCCCTAAGTTATCACTCCTATTGCAGAACTGCTTTTACACATCAAGACATTTCTCTTCAACAAAAATCTACCCTCCAATATCTTTAGTCCATTATATTCTAGACCTGCCCCCTGTAGCAGAAGGAGCTCAAGGTTTATCCTAACATTTATCCTCACAACAACCCTGTGAGGATATGTTAAGCTGAAAGTGGGTGACTAGCCCAAGGTAACCCAGAGAGCCTTGTGACTTAAAGGGATTTGAACCCTTGCCTGCCAGGTCCTAGTCCAATCCTTGAACCACTACACCAAACTGGCTTCATGCCATAGGATGGTTTTGATTCTCATCTACTGAGCTGAGAAATACGCTTCAGCACAGCACCAGAGAAGAATCAGTGAAGGTAAAGTCAGTACTGTGAACCAGAATTGATTCCATAGCCAAACCATTGTCCTCCTGTCCAGGTGGCATGGACTCCTATTTCATAGGCCACTTGTCATTTGAACTTGTCTGTCTCTGTCCTACCCTTTGCCAATCATGGGTCAGCCAATGTTGATGGACTACAATCCCCATCATCCCTGACTGGTCATGCTGGCTGGGGATGATGGGAATTATAGTCCAACAACATTTGGGGACCCAAGACTCACCTGGAGCAACAGGAAATAATTGTTAACCTCCATCTACGTACAGCCCTTCAAATACATGCAGGTGGCCATTTTACCACCTCTAAATTGAAGGGAGAGCCTCAGCTAGTTCCTAGTTATGGCAACCTTCTTAAACCGGGGTTAGGAATAAGGAGAGCTTGTGTATGTATTATTGTTTAACAGTATTGCTATTGCTAAGTGATAAAAATACACTTACATATTAAAAAGAAGTTTAATTTAACAGCATAATGAATTTCACCCATGAACGTATCCCTAAGGCTTCCTCTGCACTTACAAATTACAAATCAGTAAATCACATTGACGCTATAAATTATTCTTTTCTTAACCACGTTGGGAAAAATACAAATATGTAAAAACCGGGTGAAAGAAGCTAATTGCCCTTCAACGCACACTTTAACCAGCTTTTTGAGTCACAATTAGCATAGTCACAGGGTAGTCCAAAAGTGTCTCCCCTTTCCCTCCCCTCTGATTCAAAGTGCATCCATTTGTGGGGATTTAAGTTTGAGAAGAGATGCTAGTACTGTACTCAAGTCTGCCTGGAAAATGCCTTGGATTCAAAGGTTGGCTGAAGTTGTTTAAAGGTGAAGGGAGACACTGGGAACATTCTCAGATGTTCTCTTTATCCTTAAATTTTAGGATACAGCATTGGTCTAGAAACAATGTCCAGGGATGAGATCTGCTGAATTCTACCTACCAATTAAACTTTGGCATCTATGTAGAGATTACTGGATTCTAACCTTAGCTGTTGTGCACATAAAACCGTGTGTGTGTGTGTGTGTGTGTACTCTAAAGCATTTATTCTGGAATTCAGGTGTCTGGTCTTCAGCAGGTATACAGTGGGAAGCGACTATGAGGAACCCATGTAACAAACAACGTTGACTGCATATACAGCAAACCTTTCAAAAATCGGAGGCTTACGGATTCACAACACCAAACGGGGATAGGAAATAAGCTTCGCTCATCCTTAAATATTTCCCCTTCTGTGTGTATGTGTGCCTGAGAGAGATGGTGGGGTGAGGGGAAGAGAGAGAGGGAGAGGGAGACCATCGTCTACGAAACCACCGCATTGACCTCTCAGTCTGAGGTGGGAGGCGGAAGATTCCCCCCATCAGCTCAATGAAAGCTGCTGCCCTCCGTGATCATCTCCATTAGTCGCTTCCCTCTCGCGCGTCTTTCAGCACCATGGACAGCGGGCGAGGGAAGCCACCGAGGAGCCACCGTTAAACGCAGCCTTTCCCAGGAAGAGGAGAACGGGAGGGGGGGGGAGAGAGAGAGAGCTGAAGTGCTGGAAGCTCAGTTAAGCTCCTTTCTCCCTCCCTACTTTTCAAGCAGGCTGAATGTTTAGGGAGGGCGCTCAACACGCAGTCCTGAGCAGCAGGGGCTGACGGAGCTGCCAGGTAGCAAGGAAGGAAGACGCCCGGGAAGCACCCACTCTCCAACCACGGGGAGGGCTGGATCCGGACTCCAGGCACCCGAGAACCCCCAGCCTCTCCTCCGTCGGAAGCCGATCTTGTCCCCCCCTCCGCCTTGCCAAGAGAATGCTGGCAGCGGTGCAGCTGGGGCTCCAGCGCCCAATAGCCTTGTAAAAACCCTTTGCCCTGCCTTGCCTTGCGGGAACGGGCGTCTTCTTGGCATTACCCCGATGTGACCCCCCCTTCCTCTCGCTCTGGAATAATGGGGATCTTTTGGGCTTATGTTGGATTCCTTTCCTTGTCGGTATTATACATTCAGCAAGGACTTTCTTCCCAAGGTAAGAGCTGCCTTGTGTGTGTGTGTTTTGTTTTTTGTGTGGCCAAAATTGCAGCGGGAGGGTCTGTGGTGGACAGGACAGGGCGATCTTTGTGGAGGTGGGAAAGCCATGTGGAATGGAAACGCCGTGCTATCTTTTTGCCTTAGCCTTATTCTCGCCCCACTGGAGGGAAAAAAGTTCACCCGAAGTGAATATGAAACCGATCTCCTGACAACATGAGCATAACATGGCCCGGCTGAGTAGATGCAGTGTTTGTGCGTGAGCGGGGGTGGGGTGGGGTGGGGGAAATAGCATGCCACTGTGTATCTTCCAACTCTTGTTTTCAGGATTCATACAGACACAGCGCCTGTGAAAAAGGGTTGTGCATGTCTGCTTTGAATAGTGCAGTGTTTTCATTGCGTTGTTTCCCCCCCCCCAATTTTTTCAGGAGCCCTGAGGTCCGTATTCTTAAACATTGCTTTTCGTCTGCAAGTATGTGTTTCTACAAAGCACACCCCTCCCCATCACCCTGTCAAAGGCGCTTCTTGCATTCCAAGTAGCCCCTGCTCTGCAGAAGCCACCCAGTTGCTGGAGACTTTGAGGGCTGCAGTGATCATTTCAGCACCATGGATAGATCGTATCCATGCCGAATGCTGCACCCACAACCGAGCAGTTCTCCGCCGCTTTGTTTGTTTTAACTCTGGAGAGAGGGCTGGCTGAGGTGGTTGTGGGGAAACAGACTGAGAATGCAGAAATAGGATCTCTTTTCCTGCTGATGAGGTGAATAGATATCACCAGCAGCGATACAGTGCTGGCTGAGGAGCGGAAGGAGACGCTGTAGAAAACACACATGGAGACTGGCGGTGTTGGGCTTATTTTCACATATGCCTACTTGGAATTTAAGTACTTAAAAAGTAAACACAGCTTTTTTTCTCATATAGCACTGCTATGAGTCCCGGGGCATAACCTAGCACATATGCATGGGTTATTTTTGCAGTCTTTTCGGTCTGCCCCCCCCCCTATCAACCTGTAACGTCATAGAATTGAAAGAAGTGGGCAAACTGGTAAATTCTTGCCCTTTCAACTCTTTCTAAAAACGGAAAGTATTTATTGTTAGTTGTTGTTGTTATTATTATTTCTATTATTATTATTTTGTCTATCCTGATTGAATGAATCACATTCTTAAAGCCCCGTATATGAATAGAAAGTGGACCAAGAAGGTTGTGATGATTATGACTTCTACTAAGATATATGCTGGCATCCTGAAATGGACTGTCAAGATGCATGTCTTCTACTATAGGGAGCTGGAAAGGGTAGCCATACTGAAGTGCCAGAGGCAAAGTATTTCTTGTTGGTGAATCTCCTAAACTTAAACATGATCAAGTCTTTCCTTGGCTTGACACTGCAAGCAAAACAAGAAAATGAAATTGAGAATAAATGATCACATGACAAGCTACTTCTTTGAAATATTAAGACATAATGCAACAAACAAACAGGACCCCATTCCAGTAGTCTACAATGTATTTAATAATTAATATGGTATAATGTCATCTATAAAACACAATAAATCATCTGAGCTTATTTTCCAAATGGTTTTGCCCCGGATCCCTAAGCTAGAATGCTGAAAGACTGCCTTCCTAAGAATATTTGCATGCAATTATTTGTAACTTTGCAAACTCCAGTAAGATGCTGGTAAGGGTGTTCAATTTGTCCATTAGCAAAATAGGCTTACTAAGTTATTTATACATGTTTGTAAGGGATAAAGAGGTGGAGGGGGAGGAAAGGGTCTGATAAATAAGTAAAAAAAACATGGGGCTGCAAAGAGGAATGAGAATTAGAATCAGAAAAAAGGAGGGGCAGGGAGAGGGAGACAGGGCTGCAGTCCAGTGCATACTTACTTGTGAGTAAGCTCCACTGAACTCAGAATACAGACTTGGCTTAGAAAGCACTTGCCTAAGCCTATGCATATTTACTTGTAAATAAGCCCTGGTGCATTGAATGGAATTTACTCCCAAGTAAACAGGCATCAGATTGCAAGTGAAGGCAGATAAATTTAAGGGGGGGGGAGGAAATAGAGGCAGTGAAAAAAATGAGGGAGAAGAATCCCAATAAGATATGCTTTTCTTTTGCAGCCAAATTTACTGAATTCCCTCAAAATGTCACAACTGCTGAGGGGCAGAATGTGGAGATGTCTTGTGCATTCCAGAGTGGCTCTGCCTCAGTGTACCTGGAAATCCAGTGGTGGTTTCTACGGGCAGCTGAGGACCAAGACCCTGGAACAGAGGTGAGGGCACTCTGGTATCAATTTGCTGCCCCTGAAATCCTATGCAAGTCAGCCACTCCCCAAAAGCAGAGGAAAAATGGGGACCAGGGGAACAAGGAAGGTCCTGCCCGCAAGGCTTAATATATCTCACAACAGTAGAAATCCATTGAGAAATAGCCACCACTAGGGGATAAAACCTTGAACCCTTCCAATTGGTTTTTGGTAGTTGATAAATTCATATGCATGGATAATGCATTCTTTCTTTCTTTTTATTTTCTCTTTTTTCTCATCAGTGACAAGGCACAGTATAGATATCATAGCAATGGGTTGAATTTGCAACCCAGGCTGTTGCAAAGACTTCCTACCCCCCCCCCCAGAAGTCTGCTTGCTATCATTCTATCATTGCCTCCTCCTCCATTGTTTCAGACTGATAAACACAGGGAGCAGAGATACTTACTAACATACTGCTGGAACCTATTATAGACAGGATTTCTAGAAATCAAACAGGCCTCCTTTGACTCAGTTGTAGCAATCCTTCCTTATTTCCTATTTGGCAAGAAGAAACAATCTCACTGGCTTCAGATGATGCTTGTTTTCATTCCTGAGACAGGGGGAGAAATCTACCTAATCTCTACCATTCCATTTCCTTCCAGCCTGTCCCCTCCCAAAAAGTTTTTATTTGAAGAATTCATTTGAAGTATCCAGACTGCTTTAGAATTCATACTAATTTTCCATGGAAGGCAAGCAAACATATAAATCTGTTATGTGGCACCTCACTCTTCTGAGACAGCCTGCAATGACAGGCATTAAATACAGCCCAATGTGAAGAGATCAGCCTCCATCCAAACTATGTAGCACAGTGGCTAAATGTGACAGAAAGGAATACTGTTTTGCCTATAGGTGGCAGGCAGAGCATGTGAGTGTTCTCCAAGGAAGAATCCATTTATTTAAGTAGTACTGTATTTCCACAGCAATTAGTCATCAGAAACATCACAAGCTATGGACAAGCTCAGTCTTACCCCATGGTCCTCAGAAACAGATCAAGAAGTGGGGAAACCCAAACATCAAAAAATCCACACATACACTGTTCAGGTATCATGCCCATTTTAAATTGGTGATTGGTGTGTACCCCAAATCAACTCTGCATCTCACAAGCTCCCTGGTTAATCCATAAGCATGAGCCTATTTTCTCCTTCCCAGTGAGCTGTTCCCACAATTTCCATGATTGCAAACATGTGATCAGCTTAACTTAGCCCCTTCCAGTGTGCCGAGAATTAGATAATTGTCTTAATTGCCTTACAGGATGACAGATAATTCTCTGTGGCAGCTGATCTATGACATGAGCTCATATATTCAGGGATATTTTAGGCACTGTTCTGATCCCTGTCCCCCCTGCCCAAATTTACCTCCCTCAAACACAGACATCTGCTTCCTCATGCAATGTCCTCCCTCCCCCCTCTCTCTCACCCCAACACCCCCTGTGTGGAGCTTTTATCTATGAAAGGAACAGAAGGAGGATTTTCATTTCTGCTATGGCTGCTGCTCTGATCTCTCAAGGCTCTACATCAGGCACCCCCAATTCCCCACCCACTGGAACTGTTAGCTAGGGATTATGGGAGTTGTAGGCCAAAACATCTGGAGGGCCGCAGTTTGGGGATGCCTGCTCTACATTCTATTGGGAGAGCCTTCTACAGAGGCTAGATCGGGCTTCCTCAACCTTGGTTTTGAGACTACAATTCCCATCATCCCTGACCACTGGTCCTGCTAGCTAGGGATCATAGGAGTTGTAGGCCGAAAACATCTGGAGGGCCAAGGTTGAGGAAGCCTGGGCTAGATTATCTAGTGGGTAGTCAATGAAGACTTGAGCAGTGGCAGAGCCCTCCTATTTATTTATTTATTTATTTATTTATTTAACTATCTGTCCATCATGTTTCTCAACTGGTTTAATTATATAATGGAATTAATAATTTAAAAACTAATGAAAATGCAACCGGGCATCTTATTTGGATTGAAAGCAGAACCTTTGGGCAGAAATGTTCAGAGGAGAGGGAAATTGTACGTGTCATATAAAATATTGTGCCACATTCTTTATTTTTGTGAGAGTTCTAGGAATCAAAGCATCTAATTTGCATTTAATAGGCTTTTGGAAGTAACCTTTTTGGCCTTGCTATGATCTAAAAAATATATCAAAGGCTGGCGAAGGAAGGCTAACTGAATGTACTCAATATGGGGTTGACAGAAAGTATAGGTCCTTCAGGATGTGGAGTTTCCATATGCTTGGTCTGAAAAACTCAGGGATGGTTTAGCTCCCTTGCTTCTGAGCCTCCAGACCTTCTGAAAGCTTGCCTACATATTCTGGAACCTTAAGGAACCACCTTTTACAGACAGTTGCTTACTTCTAACTAAGCTGCCATTAGTGATGAGGCCTTGGATGTTTATAACAAAGCGTTTTCTATTCAGATGCAGAATTGTTTTGGCATTCTGAGTTGTAGAAGAATTTAGGGACATGGCATCCAGTTTCTAATGCATTAGTGTAGTACAAGTTCAGCAAATTTACATCCTGGATCAATTAATTATGAACTGCAGCAGGCATTATGGAATCAGGCCATCTAATCTAGCTAGCATCCTGATTCCAACAATGACAAACCAGAGGCCTCAGGGAAATTCAAAAGCATGAAAGCAAAACCTTCCTTATTCTTTGTCATCACAACCAGATATCCAGTAGTGCATGGCCTCTGAACATGGATGTTCCACCAGACTATTAGCATTAGCACCTGACCTGTTAGTCCATTCCTTTGGCTTAACTCCCCTTAAGTTAATGGCTACCACCACTTTTTGTAGCACATGGGCCAAAGAAGCTGAAGGAGGTACGAAAGAGACATTTTAAGCCATGTTCAATCACAATACAGTTAGGGACCCTCCTTTAATGAGTTCATTAGGAAACTACTCAATACTTTAGGAGCAGCTTGCCTATTTTTGTTGATATGATCTATCTCACAGCTGTGTAGCCAATTCAACTGCCTTTGAGTGAACACCCGCCTTCCACCAGTAAACCCTCTCAAACCAAACTATGCTTGAGCTCTGCTTGTCATGGCTTATTACAGAGCTGGGCAGTAATTAGGGTGGGACCAAGCAGAGGCTGTGGGAAACCCCATGCAAGGAAAGGAAGGGAAGAAGTGATTTAACCTTTAATGCTGGAGGTGCCTCACCTGCAATATGCAAAAACAGTTATCCATTGCCCCCACAGGTGGAGAGAGATTTGGACAACGATGGAACAAAGATAAGCGTAAGTGGATTACAAAATATAGATTGTTGCTAGATTTTCAATTACTTTCCATTTACTGTGCTGTCTTTCATTAGCCAGCCTCCAAAAATGCATGAGCCTGGGACTAGTGAATGGGGTTTATTTTCTGCAGCTTCCCCTGTGCCTTTTGGGGCATGGGCATTATCAAAGCCTTTGGAACTCTCTTGTGCAGATCGGCCGGTTCACTTCCCTGGCCCTGCTGAGGCAGAATTTGAAGAACCTTTTAATTTGTTCAGGTCTTTGGAAGGGGCTAGGTTCCTTTGAGGCCCTGTAGCTTTGTAAAAACTGTCATCTTAATTGTTGGATATTGGATTTTCATTATATTTTATGTTGTTAGCCATCCCAGGCACTCTTTGGGAAGGATGACTAGGATAGAGAATGTTTACTCCTGTATACAGAAAACATTAATGTATGTTGTTAGTCAAATTGTGGGTGGCCCTTGCCTCTAGCAGAGCTGGAAGTTTTGTGGAGAGTCCAGGCAAATGAAGAAACTCGCCATTCAGGGTCCTGCCAGACATGCAGAGAGGGTATTATTGATCCTAAAACATGCTGGAGACCTGCAAGTAATACCTAGGGCAGCTGTGGGTGCCCCCAGGATTCAGTAGAGCCTCCTGCACATATACCTGGGGGCATCACTTGGGGTATGTTGGGACATATGGGCTTCAAGTTAGGAATTCTTCACTTCTCACACCATCTCCAAGATCACAAGGGCATACCAGGGAGAATGCAGTGAGCACATAAGTGCCTATTTTTATTTTATTTTATTTTATTTACCTTTTCTGTCCCATAAGGAATTCTCTGCTTTCACACAGATTCCAAAAGGGGGTCAAAAGTTCAGTTTGACAATGTGCAGATCTAGAACCCTTACAACATACGAACTAGTAAGAAAAGATAAAAGTAGTGTGCCTTTAACTCTGGTTATGCGATAGATCCTATTCTCTCCCAACCGCCTTCAAGCATAGACACACAACACGATGAAGAAGGGGGGGGGGATCATTTTTTGTAGTTTTTTAAAAAATGAATATGGGAACTTAAAAAGAAAATTGCTACAGAAAACAGCCTTTTTTTGTTTTTGGAACCACACATCATACTTTCATTAACCTTAATGGATTTTTTGCCCCCCAAAAAAGCCCTTCTGAATACTTTGTATTTCTTTAATCTTTATTACCAAGAACTGAGGAACATGTAGGACCTAGATTTTCTTTCTTTCCCTCAATATTATTTTATTACTTAGCTGAAATGCAATTAAATAAATATAGGAGAGCCGATTTTCAAAGTGCTAACAATCCAGGGAGGGAGTAGATTCCAGATGTTCTTGTATTAATTGAAGCATACAGAACTTGAGACCCACCAAAACATTTACAACCCAGTAGACCAGAGACTACCAAGCGTTTTATTAACCCTGACATCCCTATCCCCCACGGTTTGGACAATCTCATGCTTGCAAGTTTTTGTAGCACTGAGTTGAAATGCCTTTCCCCCCCAAAAAAACCTGCTGCACTCTTCCTAGGTGGAAAAATTGGGAAAATAGTGATTAAGATGAGGAGATCAAAAATTGGGCCTTTCCCCCAGTGACAACATTCCTTTCAGTGCCTGCCAGTCACCGTCATCCCTCCCCAACCCATGGGATGATGTTATATGATTGCAAGTCTTCTTAGAAGGAGAATTGTGTCAGGATAAGCATGGTACTGTTGGCACTACAAAATAAAGTGAGCCAGAGGAGGGGGGTTTCCTCTTGTCTACTGATCTTCTTCCAACCCTCCTTCCAACCCCACATTCTCCAGCTTTATTTGGAAGGTGTTTTGATTAGTCACATGAGCTTCTAACACCTACCATATTTTTTTTGCTCCATAGGACGCACCTGACCATAGGACGCACCTAGTTTTTAGAGTAGGAAAACAAGAATTTTTTTTTGCTTTCTTGAAAAAACTCCTAGAGGCCTAGGTGCCTTTGCCCCCCCCCAATTAAATATTTGAGAAAGCTTCTTTTGAAAAGAGGGAACGCTCCAATTTTTTGAGGATCAGCTCAAAGTTGTGCAGTTTTTTTGCAAATGGGAAAAGCCCCGTTTTTTGGGGGGGGGGCAGCTCACAGTTGCGCATCTTTTTTGCAAAGGGGGAAAGCTCCATTTTTGAGGATCAGCTCAAAGTTGTTGAGCTTACCTTGCAAAGGGGAAAAATCCTGTTTTTAGGGGGTTCAACTCACAGTTTGGCAGCTTCTCTAGGAAAGGAAAGGGACCCATTTCTACAGTTTCCAAACAGATAATCTAATCAGCCAGTCACATGTCGCTGGGGAAACAAACAGCCTCTCTCTGCAGACAATAATTGAGGCCTGGTCAAGGGGCCTGGGCGGGGCAAGAAGGGAGCTAGCTCCTTTATCTCCCTCCCCGATCTTTTGCAATCAGCTGCTGAGCGGGTCCTTTCAACACTCTCTTTCCCTCTTGTTAGCCTTTAGCTCAGGCATCCCCAAACTTCGGCCCTCCAGATGTTTTGGACTACAATTCCCATCTTCCCTGACCACTGGTCCTGTTAGCTAGGGATCATGGGAATTGTAGGCCAAAACATCTGGAGGACCGCAGTTTGGGGGTGCCTGCTTTAGCTCTTTCTAAAACAAAACACTATCTGCCTTTCGCCCCTGGGCAATTCGGCTCCAGGGACCACACATTCGCTCCATAAGACACACAGACATTTCCTCTTACTTTTTAGGAGGGAAAAAGGTGCGTCTTATGGAGCGAAAAATACGGTATACTACTTGTCTGCTTTCAGTATGGCTCACAGCAGTTTGATTTGCAATTAAAGCAAATATCCCCAGGAAAAATAATGCACTCAAAGCTCCTTTCACATCCTTAAAATTATTTGCATACCCATCCTGAGTTCTCCTGACCAAAAAGACAAAATGTCACTTTAGGCAAGGGAAATTCAGTAGCAGTTCTGATCCCATATTCCACCAACTTGGTCCAATGACAGATGATGGACAGAAAACTGTGTAGTGCTGTTGAGGGGCAGGTGACTCCTCTGGCACACTGGAAATTGGATCCTGCATTAAACACTGATTGAGCTCTTGGGCCAATCTGGTAAAGTTAGTTGTGACTAAGACTGCAGTTCTAGGCAGGCTGGCCTAGGTGTAAGTCCCATACCAGGCCCTCCAAGTGTCCCTATTTTCCAGGTATGTCCCTGATTTAGAAAAGCCGGATGTAGTAAAGGTTTCTGATTTGATCCTGGAGTGCCCTACGTATCCTTAGAATGGCCCTATTTTCATTGGAGAAATGTTGGAGGGTATGGAGTTGTCTGACCCTCGAGTTGTCTGAAAGCAATCCTGTATAGGGAAGTCTTTTAAATGTTTTATTATGGTTTTATATATGTTGGAAGTAGCCCAGACTGGCTGGGGCAACCCAGTAAGATGTGTGGGGTATAAATAGTAAAATTATCATTATGAAATGGGATGTCCCTATTTTCATCAGAGAAATGTTGGAGGGCATACTATAGGATAACCTATGGGATTTAACTCCACCAAAGAACACATTGGTTAGGCCAGGGGTCAGCAAATGTTTAGGGGGCCAGTCCACTGTCCCTCAGACCTTGTGGCGGGCCGGACTATATTTTGAGGGGGGAAATGAACAAATTCCTATGCCCCACAAATAACCCAGAGATGCGTTTTAAATAAAAGGACACATTCTACTCATGTAATAACACCAGGCAGGCCCCACAAATAACCCAGAGATGCATTTTAAATAAAAGGACACATTCTACTCATGTAAAACACGTCAATTCCCAGATCATCCGTGGGCCGCATTTAGAAGGTGATTGGACCGGATCTGGCCCCTGGGCCTTAGTTTGCCTACCCATGGGTTAGGCCTACTGCTCCCTCGGAGATCAGTGGAAGAAGGCGGTTGTGCATAACTTTACTATCACTGCTATCAATGGGAACTACCCTGTTTCTCTGAAAATCAGCCGTAGCCATAAAATAAGCCGTAGCAGGATTTTTAAGCATTCAAGGAATATAAGCCATACCCCGAAAATAAGACATAGTAATAGGCACAGCAGCAATGCCAGCTGCGGCAGGAGAAGGAAAAAATAAGACATCCCCTGAAAATAAGTCATAGTGTGTGTTTTTTGAGAAAAAATAAATATAAGGCGGAGTCTTATTTTTGGAGAAACACGGTAGGACCAGATGTGAGAGGAGGGATCTGTGAGGTGGAGTCATCCCTCTCGCCCCAAATAAACCCCCTAAGATCAGCTGGTGGTGATCAGATCAAGACTTGGGTGCTGGTGGTGGGTGATGCTCCCTCTCCATCCCCCAGTGTCATTTTGTTAATCAAAATTACCTCCCAAATTATCATGTGCCTGTGGCACACTTGGTAGCTTCAGGAGAACAGTTTTTGTCAGGAAAGATGGTCAGAAGGAATATTCACCCCCTCTCCCAGCAGCATAGTTCCACTCTGATCCCTGTCCCTTATGGCAGCAGCTGCTATCTTTAAAGAAAGGATATTGGTGGAAAAAAAGCAGGTGTGTTGAACCTCAGGCTTGTTCCTCTTGGCCTCTTTATCTGGCATCCAAAATTCTCCCCACACCCCACCTACTTTCCCCAGCCACATGCCATCTCTGGTACCGCTTCACCCAGCAAGAGTGCAAGCTCTGGCAATGCCTCTTTTTTTATCTGGACGGAGGGCAGAGAGGTTTGTGAGAGAAATTCTAGAAGCCAGCCTACAATGCAAAGGTAATTTTGCACACATTTGCCTCTGGCCCCACCTACCACTGTCATGTGGCCCTCAGAAGGCTGCCCAGAAGAGAATGTGGCCACATGGCCCGGAAGCTTTCTGCGGACAAACGCCGGCTCCCTCGGCCTATAGAGCGAGATGAGCGCCGCAACCCCAGAGTTGGACACGACTCAACCTGATGGTCAGGGGCACCTATCTATATGGATATGCCTTTTTGTTACGTTCTTTGTCCTCCTGAATTCCATATAGCTAGATATCATTGAGCATTGACATCCCTCCCAGAGGAGGTGGGGAGCCTTCAGCCCATGGCCCCACCCCACCTGGACTGGGGCACCCAGCTTCTGCCATGTCTCTGCACTGCAATTAGGCTTCAAGAAGAAGAAGAAGAAGAAGAAGAAGCCGCAGTGTGTGTGAAGGGAAACTAGGGAAAAAACTGGTTGTTGCATGGGGGTCTCTTTCTGGACTTTAAAAAATGCTAAGATGGAAGGGAGAAAAGCAGAGAGAGGGGGATGGAGATGAGGTGGGAGTGAGGGAGAAAAAGTGTGTGAGAGAGCACATTGATGGAAGAGTGGGCGTGCATTTGTATGGATGAGTGAGGAGTTCTGGCCCAGTCCACCATTAGCATGTGGCCTCCAATAGGTCTTCCTCACCCCTGGCCCTGGCTCAGAGATTAAGAGTGTGAGTTCTGGATTGTCAATGCTATAACTAGTCGTGCCTGGAAATGGATATATGACATATTGAACAAAATAATCTTAGCGAGAGCTATTAAGACTGGTTTTGGACATTTAAGGGTCCTTTTGCTCAAATGCAGAGTTGTCATCGCTCATAATAGCTCCTCCTGCTGGGAAGCTATTGTGCAAAATGCCTCTCAAACGTCACTATCCAATCAGTGATGGTTAACAGAATGATATGTATAATTTCTCTCCCAGCCCCCGGCCATTTTCAATGGCTGAATGTGATGTAGATGTCCTAGTCGGCAAGTATAGAGCAAATGAGAAATTGCAATGGCACCACTCTGTCCTGCCTGCTGCCCACATTCAGTGTGCAATTGATTTCTGACACGTCAGCCACTATTTTAACAACTTATCTAATTACTACATGACCTTTAGTGCCTGTTTCGCCCCCTCCCTGTCCAGTTTGTGTCTGGGGTGGGTGCCCTTAGTGCTCTTTTTTTAGATACAATATTGCTTAGCATCTTGCTTTAATTATGAACCCACCAGGTGGTCTTGGCCAAAGCCATTGTCTTACATCACAAAACCCATCCTGCCATCTGCAATGGGGGGATAATAAGGATGCCAGCCTACTTTACACAGAACTGATAAAAGAATTGGAAAGACAATAAATGTGAAGTGCTTTGTACACCGAAGAAAATGTTATATCATTAATAAATATTTTTATCTTGTCAGAAGGGTTTATATATTTATTCTGCATTTATTTTATATACCCCCCACCCCAAGGCAGTTTACAACACATTCAGAAAATATCAACACTACCCTATAAAGACAACCAACAAACTCACATATTTTTGTGGGTGAATTCTGTGTATTCTTAGAACATTATCTTTTTTTAATAAAAAAAATGCTGTATCACTTAATGTTGAATTAAACAATCTATTTTATTGGATGAAGGAAGCAATGTGATAAGAGAGGAGTGGATAAGAGGGAGCCCATGGCTTCCCTCAATAATGTTAAAATAACATTAAATACTAATAGATCTAGAGTTGCACCCAGCATGCATGGATGGTGAAATGGGAGGGACCATTTTTCCAAATGTTCTCCTGGGGAGGAGAGGTACTTGAGGTATCTAGAGGTACTTAAAAAAAAAATTCGCCAGAAAATAGAATCCCCACCCCTCTGCAGGATAGTTACTCAACTCCAACACATGCAGAACCCAACAACTCTTGGTTCTCTAGGCAATTGGTGGGGGGCAGAGTTTGCTTTCCCTTCATTTCTACAGTCCTGGGGCAACTGGAAGCCAGAATAGGATTGTTTCTGATAGAGAGAAGGGAATCACCACTCCTGCAGATGCTCCTTCTCTAGATGATGGTTGGAAGACCTGCTGGTGGCAATGTCTAACGTGATATGTTGTTTCTGGAAATTTTGCAGACAGTGAAAGTACAAGGGAACGACATCTCCCACAAACTGCAGATCTCCAAAGTCAGGAAAAAGGATGAAGGGTTGTATGAGTGCAGAGTGATCGATGCCAATTATGGAGACCTCCAGGAATACAAAGTCCAGGCCTATCTCAAGGTGAATGCAAACAGCCACACCCGACGAATGCAGGCCTTTGAAGCTTCCCCAATGTGGCTACAGGATAAACCTCGTAAAAACATCTCAGCAGCCATCCCCAGTAGCATCCATAACTCTGCCAGCCAGCGTATGCGCCCCACCTCCAGCCCTCCAGCAGATGCCAAAATCCCCAAACAAAGTCCACAATCAGGTATGCGTAACTATTTTGAGCACTTGAGGGATTTTGTTGCTGATGACTTTGCAATATGGTTTTTTTTTAAAAAAAAAAAAAAAGGAGGAGGGAAAGGCCGTTTACTGGACAAAAACATGATATGCACTTTCTTACACCTGAAACACAGTTAGGAAAACACATTGTACAAAAATCCATACTTTCGTACTCCTGACTATGGAAGGCCTCAATGTATGGCTTGATCAGTCACAAATTATGTAGGTCTAATTCAAAGAAATTGCAAGATAGTGCATCTCAATGACCTAAGCAAAGGTTTTAATAGAAAATATAAATAAATATCAAGGTCCAAAGCAAGAGGAGTTTTATTCAAAGGTGCTATAAAACGTTACTATTATTCCTCCCACCACCTTTCTTTCTTTCCTTTGTCTCAGTTGACTTTGTGTCTCTGTAGGCCTAAGCTGCACATTGTGTGACTCACTAGACTGCAATCTGCCAGCTATGTGCTGTGTCCTGCCTACTGCTTGTCCAGTCTCCTTGTTTTTGAAGGCAACAAAACCAAGGAGGTTTAGTCCTGGTGGACCATCACACCTGGCTGGGGGGCTGAATTTGTCATAGTGGTCTATAACAGGCATCCCCAGACTTTGGCCCTCCAGATGTTTTGGCCTACAAATACCATGATCCCTAGCTAACAGGACCAGTGGTTGGGGAAGATGGGAATTGTAGTCCAAAACATTTGGATTGCCGAAGTTTGGGGATGCCTGGTCTATAAGTAGGGATGGTTTTGTCTAAATACTTGCTTATTGATAGTAAACAAGCATTTAGAGTTAAATGCTATCAAATGAACATCAAATGGAGAAAAAGAGAGAGAGGGAAACCATGAAGGCCTTTATATCTTGGAATGTAGCACTCTTCCAAATATAAATATGAATTCCCTCATCACCTTTGGATGTAATTCCTCAGTTTTGGGCATTGGATTAATGCAGACATCCTGTCTGCTTACCTGCATGAAACCACTAGTTAAGCCAGCCTTGTGTCATTCTGCCAAATGGTGAGGAGAATTTGACCACTCCACAGTTCTCCCAGATTTCTGACTGAGTGTGGAGAGTTGGGGTAGCTTTACGACTAAGAAACTGAGTGATGAATTATGATGCCTTTGGCATGAACAAGCTAGGTGGCCTTTTAAAGTAGGCTACACTTTCTCACTGGGGATAATAATATTGACCCATCTTACATAATTATTATAAGTACAGTAAGATGATAGAGATAACTAACAATGACGACAGTAGCACTGATCACGGCAATGCCTCATTTTTAGGCATATGGGAACTGAAATGTAGATTTTCATAGTGTTGAATGAACAGACAAGATGTGAATGTACACAGCAGTACATTTGCTGGTGTGCTGCCCTGCGGTCAGATGGAATTTAAGAGGAAACCTAGCAACAGAAGGGAAAAATATAAAAAGACTCTGCTGTGGATTGATGAAAACAAGCATTTTCCCTCTCTCTCCAACATTGTAAAACACCCCAGCGGCAATACATGTTCTGATAAGACAAATGTGCAAGTTAAATATTATTTTGGTTATTTTCTCCAAGCAGATCAAATTCACTATAGTGCCGAGGACTATGTCTTGCTTTAAGGACATGTATGATTCTATGAATGCCTATGAATGCCTTAAATGTCTCCTTGATACAAGGCTACATGGCAGAAACACCACTTTTGTATACTTGTATTCTGTGCTCCCACTGGTGGTGACAAGTTGCAAGGACACTGCTAGAGACTGCAAATGGTTTCCATTTGACAAGAGAGCACCGAGGGCTTATGGCGTAATCGAATATATACAGATTTTTTTCTCACTGTTTGTAACTATTGGTGTGGATACATAGCAAGGTGACTCATCATAAGAATTCTTTTGAACAAGCGAAATTAAATACTTTGATTTGCCAACATTTTCCTGCAGCTCAGGAAAGCAGGTTAGATGGTGATTCAGCAAATATCCTCCAATATTCACAGCTGGGCAATACTTATATTATGACACCGAACAGAGCAACATACATAGAAACTGTGGGTGGGCCTCTAAATGTAAATAGTTGCAGCAATAATAATAAAGCAGAAGGAAGTGGAAAGCAAGGGAATAGACAAAGCAAATAATAAATGGCACCATCTTGAACCCCTTTAGGAGCAGGTGGCTTATGATCATAGTCAAGGTCTTTGCGTGGCCAGGCGGCGACAGCCCCAGCCCCCAGGGATCATAAGGAATAAAGACTCTGACAACATTACAGTGGTACCTCGGTTCATGAACACAATTGGTTCCGGAAGTCTGTTCATAAACTGAAGCGCTCATAAACTGAAGCGAACTTTCCCATTGAAAGTAATGGAAAGTGGATTAATCCATTCCAGACGGGTCCGTGGAGTACTCAACCTGAAGCGTACTTAACCCGAAGCATGGGTGTAATTGGTTCCGGAAGTCTGTTCATAAACTGAAGCATTCATAAACTGAAGCGGACTTTCCCATTGAAAGTAATGGAAAGTGAATTAATCCGTTCCAGAGGGGTCCGCAGCGTTCGTAAACCGAAAATTCGTAAACCGAGGTGTTCATAAACCGAGGTTCCACTGTATATGGAATTAAAATTAGGCCACAACTTTATTAAACTTCCTAATGTAGGAAGACCTTGGCTTAGGCCTTAGGCATGTATTTCTCCCAGCCCCCCAGCCAGGGAGAACTGGAGCTCACTAGGGAAAATGGGATATGGGGGTGCTCTGCGAAACATAAGTGTAGCAGGCAGCCCAGCCCATATCTCCGCACGCAGGGTAGCTCACTGACGACCTTTCAGTGTATGGCCAGTGACACCCATTATATAACCCATTTAAGAGGGGACCCTGGAATTGCTGCAGCAGGGGAGTGAGTCACCACTTCACAGCCCCCCCCCCATATAGGGACGAAAATGCTAAAGTATTCCACCGAAAGCCTTAAACTGCCAAAGTTGTGACGAATTGCTACGGGGAAGACAAAAACCTACCAATGCAGGAAAATTTCTTCCCAGTCCTTCAATAGCAATCAGTCAAAGACCGCAGCAGCGCCCGCTAAACAGGGGAAAAAAAGTTAACCTGCAAAAAAGAAATAAAGGGAGGGTGGGGAGGGTGAATCTCCAGAGCTGACTGCCTGGCTATTGTCGGCTTCACCCCCTATTTATAAATGGGGCTGGCCCCACCTCCCCGCAAGAAACATTATTACTGAGGCTGGGCGTGAACCTCCAAAAATTAACACTGAGAGGCAAGCCAGCCCCGGTTTCCCAGTAAGCTCCCTGGGAACGGTAGCACCCGCATGCGATCCCACAAAGGGCACCCACATTATAAAGTGTGTATGCTCAATGTTGCCATTCATATAGCTGGTCATGTAGAAGCTTTGCATGTTGTATCGACAAATGATTAAGGCTTATCTTCCCCTTGAAGTATGTGGCTTGGTGTTGTTTTTTTACTGGCGGGTTTCAAAGTGATTCACTGTTTTGTGCAAGCTTTCTCAGCAGCATTGTAGTCTAGACGGAGGGGTTTAGCCTGACATGTGGACGGTGACGCATTGCAGTAGATCATTTAACTCACTGATCTTTTGGTTCCCCCTCAAGCACATGAATTTGTGACGCTCCTCGCTGAAGGGGACTGTTTGTGAGACTCAGCATCGTTCAGGCAGGTCTCAAGCGTTATTACTATAGAGCAAAATTCAGAGTTCCATCTGGCATTTCCTATGAGCACATCTAACAAATACAGTTCTCAAAATACAGCAATGGAACACAAAATTCATGTAAATGAAAATTTCTCATTTTACTCATAATATCGGATAGAATTGTCTTGAATTTTGAGTGAACAAAAATGAGGCAACTGTGGAGGATCTTGTTTTGAGCTTAAAGAGAACTGAGAACTATGATCAGAGTAGGGTGGACCAGGTCTTGGTCTTCTGAGGGCCAATTTTGACACAAGGGCAGGACCATCCACCTGTCAGTCATTTGATGTGACAATGATGTCAGGTGATTGGTATGGGGGTGGCATCACCCACCTACCAAAGTTGACCTGCAGGGCAGCCAGAGAGGTCTGCTTTGCCAGCCTGTTCTCTACTAGAAATGTCCTGTTGAAGAGGCACAATTGAACTTTCCGCTCATCAGTCGATGAGCAGAGGGTTCAATCTTGTTCTCTGCAGGGGTCTACTGGCAAAGCAGGACCCAGCAGGATTGAACCCCACCCATCAGCTGATGTCACTTAGTGAGATCAGATGATTGACAGGTAGGTGTGGTTTTGGAAGATGGTGCACCAAGATTTGCCTGCAGACTGGAGGTTTCCAGTCCCTGACGGAGAGATTAACAATTAGTAATAAGGGAGATTTCTCCCTCCTGTTTCATAAATATTCACTCATAATTCTTTGCACTTTTCCAGATGAAAGCTTGTTTCATCAGCAATTTTTATTCTTTACCTGGCACTAACTTTTAGATTTCCCCCCCCTCTCCCTTAGCCTTTATTTAAGATTTTGTGTAGCTACCTTATGTTTCCGTGGGACTTGTAAAGGAGAACTATTCAGTTGTGTAGTATTTTGAGTTGTGGGCCTTGTAAGCCTGTTGCATAAAGAGGCAGAATATACATAATAATGCATTTCTACAAATAGTTACTCAACTGTGAACTAAAAAATGCTTTGTTTGGGTGTTGGGCAGAGGGGGGTAAAATACAGGGCTGCACTGAATATATCTTAGCTTAAGAAGTTTTTTTTTAAAAAAAAAAGATTTGGTGGAAAATATTTATGAAAAGCCAAGTACCGTAGTTTTGACTCAGCTTTAATAAAATGTAGCATCATCACAAAGTACATTTCATTCTAAAGGAAAACCTAATCCAAATGGGCAGGCAGTTCAGAGTTACCACCTCTTCTATTTTATTTAGCTGGCTTACAGCAAATGGAGTTGGCCAACAAACCAAACCTTAGGGCCTTAGTAAACATACAGCAGTCATTCTGCACTGTTTGTCCCCAGTATCTGGTGTGCTGCTACTGTAAATGGAGGGTCCATACGACTACACTGGCTACTACCCATTGATAGCTCTTGCCTCTGCTTTTCCCACTGCTACACACACACACACACACAGAGAGAGAGAGAGAGAGAGAGAGAGAGAGAGAGAGAGAGAGAGAGAGAATGTTGATTCCAGCTTTTAGAAGGTCTTTGATCACCCTCCATGATCCTGCTCCCTCAATGAATCTACATCCTCGCTGCAGCATTTCCTATGTTGGTTCCTGTAAAGGTAAAGGGACCCCTGACCATTAGGTCCAGTCGTGTCTGACTCTGGGGTTGCGGTGCTCATCTCACGTTATTGTCCAAGGGAGCTGACGTACAGCTTCCAGGTCATGTGGCCAGCATGACAAAGCCACTTCTGGCGAACCAGAGCAGTGCACAGAAACACCATTTACCTTCCCGCTTGGAGTGGTACCTATTTATCTACTTGCACTTTGACGTGCTTTCGAACTGCTAGCTTGGCAGGAGCTGGGACTGAGCAACGGGAGCTCACCCTGTTGCAGGGATTCGAACCACCCACCTTCTGATCAGCAAGCCCTAGGCTCTGTGGTTTAACCCGCAGGGCCACCTGCAACCCGCTTGGCTCCTGGTAGTGGGCTTAAAACATGCCAAGCCTCGATACTGGCCCTGCCAGAGGAAAAGGAAGGAATATATATTCTTGCTAAAACTCAGTTCCTGAATTCTTATGTCTATGAAACAGTGATTTTATGTTGTTCATATTTATTTATATAGCGTGCATCAGTGTGTGTGACACTTTATAGAGGAGAAGAGCCAATCCTTGCCCTTGAGAGCTTGCAATCTCTAAATTTCAACAAGAGGCAAGAGAGGAAGAGAGGGTATGGAAAGTGCATGGTTGTTTCAGCAGCATGTGCTAAGGTATAATTGCACACGGTTTGCAGCAAGGCAAGGGAGGTAGAGGTTGTGTCAAAGGCCTCATGTGGAAAGGTAGTTTCCAAGAGGGATTTGAATGAAGTGAGAGAAGTGGCATCATGCAGGTGTTTTCAAAGGTGGTTCCGAGAAGATGAGGTAGCAGAGGTGGAAGGATGAGGTCTTCTGAGGGAACTACAGACTGCCATGATGGTCAGCAGTGGAGTTGGGAAAAGCAAAGGGATATATTAGGGCAGGGGTCAGCAAACTTTTTCATCAGGGGGCAGGTCCATGGTCCCTTAGACCTTGTGGGGGGCTGGACTATATTTTGAAAAAAATATATGAACGAATTCCTATGCCCTACAAATAACCCAGAGATGCATTTTTTTTTTTTAAGGACACATTCTACTCATGTAAAACCATGCTGATTCCCGGACCGTCCGCGGGCCAGCTTTAGAAGGCGATTGGGCCGCATCCGGCCCCCGGGCCTTAGTTTGGGGCCCCTGGATTAGGGTATCAGAGCAGAGAGATGAAGTGGGGGGAGAAAGAAGACCATGGTGGACTTTGAAGGCAAGGGCAGGCAGTTTTGCCAGATCTGGGAGTGGAGAGGATACCAATGTGGGGATTTAATGAGAGGTGTCACATGATCAGAACATGGGAGAGCTGAAAGATTTTGACAGCAGAATTCTGGAAAGATGTCAGGAGACCCACAAGAGACAACGAAAGGGCACAGCAGAGAAGATTGCAGTAGTCTAGGATTAGAGAAGACCTGGAGTAGCAACAGGTGTAAGTTGTCTGCTGCATGAATTTGCAAATGAAGGGCTCCCTCTGCCTGAAGCGAGATGAGTGCTGCACCCCATAGTCACCTTTGACTGGACTTAACCATCCAGGGGTCCTTTACTGCAATCATTTCTCCCAGGTGCAGTAAAGAGAAATTGGTGAGGAGAGAGGAACACACCATATGCCAACCCAGAGGGCAAGCAAAGCATCCCTAATTAGTCCCTAAGCGAGCAGTGCTACTTATACTACCACTTCTACGACATGAGGAGCCTTTCTTGGAGGTTTCTAAGCAGAGGATTCTAAGCCCATCTGTCAGCAATGCTTTACTTGAGATTCCAGCATTCCAGGGGGTTCGACTCGATGACCCTTAAGGTCCTTTCCAATTCTGTGATTCTATAGGTGCCACCGGGCTCAGGCATCAAGTGGCAGGCTGAGATGGAGGAGGAGGAACAGGAGGATAACATGGCCCGGGGGGGGCAGAGACTGGAGAAGCATATAGCTGCTATGGATGTGGGAAACAAGACTCCCTGGAATCCAGGAAGAGCATCAAGCAACCATTCAGGGTCGAGGAACCTGAGTCAGAAGGGGAGGGCACATCCTAGTTGCCCAGGACCCAGCAGTACTCTAGGAAGGGAGCCCCCCCCCCCAATGCAATGAGCACCTGAAAGCTTCACAGTCTTACAAGACACGAGAGTTTCACAGGTAAGCCCACCTTGTCCCATCTTTAGGAGCTTGGCAGGTGGGCATGCCAACCAATTGGGACACCTCTGTTGTTTCTGCATAGTTGCAAATTCCTTTCGCCGAGCTTGGACTTCATAGGGCAGAAGCACTGCTTCTAGCCAGACCACTCTCTTCTTTCATCGAGCCTGAGCATAAAGGCTGCTGTGACACCCTAGCTCAGACATAGGCAAATCCAGCCCTCCAGACATATTACTATTATTATTATTATTATTATTATTATTATTATTATTATTATTATGAAAAACAATTTATTAAATTTTCCAATTGAACACATTAAACAAAAACAAAACATTCAACCACACACAACAACAACACATAATAAACACAAAATTTCCTCTTTTTAACATCTAATCAATTATTACAATTTACTTTGCTCTGCCGAGCTTTGACTTCCCTCCTTCCCCTCATTCGGTTTTCTTGTCCACTCCTATCTGACAGTTCCTATATTCCTTCTACTTAAAGTCAGTTTGTAGGATTTATTTCAGTCCTGCAAGTGTCTTTAGACTTCTACAGTTCTTCTCCATATAGTCCACAAATTTACTCCAGTCCTTTTGGAACTTTGACTCTTCCTGGTTTGGGATCCTGCTAGTCAGTCTTGCTAGTTCCGCATAGTCCATCATTTTCGTCTGCCACTCTTCAATCGTCGGTAACTCATGAGTTTTCCATTTTTGGGCTAACAAAGTCCTAGCTGCGGTTGTTGCATACATAAATAATACTTGGTCTCCTTTTACTATCTCCTGTCCTACAAGTCCTAATAAAAAAAGCCTCTGTTTTTTTTGGGGGGGGGGAGGTGTATTTAAAAATCTTTTTCAGTTCATTATATATCATTTCCCAAAATCTTTTAATTTTTTCGCATGTCCACCACATATGATAAAATTCACCATCCTTCTCTTTACATTTCCAGCATGTTTTACTACTCATCCTATACATCTTAGCCAATTTTACTGGTGTTAAATACCATCTATACATCATCTTCAAAACATTCTCTTTCAGGGCAGTACATGCAGTAAATTTCAATGTTTGATTCCATAATTTCAACCACGCATCATATTCAATATTATACCCAAAATCTTTTGCCCATTTTATCATCACATCTTGCCCTCCAGACGTTTTAGGACTACAACTCCTACCATCCCTAACTAACAGGACCAGTGGTCAAGGATGATAGGAGTTGTAGTCTCAAAACATTTGGAGGGCCGAGTTTGCCTATGCCTGCCCTAGCTGCTACTGAAGCTGTGTCTCTCCTGTGCCTCAATAAAGATCTCTTCCCTGCTCTCGAGTAAGAGCCTCTGTGGCCATGGTCTCAGCAGGAGTCAGGGCCATATGGCATGCTGCACATCGCTCCATGCCCTGCCTCACCCTCAAGAGCAGGGGTCAGAAAACTTTTTCAGCAGGGGGTCGGTCCACCGTCCCTCAGACCTCGTCAGGGGCCGGACTATATTTTGAAGGAAAAAATGACAAATTCCTATGCCCCACAAATAACCCAGAGATGCATTTTAAATAAAAGGACGCATTCTACTCATGTAAAAACATGCTGATTCCCAGACCGTCAGTGGGTCAGATTTAGAAGGCGATTGGGCTGGATCTGGCCCCCAGGCCAGAGCGAGCTGAGAGTTGTGCCCACACCAGCCTTTCATTCAGATGACTGGGGAAAGGGGATACACTGTTTATTTTCACCTCATGCCTGGAAAGCGCTGGGGAAAAGATTGACAACTGAACTCAAACAGCCACACAGATTTCAGCAGAATCCCACCTCTGGATGTAATTACAGTGCATTCAAAGGCTCCTATCTCATTCTCTTGTCCCATTCCAGTTCTCTTGGAGAGATTAAGACAAAACCTGGCTTTCTTTGTTTTGTTTGAACTTACTCTAGGTGCTTTCTGTCAGAGAACTGACAAAAGATAGTGAGCCTATTTCATTTTTACCTCCAGGCTACTGTGACAAAGGGAAATGACTGTGCTTGTATCTAGAGTGCTGAGGCTTCCATCACTGTGCTGTCTTTTCAGCAAGTGAAGGACACAAAAATTTTCACTTCACATTTTGATATCAGTTATTATCCAGATTTCCTTTACAACTTGCCCCACCAAACTCAATAGATGTTAGGCATTAAACAGGGGTGAGGAACATCTAGACTGCAGGTGGGGGATCTCAATTCCCCCCCCCCCAAAAAAAAGAATTCACACATGTGTCTGGCAACTCTTCTTCTTTGGCGATCACTTGTAGTCAAGTAAGATTGTCTTCCATAAACACAGTTTTAACAATGAGTCCTTAAGTGACTGTGGAGGCTGATTCTGGATCCACAGGTCCTTCCACAGTGAGGATATTGGTTTCCAGGTGGGAGTTGATCACGGTGTGGATTTGCCAAGCGTGCCTTTCTCTTAGCACGTTTCTCCCTTGCGTCCTGAGTTCAAGTGTCTTCAAAGCCCATGACACCTTTGGTAAAGGCTGTTCTCCAACTGGAGCACTCGCAGGCCAGTGTTTTCCAGTTGTCAGTGTTTATACCACATTTTAAAAGATTTGCCTTGAGGCAGTCTTTAAAGCTCTTTTGTTGACCACCAGTATTATGCTTTCCATTTTTAAGTTTGGAATAGAGTAGTTGCTTTGGAAGTCGAGGATCAGGCACCCACACAACATGACCAGCCCAATGAAGTTGATGTTGAAGAATCATTGCTACAACACTGGTGATCTTTGCTTCTCCCAGTACACTGTTATTAGTTTGCCTGTCTTCCCAAGTGATGTGTGAAATTTTCTGAGACACCATTGATGGAATCTTTTGAGGAGTTGGAGCTGGCGTTTAGAAGTGGTCCATGTTTCACAAGCATGCAGTAAGGTTGGTAGTAAAATAGCTTTGTAAACAAGCATTTTGGTTCCCCTGAGAATGTCCCGGTCCTCAAACACTCTGCACTTCAATTGGGAGAAAGCTGCACTCACAGAGCTCAGAGGGTGCTGGATTTCAGCATTAATGTTGGCCCTTGTAGAGACAGCTACAAAGGAACTATCAGGGTCGTCAAGGGGATCACTGGGAACCAGGGGAGGCCTTAACTGATTTGCCATATGCCGTGCCGGAATTACATATAAGCTAAACGAGCTATAGCTTAGGGCCCCACTCTCTTGGGGGCCCCCCCAAAATTAAAAGTATTTCACTATTAATATACTTCTTCTTAATTGTATTTCAGTTCAACAATTACTTTGATAAAAATGCATATTTTGTTGTGCAAATGGCTTTAGATAAATTACCCTACAGCATATATTCAACAACAAAAAAGTGACAATTTTTTGTGGACATAGGACAGCTGGACATAGGACAGCTGGACATATAAAGGGCCCCATTACCTTCAGTAGCTTAGGGCCTCATCAAACCTAAATCCGGCCCTGTCCATGTGAGGTGAAACAGGAAGATGATGCCTCCTGCCTTAAGTCACGCTTACTGGGGGTCACATGGCAGTGACCTTTGGCAAGATCCAGGGCCACCCTGCAGAATTATGCCACCGAAGGCAACTGCTTCACTCCATGTTTATAAACAGAGTACTTCCCCCTATGCAGAGATTTGAAGCTTCTTTAAAGGTGCGCTCCCAGTGTTAAGTAGCACTGAAATTCCATCTTCAAAGGAAACTGATTACAGTTACAGTGACACTCCTTCAAATATTGGCAGGTGTCCATCACCTGACACTACTGTGACATTAGGTGGTTGATAGGTGAACAGCCTCTGTTGGTGTGTGAGTTTATCTTCAACACCTATGAATTTTGCTTTCTCTGTGTGCAGTGTCGAAGCTACAGTAATTATCCTTGCTGAACAAAGTCCATGTGCAAGTTCTAAGTCGATTTGCACAGAGTCCTGCTACTGCTTAAAATTCCCTGAGTCCTGAAGTCTGACAATTGTCCAAGTCTTCCTCCCAAATGAGCTCTTCTCAAAGAGTTCGTGTAACTTCACAGTTCTGCAATGACCCACTCCTTCCTGATAGTGACCAATGACCCATCACCAACATTGTCATCTGATCCCTTTTAACAGTTGCATGCCTAGTCTGCCCAGTAGCACTGATAAGGAAGTCACCAGATTCAGCCAGGTGCATCTCAGGAATGAGCTCTCTCCTCTTTAATGGAATTAACCTATTAACTGCATTCCTTAACAGCATCACCTACCTATAACAGATGGGGGGGGTTAGGAGCTGGTTGGATTGACTTTCCCCTTCCTGCACTCATTTCCTCTGAAGATTCTAAAATAATATTTTGCAATACTGATAGCTCATAGACAAGGATATATCACAGAACCGCAACACATTTCAGAGATTTCTGCGGAATGTTTTAAGGTGTCTGCTTAGGTAATGAACACTGAGTGTGCCCACTTCAAGAATGTTGCCCAAGAGTCACCTGTGGCTGTGCATTGCAGAAGAAAATGAATGATGGGGAAACCTCCTCTCTTGGGAAAGTTTTTCCACCATTGTTATGGAACTTCTCACTGAAAAACCTCTTATGTGTTTCCAAGAACCCAGACCACCGGTATAATATATTTGACTAAATTTGACTATATTTAATAGTTGACATATAATGGCATCTTTTATCTGACAAAGTTCATTGGTAATTAGCATCTGACAGTGTTTCACAGTTGGCAGCTTAGGAAGTTTAATAGAGGAAGCCTGCCAAAATCAAAGCAATTAAGAAAAGCAAAATATAAAACTGTAACTTTTAGAATTTCCAGATTGGATGGTAAACATTTCACACTTAACTTACAGCTTTATTTATTGAGTTGGGGAAATTTCAAATATCCACTTGTTTTATTATTATTATTATTATTATTATTATTATTATTATTATTATTATTAGCATGCAAATATATAGTGATGCAGGGAGGGAAAACGATGCAAAGACTATGACTGATTTTTGAAATGGCAACATTTATCAGCCTGTTCAGCTGCCCAATGCAGATTGTGGTGGGTGACTTACTGGTGCCCTGGATGGAAGAGAGGCATGCTGCAATGCTAGATGCATGGCAGGCTGCACATTGCACCAGTGCTGCAGGGGGGCAAGGCTATTGTGTCTAAATAAGCCTCTGCCCTCTAAGCCAGGCCTCTATACAGCTTTATAGCACCCACCCATCTTTTGGCTGCAGTATGAGACTTAGATCAGTGGTGGGAAACACAAACCACTTCTGCATCGCTTCTCCCCTGCCAGTGGAGTTGGTGGAGCAGGCAGCGGAGGTGAGGCGAGCTCTGCCCCTTGGGCTTCCACTACCCAAAGTGGGCACCTCTGCCTGCCTCATCAGTGGGCTGAGCCTGGGTAGGGCTGGGGGTTATAGTATAAGTATACGGCAATATATTTATACTATAACCCCCAGCCCTACCCAGGCTCAGCCCACTGATGAGGCAGGCAGAGGTGCCTTATACTTACACATTTGGTCGAAAAATATAGATCCCAAAAGCAGCTTTTGTAGATTTCCATGGTGCCTTTGATTCAGTTGATCGTGCAAAATTGTGGAAGAAACTTGTAGAGCTAAGAATTGATCAACGCCTATTGATTTTAATACAAAATTTATATTCTTTCAACATCTGTCAAGTTAAACTCAATATTAAAGGTCACCTCTCGTCTGATATCCCTAATACGAAAGGGATAAAACAAGGGTGTATTCTTGCCCCCTTTCTATTTAATCTATTTTTATCAGATCTTCCAGAACACCTCCAAAAAATAGAATCACACGCCCCCAAACTCAATCAGAAGCCTGTTCCTCTTTTATTATACGCAGATGACACAGTCCTACTATCATTAACAAGCTTGGGTTTGAAACGTCTTATACTTTCCCTGAGTCTCTACTGTGAAATTAACAAACTTTCCATAAACTACGAGAAGACGAAAATCTTGGTTTTCTCCAAAGGTTGGAAACTAGGGAAATGGAAAATAAGAGAACAAGAAATCCAGCAAGTAAAGATGTATAGGTATCTGGGAATCTTATTCCAGAGCAATTTAGGGTGGTCAAATCATTGTACAAATGCTATAAAACAGGCAAAGAGTGCCTCCTCAGCTGTTGCTCGTTTCTATTATCAGAAAGGAAACCAATTTATCCCTGCGGCCAACCAAATTTTCCAAGCAAAGGTGTTATCCCAGATACTCTATGGGGTCCCAATATGGGTACAAGCATTTAATAGAGATTTAGAAAAGATTCACTCAAGTTTCCTGAGACGTATCCTTGGACTCCCAACTTCCATTAAATATGAAACAATGTGTGCAGAATTAGGCATACACACAATGGAATATTGGGCTTGGACTATTGCCATAAAATACTGGTTACGATGCCATTTCCGTTGCCCACCATCAAGTCTGCTCTCTGACCTGCTCAAGGACTCTTATAAATCTAGATGGTACCAACTCCTAGAAAACAAAATTAGATCCATAGGCATTGAGCTGGAGCCCTTGTATAATTCAAGTGAGCAATATATCTTCCACAATATCCAAATCAGATTAAAGGATGTTGAAAGACAAAACATTGTGGCAGCTCCAAATAGAGTTTGCTCCCCGATGTTCTATGATTTAAATATCTTAGATAATAGGGTCAACTATATTACAAAGCTAATAATCCCAGCCCAACGTAGGGCATTTATGCTAGCCCGACTGAATGTATTTCCCTCTGCATTTGTCAATGGAAGATTAGATATAATGCTTGTAAGCAGTCCAGGCAATGGTGCTAGCTATATATATGGTCAAATTTTTGATAAGCCATAAGCTTGCTCATGAACTCTTTCTCAAATGGTCTCCATCCACTTCCTCATGAAAATATCCAGAGGAATTTAACAAATCTCACACAGTTTAAGAAGGTTCAATGCAAATCTCCTACATGTTAAATCAGAAAGCATTTGCTTTCCCGTCATTACTTGTCACTTTTGTTCTTATTTGTAAGACCATCAATATCAACAGGACTGGGAAGCAGCTTTAAGTGGCCTCATGTTGTTCCAAGTCACACTTTTTCTTTTCTTTTCTTTTCTTTTTTCTTTTGAAAGAAAGAGGTTGTTGCCACATAGATAGAGATGCACTGGGTTGACAATTGCCAGGAATGCTGAGACACAGATTCTTGGCCCAAGGCCGAATGTAACCAGAGGGGTGGTTGGCACACAAGGTTATCATCCCTAGGGCCAGCTGAGCAGTTGACGGCTTGTGACAGCACTTCACTGCCATGCTAGCAATTGTGGTGGCTGCATTTAGAACACTCATGTGTAGGTGGTAGACCCAGTTCTCATGGCAACTGAAGCTCTGTTTGCAGAGTGAGATGGGTCTGTGCTTTTAGCTTTGCCCCTGACATCAGGTCTTCTTCTTTAAACAGTGTGCTGCCCACAGACGTCAGTAGAAAGCCTGATGCGTGAGCTTTTGCTTATTATGTGTAGGAGCTGCACACAATTGGGACATGGGGTTGTGTGGGTATTTGGATGATGCAGAGCCCCCACAAGTGAGTATCACCTCACTTTCTGGGCTTTCTGTACAAACAACTACATGGAGGAGGAGCCAGTGATGGGCTGTGGCACATCTACGCCCCATAAGTGAGTAACACATGTATTTGGCTTAAATAATGTAGCCTTATTAGCTACTAAGGGTTCTTAAGTTGCGCCCAGGCAGGGACAGAGACAGTCAATAATGACACCGGGATTGAGTTTCATTCTGAGAAAGAGTTTAATACTTAAATTTAAGAGACTCTTGGTGATCAGCTCACGACAAGAGTAAAGAAACACAAATTTGCAAAGCTTCTTATACACTTCTTGGGCTCCTTTCCCCCTCCTATGTAAATGTGCGCACGCAAGGGGGTCACAGGTTACAAATCCATATTAGGAAAATCCGTATCCTGTCCTTCTCATAAACACAAAGGGGGTCACAAGTACATATAAGGAAGATCCGTGTCTGGTCCTGTGCATAAACACATGCTGACTCAACAAAGCCTTCAGTAAAACTATGCGTCAAGCATAGCAGCTTCCAGCGTCAAGCTCATCCGCTGATAAGCCTTTCTCTGTGTTCCAGACAAGGCCAGCTTATTCGGCCTTGATAGGAAGCTGTCTCACTTACATTACACTTTGGCACACAGAGAGGCAAAGAGAGCAATATTGGGGGGGGGGGGTGGCTAAGCCATACACTCAGAATTATGCAATGCAAACTATAGGATCAGATCTAGCTCAATAACACAATTGGCAAACCTCTCCCTTCAATAACAGTGTAGTTTGGCACCAGTGTTGTTTGTGTATTTTTGTTTGTTTGTTTGTTTGTTTGTTTGTTTGATATATGCATACCGTTCTATACCTGGGGGTCTCAGGGAGGTTCACAGAATAAAATCAAGATATAAAACCACAAAATACATAATATAAATAAAAACAACAACCCAATAAAGGTAAAGGGGCCCCTGACCATCAGGTCCAGTCATGTCCGACTCTGGGGGTTGCGGCGCTCATCTCGCTCTATAGGCCGAGGGAGCCAGCGTTTGTCCACAGACAGCTTCCGGGTCATGTGGCCAGCATGACAAAGCTGCTTCTGGCGAACCAGAGCAGCGCACGGAAACGCCGTTTACCTTCCCGCCGGAGCGGTCCCTATTTATCTACTTGCACTTTGATGTGCTTTTGAACTGCTAGGAGCTGGAACTGAGCAACGGGAGCTCACCCCGTTGCAGGGATTCGAACCACCGACTTTCTGATCAACAAGCCCTAGACTCTGTGGTTTAACGCACGGCACCACCTGGGTCCCCAATAGCCCAATAGCCCCCCATGAAACTGCAAAATATTAACAAGAACATACTTGCCCATATAATATACATTTAAATATTATTTTGTGATTAAATATGCATTAAGTGGTTAAATAGGAATTTTCACGTTCTTTTAAAAATGGCAGCTTAATGTGGGAATGGGACAGAACCAACTTATGAATGAACCCATGCAAAACTAACATGGACCAGAAATTGATGGATCTGTCCATCCCTGGTTTGCATCTCTGCTCAGTTGTGAAGCTCACTTAGCAGTCCTGGGAATTATATTAAGAGCATAGTTTGCCATAAGAATATAAGAAGAACCTGCTGGATCAGGCTAGTGGCTTAAATAGTCCACCTTCCTCTTCTCACAGTGGCCAGCCAGATGTGTGTGAGAAGCAAGAAAACAGGACCTGAGCACAACAACCTTCTCTCATCTTGTGTTTTCCATCACCTAGAATTCTGAAGTACACTCTCTCTGACAGTGGAGGTAGAAGAGGGTCATTGCACCCACAGTTAGCCTTACCTTTCATTAATTTGTCTCATCTTCTTTTTAAGTCATCCATATGCTATGCGAATAAGTCCTTTCTTTTGTTTGTCCTGACACTTGTGACATTAAGCTTCATTGGATATCCTCGAGTTCTAGTGTTACAAGAGAGGAAGGAAAACTATCCAGTCCTCTATCCAGTTTCACAACACTATGCATAATTGTATACACCTCTATCATGTCTCCTCTTACTCAGCTTTTCAAAATTATTATTATTATTATTTTATTTTGACAAAGTAATGAACATACACAATTAAGAATTAAAATATGCACTCCACCACCAAGACCATTCCATTGTAACTATCCAGCTTCTCAAAATTTCAACACCTCTTGTGATGGCTTGATCCCTTTCCATTTTAACAGTACGAATTCTACAAACACCCTCCATATCTCCTCAAAACCATTTCTTCTGCATATTCCCTTCTTACCTTAATGGCACATGTTACTTTATCATTAATAGCTATATCCCACGCCTCTTTATACCATTCTTCCATTTTATATTCTGCTTGCCCCTTCCACTTCCTAGCTATCATAATTTGTAAGTACAGTAGTAAGGTGTCTGTTTCAGAATTAGGCACCAGGCAAAAAATATTCCTCTTCAACCAGGCCTTTGGCTGATTAATATTCTACAGACTGTTAAATGTGTGTGTGTGGGGGGGGGGCTATTGTTTCATACGTTTTGTTTTAACCATTTATCTGTGTTTGTATCTGGTATTTTGAACCTGTGAACAGCCCTGAGATCTTTTGATGAAGGGCGATATGTAAACCTAATTAATAATAGTAGTAGTAATAGTAGAAGGAACATAATTCTGCTTCCCATTTTTGTTTGAAAAACATCATGTTACATGTGTTAATGCTGCAATGAAAAGAACATCCAAAGTGTTCAACACCATTTGCAGTATAAAAAGAAAATGTGCCGCATAAGTGAGGATTTTTGTGGGAGCAGCTGCAAGAACCCCCTGGGTACTTATATCACATAGGGCTATAATATGTGCATGAAACTAGGTTGCAGCTGACCTTCTTATGAAAAGAAAAATACATCTCATTTTCTTTAATGCTTCAGAAAAGGAAAAGTTCTCACATCTATTGTTGCAAGGTTGTTCCTCTTGGTGCCCTTTTCCTTCTTCTTCACCCTCGCCGTTCTTGGCCTCATTTTCCCATACTGCCCTTGTATCCTTTTCAATGTCCTCACAATGCTATGCCTGGCATCATGGATGCTGTAAAGGGCAGCTCCCTGATCTCAATCTTGCCAAGTATGATTGACAGGAAGGTGTTATTTGGGTTTATTTGCTCCTGGTCTTTCCACCACCACTTTCTTTTTAAACCTATTCATGTCTAAACCTATTCAGGTCTAGAAGGAGATTCAGACTTGCAATATTTATAGTAAGCTGAAAGGGGAAGAAATACGCTTTGAAACTACTTTACAGCCAACAGCCATCTAATATGCAGTTCCCTGCAAAGGAGGATTTAGGGCAATGCAAGTGGCGCAGCCAAGGAGGGCACCTTCTCAAAGACCAGCTAGGGCTTGCCTAGCTTTAAGAAGGAGGTGTGAGAGCTCTGACAGGGTCCTACAGTCAGGTGAGTGCTTACCAGGTTTGGGGAAGTAGGTAGGAGGGCTCTAGGACCCTGCCAGAGCCTTGTGCCTCCTTCCCAAAGCCCATCTTAAGCCACTAGGGCAGTTGGGAGGGTGTCAGATAGCCTGGCACAGGGTGGCATATTATCTCCACCCTTGTTCCCAGGACCTGCCCCTTAAAGCTTAGAACATGGTTGAAATGGTGGTGAGGCCATGTGAGTAGACCAAATTTGTGGCTATACATAAATGTAACCAACTCAGGGTAAACAACAGAATTATGTTTATTATTTTTATTTTTATTATTATTTTTTTAAAAAACTGTGTAAGAAAATGGAGGAAAGCTTTAAAACAGGGATCCCCAAACTCGGCCCTCCAGATGTTTTGGGACTACAGCTCCCATCATCCCTAGCTAACAGGACCAGTGATCAGGGATGATGGGAATTGTAGTCCCAAAACATCTGGAGGGCCAAGTGCCGGGGTGCCTGCTTTGGAAGAAAGAAAGCACCTATCTAAGACAACCAACATAACTTACAAATACAGTGGTACCTCGACTTATGAAGATGATCCATTCCATGGCGCTCTTCATAAGTCGAGGTCTTCGGATGTCGAAGCACCCATACAACACATGCGCAAAGCGCGATTTTGTGCTTCTGCGTATGCGCGGACTGTGCACGCTGCTTTTGCGCAGGTTCAGAACCCACACCCGGCGAGAAAACTTCCAGGGTTGTCGACTTCGGAAGTCGAAGCGTTCAGAAGTCAAGGTACCACTGTATCTCCAGGAAACATGCAATCCAGTTTCAAGAGAGGGACAAAGTATACTGGAAAATGTTCTGCAGGAGGGGCTGGCCAGTTAGGAAGAGGAATCCAGATATTTATCACTTACACAGAGGGAAATCTGATTGTTCTCACTTTCCAACTAGGGTTGCCAGACTCAATAGAAGACAGGACTTCTGTGCCTTTAATTGCCCTGCTCTCTTTTGAGTCTGGAAACCTTAAAGAGAAACCAGCAGACCCTTTGTTTAATTTCCAAGCAAAGGGTCTGTTGGTTTCTCTTTAAGGTTTCCAGACTCAAAAGAGAGCAGGGCAATTAAAGGCACAGAAGTCCTGTCCTCTATTGAGTCTGGCAACCCTATTCCCAACTAGGTGGAACAAGAGGTTGTCAAGGGGATAAATGACCTCTTGAATTTTATTGTCAGATGGGACAACCTGTGGGGTTGAGTATGAAGGCTTCCATGTGACTTGCTCGCTCCCTTTTAATGGCATGGAGAGCTTGTGGGTACACAGCAGATACCCTCTTAGAAGGGAGGACTTGGTTTTTACTGTAGATCTTCAATAAAAAGCACACACACACACACGGGTTGCTACAGTGACTTGAAGTCAACAGCTGTGTCACTAAATTAAGCTGAGGAACGTGAGACAATGAAAAAAGAGGGGGAAAGCTCAGAGGAGAAGCAGCAGCAGCTAAGGGGAACAAACAGCAGTGGAAAAATAATAATGTAAAGTACTATTGACAGTTGATACAGCTCTCTGAGGTCTCAAGCTGGGAAGGGCTTTGTTCTGTATCAGAAAAGGTAGCAATCAGGAATGTGGGAGGAGAGGAGTAGGTGTAATTAAGTTATGTTTTGAAACCTCACTCACATTTCTGCAAGTAATGCAAAGGTCTCATAACCATCAAGGCTCTGTGTTGCTGTTGTATTTCTCTCCCCGCCCCCACTTTAATTATAATGCAGCGAATATTATTTTCTCAGGCAGGGAATGAAAAAGATTTAAAATCCCTCCACAATCATGCTGGCCAGATGCAGAGAAGTTTCCAGCACAGACACACTGTGCGCTGCCATTCCAGTACAATATGACTGACTCCTACGTGTGTAATAGAGACTCTCTTCAGGCAATGAAGACATTTTTAAGGGCTGAAAAATTTCTTTATTTGCTGCAACGCTCCTCAGCTTCATTTGCTGAGACTGCTGTTGAATCCTGCTTGCTGTAGGAATGCATGTGGGCTGGCTTGTTTGTTTTTTCATGGCCATCCATGTCAGACATGACATTGAGATGTCATTGAAAAAGATCCAGGGGCAGTATGTGTCAGGGGGAGTCCCTACAGGGAGCCTCCCCCCATCATCCTGAGCAGCACTTCGCCCAGCGACAGCGCTAGCAGCATAGCTGCCAAGTCTCACGTATTCCCCAGGAAATCCCCATTTTTCCAGCTGTTCCTAGCTGAAAAAACAGATTTTTTTGTTTTTTTCCGGTTTATTCTGGCGTGGTGGCCATTTTGGAACTGGGTGGAGCATGCTCAGAAGCGACTTTTGATGCTGCTTTGCCCAGTTCCAAAATGGCTGCAGTGCGACTTCTGGTGCGGCAACCATTTTGGAACTGGGCAAAGCAGCATCAAAAGTCACTTCTGAGCATGCTCTGCCCAGTTCCAAAATGGCGGCAGCGCTACTTCCAGTCTGCTACTTCCGCCCGGTCCCTTATTTCTCCGACAGCAACTTGGCAGGTCTGGCTAGCAGCGGGTCAGGGGGAAGCGGAATGGAGGGGGGAAGGCTCAGCGAGGCATCAGAGCCCTAGCAACGCTCTGGGGAACAGGTGGGGGAGGAAGGGGTCAGCGATGTATCAAAGCCCCTGCACCACTCTGACCAACAAGTGGAGGAGGGACGGCTCAGGGAGACGTCGGAGCCCAGGCACTGCTCCAGCCAGCAAGGGGAAGAAGGGGCACCGCTCCTTCTGGCACCCAAATTGAGGCGTGTGCCCAAACGCAGGGCGAAGGGGCAGCATTTCAGGGTGCCCAGGTTATTATGCTGGCCCGAAAGCCGGCAGATGCCATTGCTGGGTTCTGAGAGTGACTAGGAGGTCATGTTTTCTGCTGTCTCTGCACTATAAATATAGTATGCACCATAAAACATTTAAAGACACAACGGACTGGAGTGTATTTACTCAGGAGTAGCTGCAACAACTCCCTGACAGTATGGGGGAAAGAGGGCAAGAAGAAGAATGCAGATGAAGAAGAAATGGGGCACTGAGAGGAATCACAATGAAACGGAATCAGTTTCCAATTAATTCGAGAGGGGAATAGGAGAAAATCGGAATCAGTTTCAAAACTCATGCAAAAGACCATCAAACATCCCCTGGTTTTATGCTCAAATTGTGGCCCTGTGTATACTTTATCCATGAATACAACATCCATGGGTATATAAGGGACTGACGCTGTGCTGCACCCTGACTTTGCACGCAGTGCTCTAGTCGAACCCCCTTGTGTCCACAGGTTAAGCCCAGACATCTGCAAAGGGCCACTGATTTGCATCCAGCTACCTGGAGGCATGTAAGTCCACCACATGATTGGACACTGGGGGAGACACATGGATGTTGAGGACTGGGTCTGCTCAGGCATGCAGTTCCATGTCATGGCACATATGTCAATACAAAATCATATGGGTTTCTGCAGCTGGCTAGATCAAATGGTACTGAGAGCAGATGAAGCCAAGGAAGATGGACAGCTACTCCCTTGAGGTTAAAAGATATGGCCACCTAACATAGGACAGTAGAGACAATATGGTTGGCTGTGTCAGGGGCTGCGCAGAGGAGGAATGGTGGAGACCGCCTCCCAAGCCTGACCCTTGCGGAGAAGGGGAAGACAGTTCAGAATTACAACCGGGGTTTGAGGGAGGTCACAGCTCAGAGGCAGATGAGGGGGGGGAAGTTGGGAAATAATGGGAGAGGAGGAGGAGGAGGAGGAGGAGGAGGAGGAGGAGGAGGAGGAAGCACCAGGGGAGAGACAGCTGAAGGACCCAGTGTCTTTACAAAGCATTCCAGATCCTCCCTCTCCCAAAACCCAGCGGGCATTGAAAGTAGGAGAGCAAAGAGCTCAAAGACAGAGGGTACTTCTCAGCATCTGTAGTAGAGATGTTGTGCTTGATGAATGAGGAAGTGGGAGAGATGGATGGATTATCCAAGAAGCTAGGTTCTAAAGAAGATATGCCATTATCCAAGAAGCTAGGTTCTAAAGCCTCTCTCTGTAAATACTGAATAAAAAGCGGACAGTAAGAACATTACTTATCTTTGTACGTTCCTGGGCAACCGGCCATGGGAGTTGCTGGCAGCAGCCTTACAAGATGCAATTCTGCAGCAGGTAAACTTTATGTGCATCCCCGCATCCCCTCTCCAAATAAATAAATAAATAAATAAATAATAATAATAATAATAATTCATTATTTATACCCCACCCATCTGGCTGGGTTTCCCCAGCCACTCTGGGCGGCTTCCAACAAAATATTAAAATACAATAGTCTGTCAAACACTAAAAGCTTCCCTAAACAGGGATGCCTTCAAATGTCATCTTCTAAAAGTCTGGTAGTTGTTTTTTCTCTTTGACATCTGATGGGAGGGCGTTCCACAGGGCGGGTGCCACTACCGAGAAGGCCCTCTGTCTGGTTCCCTGTAACTTGGCTTCTCGCAGCGAAGGCAACTTCAACTTCTCAATTAACCCATGGAGTAGGTAGTCTGGGCAGAGCCAGATGGCAAGAAGGGTTGCTTATGAATTATGGTAGGGGCAGTTAAGCACCCACCCTCCTTATTTTCTCTCTCTCTTCATAGTCATGATATTCAAATGCTTCCCTTACATTACTTCAAAAATATTATGTCACAAGTTTCTTCTTCGTCCTCATGCCTCAAATCACATACCGGGGGGGGGGGGTGTGTGTGTTGAGAAAGAGTGTCTTGCTCATCTGTTTCATTTAAAAAAAATCTCATTCTTCCCTGAAGGAGTTCAGGATGGTGACCATGGTCTTTTACACTTTATGCTCACCAACCACTGTATGAGGTGGGGCCGGCTGACAGAGAGGGAATGAATGGCTCATGGCGAGCGGAGGGGCTGCGTAAATGAGCAGAGATTTGAACCCAAGTCTTCCCATCAAAATTGACCACTGTAAGCATTGCACTGCCAAAGAAAGTCTCCTTCTATTTATAATGCAAAACTTGCACCCACACTGTTTCAAAACCATTTCCCACACCTGGCAGTCACTTAAATCAAATGCCTTATCCAGAAAAGGAGACCAGCTTCTTATTTGTTACAGCTTATAAATAGAAAATCTTATTTGTTTCTTCTTTTATGTACATTTGTGCACCAAGTGCCTAGTTGTCTCTCACTCTTATGAACTGATGGAAAGGAAGAGTATTTCCAATATGCTAAATGAACCATTTCAACAACTGCAGCTGCCTTAGGAATAATTAATCATTGAGTTACTGAAAGAGGACCTAGTGCTGGGGATGTTCCAAATCAGTATCACAAAGGCATGCATAGGATCAGACCGTTTCAGCCACATCCTGCTGACAACCACAGTGTCAACAAAGGGAAGAAAGCCAAGCCCAAGTTCCCTTTCTCATCCAACATACCTTATGAAGGGCATTTAGCTGAATCAGTTTAAATGCCAGGCAGTATTTCTAGAATTACCCATGCCTAGTTTCAATAGTAATGTTTGAAAAAGGCCCAAATAATCCATCATTAAAATGCAATCTATCTTTAGCATTGATTTAAGCCCTCTATAATTTCCCGACATAATCTAAGCTCTGTACAATGGGAACCCCAAATCCAGTGCATAATATACTGCAGGAAACTATGTTTGTTTTGCATGAATTTATGTGCTTGATTTTCAGCTATGTTTTTGAGGGGCGAAGCACACATTACTTTTAATGCATGGTAGCTGGGGGAGGAGGAGGAGTTTGGATTTGATATCCCGCTTTATCACTACCCGAAGGAGTCTCAAAGCCACTAAAATTCTCCTTTCCCTTCCTCCCCCACAACAAACACTCTGTGAGGTGAGTGGAGCTGAGAGACTTCAAATAAGTGTGATTAGCCCAAGGTCACCCAGCAGCTGCATGTGGAGGAGTGGAGACTCAAAAGCAGGGGTCAGCAAACTTTTTCAGCAGGGGGCCGGTCCACTGTCCCTCAGACCTTGTGGGGGGCCGGACTATATGTTGAAAAAAATAATATAAATGAATTCCTATGCCCCACAAATAACCCAGAGATGCATTTTAAATAAAAACACACATTATACTCATGTAAAAACACCAGGCAGGCCCCACAAATAACCCAGAGATGCATTTTAAACAAAAGGACACATTCTACTCATGTAAAAACATGCTGATTCCTGGACCTTCCACGGGCCGGATTTAGAAGGTGATTGGGCCACATCTGGCCCCCGGGCTTTAGTTTGGGGACCCCTGCTCAAAAGCCTGGTTCACCAGATTATGAGTCTACCACTCTACACCACTACACCACACTGGCTCTCAGAAGCCGACATCCCCACACACCCAAATAGTGTTTATTCAAAACTGACACATGGTATGATGTCATGCTGCATATTTCACCTCCATGGTTTGACTTCATTGGCTCCTGTTTGTAGGGTGTGGGGCAGCATTGAGGGTGATGTAGGGTGACTGTGCACAGAGGACATTTGAAGGGCTTTCAGAGAACAGCCCTCAACTTGGAGGAGCCCTCCTCTGTTGAAAGGGCTGCTCAGTCCAGGTCCAGTTTAAAAATAGGAAACTATAGGGAGAGCCAAGAAATTGCCTATCAACAGTTAGGACTTGGGCAGCAGACGTAGCTAGCAGGCAAGGCACATGGGGCTCCAGTTCACACAATATCAAGGATTGGACTCAAGAGGGTGAGATTGAGGAAGAGGAGTGGTGGTGATCACCCTCCTTCTCCTGACACTGCAGGAGAGGGGGAAGGCAGCATTGAATTACAGCAGGGCTTTGAGGAAGATAACAACTCAGAGGCAGGCGGACAGCAGAGTTATGCTGTGTTAGGAGAAGGAGGAGGGGAGGCAGGCCAGCTGGCTGACATTTCACTGGACAGCATAACCAACCCCCCTTCTCCCCAAAGGGTGCAAGAACAAAGAGCCCAGAGACAATTGTCCATGGACAGACGCGATAGAAGCAGGTGTTGTTGTGAGAGGGGGAAGGGGGAGGAGCTCCGTGCGAGCAGCTTCATTATGGAGAAATGACTGGAATTCTTTGTCTTTGACCATGATGACTGACTAAATCATATGCAAGAACTTTCTTGTTTCCTCCCTGCCTTGTGGTGCCATGGGCGAGGGGGGGGGGTGAGAAAGAGGATTCCTCAAGCCTGACACACAACCTCTCTATCTTATTACGATAGCCAATGCTAGTTTTCTAGAAAAAGAGGTACTGGAACTCACCATGAGCATCTTTCTTGTTCTCTTATACTGGCAATGGTTCCGGCGAGTTCCGGCGTTAAAAAGCCTTGGTTATAGCCATTATTTATTTATTTGCAGCTAGACCTATAAATCAACATGTGCAAATTTGCATCCTCTTTGGTCTTGTTTTGGTGATGCATTTCTTTGGCGGGCGGAGGATGTGTGAGTGGGCATTCTACTAGGAGACACGGCGTGGAGCTGTGGAGCAGTAACAGCTACTGACTGAAAACCATGTGTAGTTTGGTCCAAACTCTTCAAAAAAAATGGGTTGTTGGTGATGAGTAGTTTTACAGCAGGAAGAGAAATACTGATATGGGGGGGGGGGGACTGATAGGTAAGATTATGACTGAAGTCACAGGAAGATGGTAATATATAGCCATGCAAGGCAGGGCAGTATTGCCTCCTGAATCCTGGGCTCTTTTGCTGACGCTAGGGGATTAGACCTATATTTCCAAAATATAGGGCAAACGTTTTCTTCTTTAAAAATTCATATTCTACCACTAGATTTTAAAAATAAAAAATTGGGGAGGCCTGTGCAGACACATAACTGCAGAAAATGAAAACTTTCTATGCTACATTCTGGATCTTGGACATATCAATGAGAAATGTGAAAGAGATAGTGTTTCTTTTCTTTTAAATTTATTTACATATTCAGGTCTGCTTTAACTTGCACATGTCTTGTCAAACATGATTTGAAATGAAACTAAATGAAATGAAAACAAATAAATCTGCTACAATCGAAATAAACTGTGTATGTGGTGGCACTCACCTGGGGGCATACCTGATTCTTGCCATGCACATTCTTGACCTTACGTGCCAGTTTTTAGTTCTGAAACTATTAATTTCCACGGGAAAAGGCTGTTTTGCTTTCATTCAACAATCCGCTTGAAGTGTTTTAAACCTCTCAAGGCCAATGGAACCCCAAGCCTCGGGACAAATAGGTCTAAGAACACAGGCCATAGTGCAGGAGACCATGAAAACTGTCATAGTGAAATTACAAGGAAGTGTCCATTTTAGACGTTGCTCACACTTGAAAGGTACACATGGAGAAGAGAGAATAGGACTGTACCTCTGGGGCATCAAGCTCTCTTGGTGTCTATATATTCATTGTGATAACTGTGAAGCAGCTCTGAGGCATGGCAGCTGAACACAGAATCACAGTATCATATAATTGTATAGTTGGAAGGGACCACAAGAGTCATCTATTTTAATCCCCTGCAATACAGGAATCTTTTCCCCAACCTGGGTCTTGAAACCACAACCCTGAGATTAAGAGTCTCATGCTCTACCAACTGAGCTATCCTGCATAGGTGTGTCACACATTTGGACCTGCCATTTAGAGGAGCTTCTCCATGTATTTAGCCCAGCTGAGTTGTTTTCAGCGTATGGATATTGTGGGTGGAGAGGGCATCATAATCAAAGTTCATGATATCAGGGTGGATACAGTCCCACTTCCCCTTTTCCATATGTAGTATACACACGTTAATTAATTTCTGCAAAAGTCCATGTGTTCACAATCTTTTGGGTCACAGCCATATCATCAAAGTAACAAAAAAGAGAAGGAAAAAATAAATAGATTTAGCACATTCTTCGTCACTTCACTTGTATGAACCTTTTAATATTTGTTACAGTATTCTGTTATTATATTGTGCTTTATAGTGATAGTATCATACTAACATGCATATTTTTGTGATCAAAGAAATGTTCTGTACATTGCAGTCCCCAAGTCACACCTGTTAATGTTTATTTGAGCTAGCTCGTGCTAATTTTAAAACATATAAAAGAGCAGGCTCTCAGATGTCACCGGCATTAATCCAGTCCAAAACTTTGTTAGGCACATTTAAACCCATTGGTTTTTTACTGGATTTAAGTACATATCTGGTTTGGACTCTAACTGAACACAGTTTAGAAGCTGTGTGACAGTGGTCTACCAGCCAGGGCAGCAAGTTGCGTAGAAGTCAGCTATCTGTGCCATAGCACCTTTTTGTTTTTATGAACATTTGTAGCAACCTAATACCAAGTCTAGCCATTTGTACCAGGACTGGGCTGGTGGCAGCTCTGTCGAGCCTTGGGCAGCTGGAAGTCTTCCCTGTTCTGGTCACCCAAGATAATTTTGGGGCTGGATAAGCCTTCTATGATAAACACGGTCGCAATGCATCACTCCTGGTCTGTGTTTGGTTTGATGGGTCACAATCTGCACAGCGCTGCCTGCTTAATTTCTGCAGGAAGTGTTTTCTAGCCAAGGGGGGATTGCTTTACCCATGATGTTACATATGTTTTGTGTTAAAAAGAAAGAAAGAAAGAAATGCTTTGAGGCGGAAGGTATTTCAGTTTGTTCCTTTTGCCATGCGGCAATCGGATTGCATTGTTGGGACTGAGAGAGGGATACGAGAAAGCTAAGCAAAGAACTTCCATGGGACTGAAATACTTTGTATGTGTTGTTATTTGCAGTGCATGCCAAGACAGTCATGGGCACAAGAGCCAAGCTGGCCAGCTAATTAAATATAAAAAAATGTATGTGTTTAAACAACCTTATAAAGGAGCATTGGAAATCTGCAAGATGAGCGAATATCTTATAACTTCTTCCGCAGGTGCGAGGATAGCTACAAGCCATGGACTTTCTGTCCTGCTTCTTGTTTGTGGCTTTGTGAAGGGTGCTTTGCTTTAATCTAAAAAGTGCTGACTTTTTCCAATATCACTTTCTCTTCTTAAAGCAAAGAGCAAATCGCCTGTAAAACCTACGGAGCGGACAGCAAAGTTGACCCTAACTTCCAACCACCTCTCTGCACCCAATGTACTCTAATTCTCTACACAAAAGGAGCACCTTCTTCAGGACACACACACAAAAACAAAATGTTAAAAAGAATTTTTATTTTTATTTTGCAAAAGGAGGGAAGAGGCTAGCATATAGTTTCTTCAAGTCTTACTTTCTTTGGAATGTACCACTGGTCTTTTCTTTGAGGGGAGCTGGAGTGCTGTAACAGAACATTGTTCAACTTGACGACAACATTTCTTCCACTTCCCCCCCTCTCCTTTTTGATTCAGTGAAGAGAAGCATTGAATTCCCTTGACTCTTCAGGGGTTGCCTAGAAATTTTTAACATCATCCAACTGAACATTTGTTCTTATACTTGGACAAGCACCACTCTACGCCGAAAGGAAGCAGAGTCCAAACTTCCCCTTTCACAAATCCCAACCCCAAACTTGCCCAGCCTGCAAGATCTAAAACAACACAACCTTGTGTTGAAAGTGCTTTTTGTTCTAGGCAGCAAATCCGACAAGAATTCAAAGCTGCTCACTGTACAAGAGGACTATATGTTTCTGGATGAGACGGAAGAAAGTGTTGGAACTTCTCCTGTGCATCCTATCTTCTTTCATTTGATTTTCCCTCTCCCATTACTGTTTCTTGCTTTCCTGTTTGATGGTGGCAGCTGCTGGCCTTCGCCAACCCCTGGGCAGCACTTGAAGGTTTCTATAAATACATCTTTTCTTTGTGTGTGTTCTCTATTTTGATGTGTTTTCTCTAATTTTGCAACTCCTGTATATGCAAACCTAACTTAAATTCTGTAAATTGCTTACAGTATGTGTGATATAACTTCAGAATAGACATTCTGTGGTCCATCCTGCAAGCCAGTTTGAGTATTATCTCCGTGTGGTGCCACCAAATGACATCTCTGTTTCCTTTTCAACAACGCATTCATTTTAATTTGTAATTCAGTGCTCTGTGAGATTTTGTAATCCATGCAATCACTTTTCACTGGTCTGAGCCCTTGCAGATGGCAATGCGCCCCTCTGTTTACTCTGTACAAAATGCACATTAAAATTTGTTATGGTCTCCAAGCATTGAATTATTTGCGTTGGACATATGTCATGTTGGAATTGTATTGAATCGTCTTTTAATTTATGTATGTTATTGGAGGTGAAGTGATCTTGATTGTATGACCAGAAAAATGTAGAACTACAAATATTTTGATTATTTACTATACAGTGGTACCTCGGTTTATGAACACAATTGGTTCCGGAAGTCTGTTCAGAAACTGAAGCATTCATAAACTGAAGCGAACTTTCCCATTAAAAGTAATGGAAAGTGGATTAATCTGTTCCAGACAGGTCCGCGGAGTATTCAACCTGAAGCGTACTTAACCCGAAGCATGGGTGTAATTGGTTCCGGAAGTCTGTTCATAAACTGAAGCGTTCATAAACTGAAGCAAACTTTCCCATTGAAAGTAATGGAAAGTGAATTAATCCGTTCCAGATGGGTCTGCGGCATTCGTAAACCAAAAATTTGTAAACCGAGGTGTTCATAAACCGAGGTTCCACCCTTCATCCAAGGATTACAGGGCGGTTCACAATATGAAGCCACACAAATGCATAACATAGTAACAAACAAAAACAGTAACTCTTTCACACACATAACACATTGTTTAAAAGGCCTTGGTTTTTTTTTTTACTGAGTCTAAGGCTTGGTTAAAGAGGAATGCTTTTTCCTGGCACCTAAAGGTGTCTCATGAAGGTGCCAAACTAGCCTCCCCAGGGAAAGCATTCCACAAACATGCCGCCACAGAAAAGACCCGCTCTCATGTTGCCTCTCTCAGGACCTTTTATTGAGGAGACACACAAAGAAATGCCTCAGCTGATGAATGCAGGATTAAGGCCAGTTCATATGGGGGAGAGGCAGTCCTTGAGGTATTGGGGTCCTGAGCCATTCAAGGCTTTATATGTCAAATCAGGCATCCCCAAACTTCGACCCTCCAGATGTTTTGGACTACAATTCCCATCTTCCCCGACCACTGGTACTGTTAGCTAGGAATCATGGGAGTTGTAGGCCAAAACATCTGGAGGGCTGCAGTTTGGGGATGCCTGGGTCAATCCAGCACTTTAAATTGGGCCTGGAAACTAATTGGCAGCCAGTGCAGTCGGGCCAGAATTGGCATTATATGCTCAAAACACTGCCCTAGTGAACAATCTAGCTGCCGAGTTCAGCACCAGCTGAAGTTTCTGAGCTGTCTTCAGAGGCAGCCCCATGCAACACATTGCAGTAATGTGTTACCAAAGCATAGACCAGGCACCCCAGAAACTCGGCCTTTCAGCTGTTTTGGGACTACAATTCCCATCATCCCTGACCACTGGCCCTGTTAGCTAGGGATTATGGGAGTTGTAGTCCTAAAACAGCTGGAGGGCCTCACATAAACAACAGAAGTTAAGCTATCCCTTTCCAGATAGCGGCACAGCTGGGCCACCAGCTGAATCGGATGGAAGGCAAAGGATCCATAACTGCTCCCAAGTAGTGTACCCATATCCCATGGCATGCAATGAAAAGGCACAATGGAAAAATGTGCCTCTGTATCTGGGTGGATATTCTTTTAATTATGAGGCTAAGGAAAGATAATTTGCTATCCTGTCTACCTGAATTCACTCAGAAATCCCGAGGTTGCCTACTTTTTCCTTTCTTTGTGAGGATTCTAATGGAATGTTTTGATTTTTATTGCACCCCTTATGTGAAAATGGGATTGCCTGTACATGATTTGTAGTGAGAATTGCATTTGACTGTGGTAACAGGTAGGCAGATATGTCCAGGTTTTAAATTATTTGACTCAAGGAGGAGGAGGAAGGAGGAACAGTACAATAAACTATCACAACTCTTTCTCAGTGGCTTACAATCTTAACAAGCAAGACAAAAGGGGATAGCAAATGATTAAAGATGAACATGTCTGCACTTGCCAAAATCCACAGTGCAGGTCTGTAGCAAGTATGCATGTTCTGTATCTGAATATATGCTGCAGTATCAGTTTTATTCCAGTTTCATTTCCCCAAAGAATCTTGGAAATTCTAGTTTGGTAAGAGTGCTGTAAATTTTCTGGTGAAGACCCCTACCTCTCCTCACAGAACCACCCATGCTGCCCTTAGTTCACTGGAGAAAAGGGAGGATTTAAAACAACTTTTTAAGTAGAGTGAGTATTATATAAGTTTATGGTATAGGAAGAATAGTATAGGAATGGTATAGGAAGAATGCCTTCACAATACAGTGGTACCTTGACTACTGAATGACTCGTTTTAAGAATGTTTCAAGTTACGAACAGAGTTCTGTCCGCCATTTTGGATGCGGTTTAGATAGGATTTTTTCGACTTACGGATATATATTTTTTTAAAAAAATTCCCCATTGGCTTTGACTTACGAATGTTTCGACTTACGGAGGTACGTTCGGAACGGATTAAATTCGTAAGCTGAGGTACCACTGTATGTCATGTGATAACAAGTTTCTGTACCTTTAAAAGTTGTGTAGACAGGAAAATGTCAGCCGTGGGCACCCACAAGAATTTTTCAGGGGTAGTAAAACACTCAAAGGTGGGAACAGGGGAATTCCTCACAAAAATGGGAATAGCACCTGCACACTTTACCTCGTACCTCAGGTTCTACAAATGCTAGACATTTACTGTTTGTTTTAAAATGAAAGCTTGGGACTCCGGGGGGGGGTGGTTCTTGTGGGAGGGGGACAACTGCCTCACTTCCCATGAATGGCCATGATGTCAGAACCTGCCACTTTTCTCACCCCTGCACAATAAGATGAATTTCCTTCTTCAGTGGAAAAAAGAAAAGGAGAGGCTCTTCCTGAGGAAGCAAATGAAGAAAGTGAAGAATGAGAGGTAAGCAGTTATTGCAAAAGATACATTGCATACATGGATCAGATATAAAACATAATAGATAACAACAACAACAACAACAACAACAACAACAACAACAACAACAACAACAACACAACCAGATAAATAAGTAAACAAAGCCTCTGGAAACAGACATGAACTCAATTCAGCAGGTGTCTGAAATGTGAAATAGCTCCAAACTCTGAAAAATCTACAGAAATCATAGTGGTCGTGTTTCTCCGAAAATAAGCCATACCCCGAAAATAAGCCATACCCCGAAAATAAGCCATAACCCAAAAATAAGCCATAGTGATAGGCAGTTTAACCTTGTAGGCTAAACTGTACCATACTTAATAAAAAATAAATAAGACATCCCCTGAAAATAAGCCACCGTGTTTGTTTGTTTTTTGAGGAAAAATAAATATAAGACGGTGTCTTATTTTTGGAGAAACATAGATATAGCTGATGGAGAAGCTGGTCACTTTGCCTATCTTATTGTTGCCAGTAGTTATCCCTTTTAATTTTCTTTATCTGAAATTCACTCTTGTAGTCAACTGGGCCCTGCCCCTCTCTCTTCTGCCAGAGCATACTCCTCCCCTTTGTTCACATCGGAATTGTTGCACTACAACTCCCATTGTCCATGACCATTTCCCCCCACATTGGCTAGGCTGATAGGTGTTGGAGTCCAGCAACTTCTGAAGGGTCATCTTAGCCTCTTCATATGCTGAGATCATCAGGTAGACTAGGGTACAACAAGAGACTTGATTACCGTCCTCCCAAGGTGAGGGGGACGGGTGACCTAACCAAGCCTCGCATGTCAGCCTTAAGCATATTGGTTATATGAGGCTGATTATCCCACAAAACCGTCAATAAAAGCAGAACCACCACCAGAACACTCCATGCACATGACAGAGTGAACTGTCGTCCACTTATGACAAAATACATTTGTTAATATTTATGGTACCACAAACAGCACCAGATCTTGGCACAGGGTGCTGAGATGAGGGGGCACAAAATCGAGAAGATCCATAATTGAGAAATTTGGGGGTGCCAAATGTTGGTCTCTCACAGGGTGCCATATTACGAAAGACTCTGTTTTTGCTGCAGCAAACTAGCATGGCTGTCTGTCTAGATATAGCTATAAGATAGAGATCCTAAAGACGAATTACATAGATATTAGATTGTGTGAATTTGGTTTACACATTAAGAATATTCCTTCCTATCCCCCTTCCCAAGTGGAAAGCCTGTATTAGAGATGAATATTTGCACTCGGCCCTGTTATCTGCAAATGTCAGCTGGTGTTGACAGAGCTAAAAACATTATGGTCGAGGAATCAGATCGACTTACACATTTCAAAGGCTAATCTGCTATGATTAGCTTAGGCAAACAATGCTAAGCACAGAATAAATTGTTTTACACGAATCACTATAAATTGCTTAAGCCATCTGGTCCAATATTTCTTTAATGGCAGTTTGGCTTATTTTGTTTTCTATATATGAAGATTGATAGAATTATAAAGGGTCATCTAGTCCAACCCTCTGCAATGCAGGAATCTCAACTAAAGCATCCATGGCAGGTGGCCATCCAACCTCTGTTTGAAAACCTCCAAGGAAGGAGAATCTACCACTGTTCAACAGCTCTGAAAGAAAGTTATTCCTGTTTAGCTTCATGAAACTTGAATCCAATAGTTCAGGTCCATCTTGCACCATCTTCCATGTGACAGCCCTTTAGACATTTGAAAATGGCTACCCCATCTCTTCTCAGTCTCCTCTTTTGCAGGCTAAGCTACCAAATGTGCAGCTGGCACATGGATTGGCCGGGAAGCCAAGATATGCACCATGATAAGTGTAATTTCCATTGAGTATGCAGAATTCGCCTCTTTTTCATCAGATACATATTTCCCTCCCATCACTGGGACAGGAGAAAAGGGAATCCCAAAGTTCAGGTGGATCCTTGGAGAGACAAGCAAAATATTCAAAAACATTTCTGCAACAAGAGACAGAAGATAGTGTGGTAGACAATGGAATAGCACTATGGAGCATAGCACTAGCTCTGTATAAATGCACTGACTGATTATTATTTTTTTAAAAAAAACCTTCTGAGCTGTCCCTACATACTTTGAGGATCTTAAGTAACTGCCATTACTCCTAAAAGAACAAAGCACACCCAAAACTATGTGCTGGGGCATCTCATTTTAGTACAGTGGTACCTCAGTTTACAAACAGTCCCCTTTATGAGCACCTCCGTTTACAAACGCCGCAGACCCGGAAGTGTTTACATCCAGGATCCGCGGTTTCGGATGCGCAGACGCGATCTGTGCAGCTCACGCATGCACAGAAGCACTCTATCGGCGCTTCGCGCACACGCAGAAGCGTGCCTTCGGGGAGCGAACGCCTCCATTTACGAACGCCTCCGTGGAACGGATCATGTTCGTAAACCGAGGTTCCACTGTACTATAAAGCATGGACAATTTTAAACAGCCTTGTACAACATCTTTAAAAACTCCATTTTTATTATTATTAAATAATATAATGACTATACAGTGGTACCTCAGAAGTTGAACGGAATCCATTCTGGAAGTCCATTCATCTTCCAAAATGTTCAGAAACCAAGGTGTGGCTTCCGATTGGCTGCAGAAAGCGCCTATAGCCAATTGGAAGCTGTGGAAGCCCCATTGGAAGTTCGGGTTCCAAAGAACATTCGCAAACTGGAACACTCACCTCTGGGTTTGCAGTGTTTGGGAGCCAAAACGGACGAATACCAAGGCGATCAGGATCCAAGGTATGACTGTAATTCCATGCTAATAGTATTTTTTTAAAAAATTATTTTTTATTCGGTTTTTATAAAACACACACATACAAAAACGAGACAACAAAAACATACAATATCACAACAAACATTTCAACTTAATAACAACACTACACTTATAATTTTAACCTCAATTTCCTAATCATTGTCTTTTGGACTTTCCCTTTCCCCTCCCTTTCTGATTTCCAATTTATTCTCCTCTTAATGGTATTAACAAGGTAATCACATAACTATGAACATGATCTATAGTTACAGGTTGTTCAGAGCATGGTTCTGATAACACCAAGGTTGCAGTTTCAATCCCCATATTTCTTCATATTTCTGCACTTCAGAGGGTCAGACTAGATGATCCAGAGGGTCCCTTCCAACTCTACAGTTCCATGTTTCTATGATATCAGTTATTCCACAAATGGTCTTCTTGTGAGATCCAGAAGTGGTCAAAGAGTTTAAGAAATCATCAGTGGGAGAGTAAGAGAACTGCTGGAGTCAACTGCCTCTGATCTGAGAAGTCTGATCCAGGAGCCAGGGCTGTGCAGACACAATCCTAATCAAACTGTCTTCAGTAATACCAGCCACCTGCCTGCGGGTCGGAAGAGGGAACAGATGGCTGAATCCAGCCCTTCCTGCCATCCTCCCTAGGAACAGATGATCAGAGGCATTAAAGGCTGACTCACTAGCAGCTCCAGCTCTGAGACTAAAATTTTCCGCCAGGAGTAACGAGCACATAACACCTATTTGCAAGTGCATTTCCTTCTGTTGAATCAGGGAAACAGAAGGAAGTGCAAATAAGTTAGGAGAGGATTGACGACAAAACTGCATGGCTTTGGGTTATAGTCAAAGAAGCTGGTTTCTTACTCAGCATATTCTATAACCTCCAAATATCTATGTATGAGCAAATCTTTCTGTATGCTCTGAATGACTAGCCCAGAATGCCCCTACAAAATTTAATTCTAATGATTCTAATGATTCTTATTTATTCAATTTCTATACTGCCCTTCATCCGAGGATCACAGGGCGGTTTGCAATATAAAAGCACAAAAATACATACCATAATAACCAATGAAAACAATGCCCCTCCCCCCAGTTTAAAAGGCCTCCCTGAGGGAAAATTCCACAAGCGAGGAGTCACCACAGAAAAGGCCTGCTCTTGTTTTTCGACCCTCCAGTTGGTGTTTGGTGCCTCGTGGTGGGACCTGTGACCCCCACTCCCTGTGGAAGCAGGCTGGGTCCACCCTTTAAGCAAAGCATACCTCCCAAGTTCCTCTCTGAAAAATAAGGGACCAGACCAAAATTAGCATACCGGAAGTAGCGCTGCCGCCATTTTGGAACTGGGCGGTGCATGCTCAGAAGCTACTTTTGATGCTTCTCTGCCCTGTTCCAAAATGGCCACCACACCAGAAGTCGCGCTGCAGCCATTTTGGAACTGGGCAGAGCAGCATCAAAAGTCGCTTCTGAGCATGCTCCGCCCAGTTCCAAAATGGCCGCCGCACCAGAATAAACCGGGGGGAAACAAAAAAAATCCATTTTTTTGGCTGGGGACAGCTGGAAAAACGGGGGTTTCCCGGGGAAAACGGGAGACTTGGCAGCTATGAAGCAAAGGGAGCCAAAGGAGCACAAAATTGAGAATACCCATTACTGAGAAGATTCATTTGGGGGTGTCAGTTTTTGGCTTTGCTAAGGGCAGCATACTACCAAAGATTACCAAAGTCTCCCCGCCCCGGCCAGTTGCTTCTGGTGGCTGATGAGGGGGCAATGAAGGAGAGATTGGTAGCTCAATCTCAGCTACTAATCTGAATGTTACAGTTGTTCCCCCCTCTTTCCACTTCTGGCAGCAGTTTTCAGGATCAGCACTGCCTTCACTGTTCCCTTCCTAGCCACTGCATGGAGGGCATATGTGCCAGTTAGGAGAGGGGACAAAAGTTGATGGGAGCACTTTAAAATCGCATCCTTCTCTCAGCCCCTTCCTTGAGCTTAGTTGCTTGCCTGTTCTCCACTACAAGGTGTTGAGGGGGGGGGGGGGTTCCTTCGTAGCCTATCTGGACTTCTGACAGCTTGCCAAACCTCAGACAGGAGCTAAATGTTAAGGGAACTGGGCAGCAGGAATAGGAATTTGCCTTCATTCATGCATTTCAAAACACATGGCAGAGCTCTAGCTCAGTGGTTGTCAAGCTTTTTTTTCTCTGGGCCACACTTTCAGAATGAAAATTTGCTGGTGCCACACCATTTTTTTTTATTGATAAGAAATATGTTGGAAAACAAAAAGAAACCACAACCAGCAGTGCTTGATATATAACATAGAACACAATTACTTTATAATATGATCATTGGGACATCCAGAAAGTATGAAACAATGCAGTTACATAAGAACATGAATCATTCCCAAAATATGATGATAAACAAGCCTCTTGCATACATATCTTATAAATACATATACAAACTCAGTGAGAGGTGTGAGTTTGCTTTTGCCAGGTAACCTCATTTACAGTATAAAGGTAAAGGTAAAGGACCCCTGACAGTTAAGTCGAGTCACGAACAATTCTCAGATTGTGGCGCTCATCTCACTTTATAGGCCAAGGGAGCCGGCGTTTGTCTGCAGACAGTTTTTCTGGGTCATGTGGCCAGCATGACAAAGCCAATTCTGGCAAAACCAGAGCAGCATACGGAAACACTGTTTACCTTCCCACCAGAGCGGTACCTATTTATCTACTTGCACTTTGACATGCTTTCGAACTGCTAGGTTGGCAGAAGCTGGGAACGAACAACGGGAGCCCACCCCGTCGCAGGGATTCGAACCGCCGACCTTTCGATCGGCAAGCCCTAGGCTCAGTGGTTTACACCACAGCGCCACCTGCACCCCCAATTACAGTATATTAGGTCTAATTTGAGAAAAACAAAGTCTCAGCTCCTCATCAACACAACAAAGCCTTTCTCTTTTCAGATCCTTCATATCTGTCAGAGCTGAAAACCCCTCTTCACAGCAATATGTTCTGCAGTACTGTAAAACAAGAGCCAATGCTCTTGAAGGGAGGTGTGGATACTGTTTCTGGTTGAATATCAAAACAAAACAATTTTGATGCTATACTATACTACACTACATGGAAATGTTTAAATGTTTCTTTGATTGTCCTTGAATCTTCCTGCCACAATTGCCATCCTCTGCTGCCACACCAACGTGGTGCTCCACAACCTTTGAGAACCATTGCTCTGGCTGGAGACTGGCTTCTTTGTCGGAATGGCTACCAGCACAAAAACATGGTTGTTGTTGGTGGCATCTCCCCCTTTCAAGTAAATTACGCTTGTAACATTGGCTGTTGGGACACAAAATAGGCAGAAGACAACACATAACTGTTTGGAGGCACCAGCAGGAGGGAAAATGTTCTCTCTCCCCTCCACACACACACTTTGTTTGCTGATTAAAAATAAGTTTCTCAATGCAGTCATCTTTCCTCCCTACAAAGAAGTGCAAACTTCAGCAAATGAATGATTCACAACACCACACCAACACAATGATGTGGCACTTTGAGATAATATTGCCCATTCTCTTGAAAATCTGAAGTTCTCTTCTGCACAGAAGTGTGCATATGGAGAATGCTGAATTGGGCACTCTCCAACTGGTAAGAAGAAATCTTCTGTGAAATAATTATGTCTTTTCTTAAAATAAAATAAAATATGTATGGAGGTAGGATGCTAAATTCTCCTTTTGCAAGGTCTGCTCTTCTTTAGAAAGAAATCTCTTGATGTTAGTCACCCGTGGCTATTTTATTTCACTCTGTGCTTTGTAACAGCTCATATGTAAATCATTTATATGTGATCTGTTCTCTTATTCTTGCAGTGGAAGGAAGCACCAGTCAACTTCTGAAAGTGATTTCACCCTCTGCAAAGGGGCCTTTGCTTCAGCCTTTCTCCACCCTCGCCATAATATATAATATTGTGGCCTATCCAAATCAGCCAAGTGTCAGCATCTGTCCTTCAATTTTTCTCCAAATTTTTCTTTCCCAGTGAAAGGTTTCTGTTTTTCTTCCACATTGTCTTGGTACTACAGAACTTCTGTAGGGTGGGATTTTGAGCTTACCCTATAATTGCAATGTGACTTGAAGGTGGAGTGCCTCTCCCTGCCCCCACAACACTCTGTAAACTCATTGGCTGCTTGCACTTCCTGATCTTGAAAGAGTCCCATGGGAGTTTCCTCCTGATATTTCCCTCTGGGTTTCAATTGATGTGCCAGCAGCTAAGAAGCTTGCAGAGTGAAGACCACTGGTGAGATTTGCATGGACAGGCGGAGACCTCCCCCCCCCCAACCTCGGGCGACACCCGGGTGAATGATTACTCAAGACAACGTGTTATGGGATTAAAATTTGGGCCACAACTTTGTTTAAAACATCAGATGGAGGGAGACATTAGTTTAGGCATTGGGCATTTATCCCTCCCAGTCCCTGGCCAGGGATATGGGGAACTTCAGGGATATCCAGAATGTGTGGGGATTGGGCTGGCTCTGGAGAACATCTGTTGAAGCAGAGAGCCCACCCCCGTTACGCCGCCACTGGAGGGGAGAGCAATGACAACCTCACAGCATATGGCCAATGCTTCCCCTCAAAACAACCCCTTTAACAGGGAACCCTGGGATCATCACTGTAGGGGGGGGGCGTGGGTCACCGCTTCATGCCCCCCCTCCAATTTTGGGAAGATAGACTAAAGTTTCCACCCATGGCCTGAAACCGCCAAAGTTGTGATGTTTTGCTATGGGGAAGGCAAAACCTTCAACAGCGACCATAATGTAGCAGCGCCCGCATACCTGTGAAGAAGAGGTTAACCTGTGATGAATGCTTAACTGAGGGAGGGCAGGGTGGGAGAAGCTCTGGAGCTGACTGAGAACCCCCAGGTAAGTTCCGCCCACTATTGTGTGGGCAGGTCAATCCCTCCCCTTACCCGGCCAACTCTCTCCTGGCAACGCCTCCCCAACTGGGATTGGGTAACTGGCGGAAGTAAGCAGCCATCTCCAGGTGTCCAGCCTGGGGGGGGGGGTGTGCAAATCTAGGCTGTACTGCCAGGAGCCTCATGGGATCATGGGGGCTGCGTAAAAGGCGCTCCCCATTTGATGTGGGGAGCGGTCATTGTAGAATGAAAGGCCATCCACCACCTCAAAAGCAAGACAAGTGCAAGACATTTTTTCGCCATTTTGAAAACTTTTTAATGCAATACCCCACTAACTCTTTACAACAAAGTATTTCCCCTTCTTCCAAAGGACCATAGACTTGCCAAGTAGATCATAAGGACAAGGGAAATAAAGAGAAAGTGAGTTTCAAACATTCTTTCTTGAAAGAGTGTGTTATCTTCGACAATACGGCCGTGGCATATTTTACCCCTTGCATTAACTAGAGTATAGGATTGCCACGTGAGGCTGCAGTTCAAAGCATACGTACTAATGAGCTAGCTCCATTGAGAACAGCGGGACTTACTTCTGAGTAGCATGCAAAGGAGTAAGCTGTTTAGTGTGCAGCCTTGGCAAGATTTTTTTTCTCAGTTAATTGGGACTGGATTGAATAATTTGAAAACTTGATTAATATAGACAAAGTAAATCAGCCTCTGGTAGATTTGGAGTCATTTCAGCTCTAGTCTGGGGGGGGGGGGGAAGGCAAGGGTTTTCTTCAGCAGTACACTTGTTTTTGTGGGTGATTGATGGATAATCCAGCCCTATGTCAGCGCCGCAACAGATAGTTAATTGCACTGAGAGAATTATCCAACATCAGCAGTTCAGTTTACTGACTTTTCCCAGAAAAGGACACAGAACTGCATCTATTTATCAAAACCAATCAGCATCAGCACTCAATCTCCAGAGCTACTTGTCTTCCTTCTTGAGATAATCCTTGTTCTTTGTTTGTGGGACACGGCGGGTTTTCTTACATTGCTAGACAGGCTTAGATGTGCCAGCTTCCTGTCTGGGATTTGACCACAGGACTTTTGTTGTGCTGCTAAAGTGAAAATCAAAACTAATTTTGGTGCTTAGTCTATAATGAGCACAAATCTACAGGTGAAACTCGGAAAATTAGAATATTGTCGAAAAGTGCATTTATTTCAGTAATGCAACTTCTTATTTTTTATTTTTCTTTTAATTTTTTACAAATGCTTTCTTTTGGAAATTCCACAGTAATAAAACAAATAGTTACAATAATACAAAAATAAACATCGCTATTACATTTTATTAATTACATTCCATTTAAAATTGATCCGCCTAACGACAAATAATGACAATTACAACAAATAAAGGCTTGACATATCTTGATTTGCATGTCAAGCATCTATCTCATATATTGGTTTCACCTTTTAAATTGTGTTACTGAAATAAATGCACTTTTCGATGATATTACAATTTTTCGAGTTTCACCTGTATGTTGTGCTGGATATGGTGGGAGACTGGATGATAAACAATATTAACAGGTCTGGATGGTATGCAACACTAACAAACAAACAAAAAACCCATTCTGTAAAATATAGTTAGCTCGAACAGGGCACTCAACAACCCATCCAGCACACATCCCTGCCATTGCCACCCCTTTTATAGATCTTTTATAAATCTGGTGCTCTCAGCAGTCCTAGGCAGTTGAGGTTCCATTGGAGTATCAAAGGGCATTTGTCCACGGTCAACTCAAACCCAGCACTGACCCTGAAGTAGAATTTTTGCACAAAGGGCCGTAAGTGGTGAAAGTACAGAAGCAATTTCTATCACCTGAAGCTCAACATCAAAAAAACTAAGATCATGGCCACTGGTCCCATCACCACCTGGCAAATAGAAGGGGAAGAAATGGAGACAGTGAGAGATTTTACTTTCCTGGGCTCCTTGATCACTGCAGATGGTGACAGCAGTCACGAAATTAAAAGACGCCTGCTTCTTGGGAGAAAAGCAATGATAAACCCAGACAGCATCTTAAAAAGCAGAGACATCACCTTGCCTACAAAGGTCCGTATAGTTAAAGCTATGATTTTCCCAGTAGTGATGTATGGAAATGAGAGCTGGACCATAAAGAAGGCTGATTGCTGAAGAATTGATGCTTTTGAATTATGGTGCTGGAGGAGACTCTTGAGAGTCCCATGGACTGCAAGAAGATCAAACCTCTCCATTCTGAAGGAAATAAGCTCTGAGTGCTCACTGGAAGGACAGATTGTGAAGCTGAGGCTCCAATACTTTGGCCACCTCATGAGAAGAGAAGACTCCCTGGAAAAGTCCCTGATGTTGGGAAAGATTGAGAGCACAAGGAGAAGGGCACAACAGAGGACGAGATGGTTGGACAGTGTTCTCGAAGCTACCAACATGACTCTGACCAAACTGTGGGAGGCAGTGGAAGACAGGAGTGCCTGGCATGCTCTGGTCCATGGGGTCATGAAGAGTCAGACACAACAAAACAACTAAGCAACAACAATATTTGCATTTAAGTTGCAGTCTTGCCATATGCAGTTCTGGTGAAATTCCCTGGCTTCCATCAGTGTGGTCATACATGAATGAGGCCTGCTCAATACATGCAGCAGAAATTAGTTGGGAGAACAATCCCTAGGCAGTAAAATAGATTCCATAGATGAGGGGTGCTGGTTTTGAATCTTGCTCCATGCAACTGCTTACAGAGAGGTGCCTGTTTTTTCCAAGCAGAAGATACCCCTCACCCATGTTATGAAGTGTTATAGTCTGTCCTACTTCCACAGGGATGCAGGTGGTGCTGTGGTCTAAACCACTGAGCCCAGGGCTTGCTGATCGGAAGGTCAATGGTTCAAATCCCCATGATGGGGTGAGCTCCAGTTGCTTGGTCCCACCTCCTGCCAACCTAGCAGTTCGAAAGCATGTCAAAGTGCAAGTAGATAAATAGGTACTGCTCTGGCAGGAAGGTAAACGGCGTTTCCGTACGCTGATCTGGTTTTGCCAGAAGTGCTTAGTCATGCTGTCCGCATGACCCGGAAGCTATCTCCGGACAAACATCGGCTCCCTCAGCCAGTAAAGCGATATGAGTGGTGCAATTCCAGAGTCGTTCGCGACTGGACTTAACTGTGAGGGGTCCTTTACCTTTTTTTTTTTTACTTCCCCAGAACCATGAAGACTCACTCCTATTTTGCAGAATGTGGAGTCCAGGCCAGATTCCATGCAGGATTGTAGATAAGAGGTATAGAAGGAGGGGGGAAGGGAAATCGTTGCTTCCTCTTTGGATTTGCATATTATAATTTTAACTCACTGAGTTAAATTGATTTCTCCCCCCACCCCCGGCTAAACCTGGATAATTACAATCAAGCTCAGCATTGGTATTTCTTTTCTCTTTTTTTAAAAAAAGCTTCGACAAGCCTCTTGTTCTTGATGTGCTTTGCACTCTGCCTCCTTGTAATTAGGTAATGTTCCAGGATCTTGGGCCAATTGGCACGAGAAACAGGTGCTTTGTTAGCATAGCACCATTACAAGAGCTCTCCAGCCCATCTCCTTTGACGATTATGAAAAGCTCTTGTGAACTTGTTGGGCGATAGTGAGGACTCTGAAATCAGAGGTGAAGTGGAGCAGCTATTTATTAAAACCGCTGGCTGTGATTACAGGAGTGGCGCGCATCAGATGATCAACATCTCTGCTTCTTGTTTTCTCCAAGGATACCTGTTAGAAATGCTTGTTTGAAGTTTAAAATCAAAAAGCAATCTCACCGAGGGGAAGAGCAAAGCAAGAGGGGCAAATTGTTACCTTTTTTCTCCTTTTCTTGTGTTCTACATTTGCAAGTGCTTGAGTTGTTTAATAGATTATAATTCAGCGCGTCTTCATTATACTTCAGGAGCAACACTGAATAAAATCATTTTATTCTATTTTACGTATTCTAAGCTTTATTTCCTTTTTATCTGGTGCAAATATTCTAAACATAAAATAAAATAAATGGTGTGTGTGCTTTTGTCAGTCATAAGGTCACAGGTACTCATAGAACATCTGTAGTGTCCCAAATATCATTGCATTTAAGTATAGTTAAACATGATCTTTATAGCCTCTAAATTTTAAATGTGTGGGTTTTTGGTTTTTTTAACTTGATGGAGTGCTGTGGCTGTTTATTTATTTTTTAATAAACTTGACTTTCTGTCAGAAACGATTTTAAACGCTTTCGTGTTTTAAATGGATTGCTGCTTATATGAATTGTTTTGAAGCCTCTGTATTTTCTGTGTGAAACACTTCGAGGGTTGATTGTTGCAAACATGACAATCTATAAGTGTTTGGACTATTAAAAGTAATAGAGAAATGTGCATATATGAATGTCATTTGAAACCACCCAATTCCCCTTCTTTTGAGATAAAACTCCATGGCGATTTGTTCACACCCTGCTTTCAGATGAGCTCCTTCTGTAGTTATGGGAATGCTATGGTGTTGTTGCTTTAGGTCAGGAACATGAGTTTATTCAGGCCCAGCTCTAGGTGTAGTCCCGGTGGCGCGGGGCGCCTGGGCGCCGGGCTGGCAGGGGGGGCGCTGCGCGACAAAGCCACGCAGAAGCCGTGCTGCACGCTGCGAGGGCGGGGCGCCAGAGCGATCTCCGTGCCTCAGTGCCAGGGCGCCCGGCCTGCTTGAGATGGCCCTGAGTTTATTGATACTGAAAGACTTTCACTTTTCCAGCAGGGGGCCAGTCCATTGTCCCTCAGAATTTTTTATTTGTTCATAAAAAAGGAATTCATATGCCCCACAAATAACCCATAGGTGCATTTTAAATAAAAGGGCACATTCTACTCATGTGAAAACACACTGATTCCCAGACCATCTGCAGGTTGCATTGAGAAAGCGATTGGGCTGAATCAGGCCCCTGGGCCTTAGTTTGCCTACTCTTGATGTATAACCACAGAGAGCCACAGCTCTACATATTTTTAGGGAACACTATTTGACCTAAAAAGTTGCATTTTGGCTTTCTCATTGTTGTTCTCATTTTACTTAATTTGGACCATATTTGTATAACTATGCAAGTGATGGGACTTTTCTGCAGTATTCACCCTCTTCCTTTTGTCCCAGTACGGGCATCTGATATTGCTGGTGTGACATCTGCATATGTTTCATTAATTGATGGGCAATTAACAAGGCATTTTTTAAACACTTCATCTGTATAGTTTCTGCCTCTGCTCTGTAAAACACACAGACAGGTGATTTATTCATCAGTGCTACCTTAAAGTCTAAAGATTGCTGTTGGGGAACTCACAGCAGCAATGATATGAACGGCTGGTTTCCGACATATTGAGATTGTCCCATCTCACCTTATTAACAGAGTGCTTGCAATGATTTATGAATGGGTTTTGTGAGGGGCAAGGGATATCGCGAAGCCCCTCCCCTCCTGAGTTCCAGCCCAGCCCCGAGCGAGGCTGAAAAGAGGGAAAGCTCCAGCTCAAGTGGGGAAACAGGAAGTGGTGTCCAAGGCTCTGGCAGGGTAGAAGAGCCATCGTCCCAGGTGGGACAGGAAGGGGGAAGGAAGGGGGGCAGGCCAGTCCCCCCAACTCCGGAACTTCGCAGAAAGCGTTGGGGGAAGAGGATGGGTCTCCCCAAGTTGTTATGCTGGCGCAAGACGCGCCAAAAGCCACTTGGAGGTTCTGATTCAAGCTGAACAGATGTGTCTTTGTAAATAGCACTGCCATTAGCACTGTAAATACTCAGCACCAATAAAAGACAAAATGCAGAGCTGTGTAGAGTCGTTACTCTGAAGTAGCCTTCTCCGGCCACCGTGACAGGTTTGGTGGGAACATTCGGTGAAGTATAAAAACCATTTTTAAAATGAGCATATGCGGGTGGTGCTGTGGTCTAATAAACCACTGAGCCTAGGGCTTGCTGATCGGAGGGTCGGCGGTTCGAATCCCCACGATGGGGTGAGCTCCCGTTGCTTGGTCCCAGCTCCTGCCAACCTAGCATTTTGAAAGCACGTCAAAGTGCAAGTAGATAAATAGGTACCGCTGCGGCGGGAAGGTAAACAGTGTTTCTGTACACTGCTCTGGTTTCACCAGAAGCAGCTTTGTCATGCTGGCCACATGACCCGGAAAACTGTCTGCGGACAAACACTGGCTCCCTCGGCCAGTAAAGCAACTCCAGAGTCATTCGCGACTGGACTTAACTGTCAGGGGTCCTTTACCTTTACCTTTTTATGCAACACAGATCATATCAGGACCACTGTCAGAGGGGTCGGTGGTCAGGAGATGGAGAGAGACTGAAAGGTTACTTTAAAGAGCGTCATATTCAGCCCAGTAATGTAGCCACACTTAAGACGGCCTGCTCCCTTGAGATGGCTCTTTCAAAACTAGACCTGGAGGGTTTTTATCACCAACTCAAGGTCCCTAAGTTTAGTGGCTTAAGTGGGAAGCTGAAATGTATCAACCAGAAGGCATTGTGTTCTTGGCCAGGCAAAGGCAGGATCCCAAATTAATGGCATTTATTCTTGATTTATTCTTGGGACGCGAGTGAAGCTGTGGTCTAAGCCACTGAGTCTCTTGGGCTTGCCAATCAAAAGGTCGGCGGTTTGAATCCCCGTGACGGGGTGAGCTCCCGTTGCTCGGTCCCAGCTCCTGCCCACCTAGCAGTTCGAAAGCACGTCAAACTTCAAGTAGATAGGGAGGGAAGGTAAACGGTGTTTCCGTGCACTGCTTTGGCTTCGGTGTTCCATTGCACCAGAAGCAGCTTAGTCATGCTGGCCACATGACCTGGAAAAACTGCTGGCTCCCTCGGCCAGTAAAGCAAGAGGAGCGCCACAACCCCAGAGTCGTCTGCGACTGGACTTAACTGTCAGTGGTCCTTTACCTTTTTTTAAAAAAATTCTTGATCTCACCAAGCTTTGCCCACTGTTCCCAACCCACCCACCCACCCTAGGCATTGAAGGAACATGTGAGGAAGGGGTCACAGAGCCACATAGGCAAGCATCACTTTCAGTGTGTGTCATAGCCATGCTTCTTCCACAGCCCACAGTGGAAATGTTTCTTCAGTGCCCACAAATTCCGACAACATGGAAAAGGGCTTGCCAGCTGCTCCAAATGAGGGGAGACCCTGACAAGGATGTCCTTTCCCACTCTGTCTGACACAGTATGAGGCAGCATCCTATGCAAAGGGAAACTTGATTGTCAGGAAGCTATTTTTGCTAATAATAATAATAATAATAATAATAATAATAATAATAATAATAATAATTATTTATACCCGGCCCATCTGACTGAATTTCCCCAGCCACTCTGGGCAGCTCCCAATCGAGTGTTAAAAACAATACAGCATTAAATATTAAAACCTTCCCTAAACAGGGCTGCCTTCAGATGTCTTTAAAAAATAGGATAGCTGCTTATTTCCTTGACATTTGATGGAAGGGCGTTCCACAGGGCGGGTGCCACTACAGAGAAGGCCCTCTGCCTGGTTGCCTGTAATCTCACTTCTTGCACCAGAAGGCCCTCGGTGCTGGATCTCAGTGTCTGGGCTGAACGATGGGGGTGGAGACGCTCCTTCAGGGCTTTAAAGGTCAGCACCAACACTTTGAATTGTGCTCGGAAACGTACTGGGAGCCAATGTAGATCTTTCAAGACCGGTGTTATGTGGTCTCAGCGGCCGCTCCCAGTCACCAGTCTAGCAGCCGCATTCTGGATTAGTTGTAGTTTCCAGGTCACCTTCAAAGGTAGCCCCACATAGAGCGCATTGCAGTAGTCCAAGCGGGAGATAACTAGAGCATGCACCACTCTGGCAAGGCAGTCCGCAGGCAGGTAGGGTCTCAGCCTGCGTACCAGATGGAGCTGGTAGACAAGTCCTTCCTAGCCTGTGAACCTTCCACCCCAACATCCTATATAATAAAGTCCAAGTGTCTCTGCATCCAGTCCCTGTGTCCCTGGGTTTGCGCTACTGCACATGTGCCCCACAGACACAGGGACTGGACGCAGAGACTGGACGCACAGCGCCTCACTGCGCTTGCACTAAAGCGCAAGGAGGAGGAGGCTGCTTTCTTTTCCTCCCCCCCCTACGCTCCCCCCTGGCAACCAGCAGCAAGAGGACAAGGAGGAGCCCGGTCCGGCTCCCGCCGCCACCGCGGCCCCGGAGCCCGATGCCACCATCTTGGTCCGCCGCTGCCTCCTCCTGACAACCCTCCCTGGCCTCTCTGCGCTCGGCCGCGGGGCACGAAGGGAGAGCGAGTTTGTTTCTGTTATCTCCTTAAACACCCTTTGCCAGAAAAATTGTACATATGTACACCCCCCACCACATGTGAATTTGGTACAGTTTTGTCCTGCCAAGTTAGGGATCCTCTCCAAATGCATGTGTTTGAAAGGGTGTGTGAAAGGTCAAAGAATCGTGTCTTTACGCTCTGGGTAGCCAAGCATAGACAAATTTTCAAATTCTTGTATATCTGTGAGTGTGTGTGTGACAAATTCCAGAGGGACCATTCTGCTAGGCTGCAATAGATTGTAATGGATTGCTCTGAAGTCACTTCAGCACCAGATGAAAAGGAACATCGCCCCTCAACCATCTCACCCACCCTGTCCTGTATTGTGCCAGGACAAAGGTGGCAACCCTAATAGGCACACACAAACACCTCTGCTTACCACTGCCAAATGACTTTATGGCTTAGGTGACTTGTGAACCAGACAGTCAGTACATGAATCAGCCACCAGATTGCACTCTGTTTTCTTTTTTTAATGAATTTAATGTCTCACTCTCACATAAACAAATCTGTGTATCTGGCATTAGACATGAGGCAAATTTGGCAATTATGTCTTTAGCCTCTTGGTAGCTATAGACTTTCTAGGAGAGCACTCTGGTAAACAGCAGAATTTCCACAGCCCATAGGAAGGACAAAAATATGAAATACTATTTGCACATGCAACAAAACAGGCCTTTCCTTGCCAGACATTGGCTCATACAGTTTCTCTGATGGCATGTGCTCTAATATGTCAGTAAAATGACAGCCCTTTGATGATGTTTGGCTATTATCTGAGGCACTTTGGACGTAATTTCCAGGATTGCTTCAACACCAGGTGTGGATTTTATGAGAGAAAAAGTAGTATTAGAGCAGTAATGTTATTCTGGTGATTAGAGTGGAACAGCAGCTTTCATGTAATGTCCATGGAAGGGCTCATTCAGACATTCCTTTTTTCCTCAGATTGCTTCTATCTTAAAGCAGGGTTTTGTTTTGTTTTAATGAAAAAGAAGAAGAAGGAAACACCAACTAACTAAAATCCTGAAAACAAGAAATTTTATACATAGCGCTCATCAATGATTCTGTTTCTACCACAATTCGTAGGCACAGGTTGGTAGTTTCCAGACATGGGTGCAAATGGGATTTGTCTGTCTGTCTGTCTGTCTGTCTGTCTGTCCCACTGTTTTTCCTGGGAAAACCCACTGTTTACCACTGAATCAGAACAAATGACAATCCGTAGAAAACCTGATAGACATTTGTTCCAATTCATCGGTAAAGAGTGGGTTTTCCAGAGGAAAGTGGTAGGACAAAACAAACAAACAAAGCACCCTGCTTGGACCCCTGCCTGGAAATCACAGACCAGTGCGTACAAATCGCAGCACAAATGGAAGTGTGGGTGAACCCTAAGTTCACATCAATGTTCAGTTCTCTCTCTCCCTCTTCTTGGTCCCATTGCAGTCCTCTTTATCATCTTTAGAGTTTGTACAACACAATGCTCTATTGCAAAAGTAGTAGCAACAACAGGAGGAATCCCCTTTCTGGAAAACTTTTGATTCGCAGTGAAACTAACATTGTCTCTTGTCAGAGAAGGCATACTGTGAAAAAGGAGACTGGTTTATTGCCCGAGAAGTTGGAATGTTCATAAACGCTCTGTACCATCAAAGGCCACAACCAGTTCAGCCATTGGGTGGCAGAGATTTCACTTTTGCAAGCACCATAAATATATACTCGCCTAAGGCCACCCTTGTGATTGACCCATAGAGTACAGTTAGGAACAAGATGTTGGGCAATACGCACCAACCGAGTGGCAACAGCGGCAGGGTCGACGAAATAACAAAGTCGTCTTCAGTATCTTTGCTTGCTTTTATTTACAATTATATACACCACACTCCTCTACTCCATTCCTCTCATTTCACAATACATCACCACCACACCCATGAACCATTTGGGTAGCTTAAATACAGAATTCAAAATAGTCAATTACCCAATCACATTACAGTGAGCAAACTCTACCTTCAATTATTCAAATTAGCAAAAGCTCACAGGTGTGTTAACATTCAGAACAAGGTTACAAACACACATCTCTGTGTAGCACCATTGACCACATCAGTCTGAAAGGAAAAACCTAACACAAGAATGTGGAATGAGATGAGTCCTGGTACTTCCCTAACCTTGACAATGTCAAGCAAGCTTCTGCCTTTCAAAGTTGCCTTTCTCATTCCCTTTTCCCCACATTCCCTTTCCCCCACATTCCTGTCTGTTTCTAGGCCCCTGGATGAAGTCTGCACCCAGTCCCACCTTGCGTCCCTCAAGCCCCTACAATAGAGACGGGTGCGGAATTTGTGGATAGCATTTTTAAGGGTTTTTGTGGGTGGGAAAGGCTGAAAATGGGGGCTGTACTTGCAGCAATGCTCCTCTCACCATGCTGTGCAGAAGCAGTGCCACGCCCGGAGCATCCGTCTGCCGTGGCCACTGTGGCACAAAGTGGCCAGCTGAGCCTGGAGGCGCCGTGGCCAGCCTCCGTCTCTTCCCCGCCGGAGGAGCTGCTCTCCAGCCACTGCCCGCCTTCTCCAGCCCCGCTAGCAGCGCTGTCCTCCCTAAAAAAACTCTGGGAAAGGGGGGGGGGCGCCGGAGGAAGCTTTGCACCAGATATGCTTCAGATGGCCCTGACACACAGCCTTCTGTTTACCTCTGCCTCTTCCTCCCCCTCTGCCAATTCCTCTCTGCTCGCCATGTCTTTGACAGCTCTCCTCCTGAGATTGGGACATAATGAATTTTCCCAAACCTGCTGCACGTCACCTGCTGCCAGAAGTGGGGAAATCCATGAGATCATGATGTCAGGGCATGTCTAGGTTTTGCTACCTGATCCAAAGAGGAAAGAAAGTGAACTCAGTTGGGTTGATGTTGTTGTTTTGGTAATTTTCAGCATCTTTACCGAGTGTGCCGTTCTCTGTCCAGATTCCTGGAGTATTTTGATCAACCTAATCCCCAAAGTGTTGGGTTTTTCCTGCTCCAGTGAAGGTTATTTTAGAAATATTGAATGGCTTCTGCATTCCATACACTGAAATGTTCCAGTACATAAACAAATGTAAGGAGTGGGAGTGGAATAGGGGAAAAAAAGTAAACTAATGAGTCCCTGGGATATTATGTGTTGTTTCCTTCACTCTGTTGAGCTTACAGTGTAAATCAGAAAAACTATTCCTCAGAAAGAACAAAATTCTAATTTTCCATAATGTATTGGGGGGGGGGGGTTTGGATGCATCCTGACTAATGAGTTGAGTGAGGCGTTTTCTTCTTCTTCTGTTCCTAGCAAAATCATTTATTTTAGATATTTAAAGTTTCTTAAAAGTTCAAACAAGTCCCTGTTGTCATCTCTGCCAATGTAATGACTCTGTTATGTGTAATTTATCATCAGTATGACATTTCAGTGGGACTGATGGGGAAGGAGAAATAACCAATTGCAGCATGGGACCTTGAAAGTTGCTGCTTCAAATGTCCTCCTTATTGGCAGAAATCCCTAAAAGAAAGTATCATTTCTCCTTCTGGCATTTCAAAAATATTTGCAGTTGTACTTGATTAAACACTCTGTTAATGCCCAAGACAATTATTATCAATTTATCATCAAAGGCATTGAGTAAAGGTATTCTGATATACATAGATCCCTGCAATTGCAATCCAGCATCTGCCTGAGAGGAACATTCTTTTCCAGGCACAATCCGAGATGCTGAATATAGCTAGTTCGCTACTGAGAGACAGGTTCCTGTGGCCTGAGTCATAATTAGGGTGGTTTTTCTGAGCTTTCCCAGACAAGACGAAGACGAAGAAGAAGACCTTTTTTTCCCTGAGGAAAAAGTCTCAGAATGTTGGCACAGTTGCGGGAGTTCCCTGCCACTCACCCAGGGCTGGGTTAAGTTTTGATGAGGCCCTAAGCTACTGAAGGTAACGGGGCCCTTTATATGCCCAGCTGTCCTTTGTCAACAACAAATTGCCGCTGATTTTTTAGTGTTGAATGTATGCTATAGGGTAATTTATGGACCTAATAGGTATCTAAAGCCATTTGCACATAACAAAATATGTATTTTATCAAATTGTTGAACTGAAATACAATTAAGAAGAAGTACATTAATAGTGAAATACAATTAAGAAGAAGTATATTAATAGTGAAATAAAATTAAGAAGAAGTATATTGGGGGGTGGGGGGGCAAGAGAGTGGGGGCCTAAGCTATAGCTTGTTTAGCTTATACGTAACTCCGGCACTGCACTCACCCCCATATTAGAGTTGATGCAAATGGTATCCCTGATTTGTGCACAGTATATACTAATGATCTCTCCTCCAGAAGAAAGAGTTCCAAAAAGTTTCACTGCAAACAGTCTTAAACTAGTTACAAATTGCAAATACAAAATAACATATTGCTCTTAAACAAACAACAATGGTCCAGTCTTTTTTAAGTCGAAAATTTTCCTCTCTCTCTGATCTCTGATCTCTGAGAAGGATCCCCTTCTTCAACAACACTGGCTCCAATGACTGCTGAGTTCTCAAATTTCCCAAGGATTAATAATCTCTTAGCATACACATGGAAATGGAACCTTCTTATACAACTAGAAAAATAATATGGAAGATTATAGCAATATATGATCACACTGGTGAGATTGTCATATGCACAAAGATGGAAAGACTTACATGGGTGGGTGGTGGAACACGGGTGGCGCTGTGGGTTAAACCACTTGCTGATCAGAAGGTCGGCGGTTCGAATTCCCGCAACGGGGTGAGCTCCTGTTGCTTGGTCCCAGCTCCTAGCAACCTAGCAGTTCGAAAGCATGTCAAAGTGCAAGTAGATAAATAGGTACTGCTCCAAGCAGGAAGGTAAACGGCGTTTTGTGCACTGCTCTGGTTTGCCAGAAGCGGCTTTATCATGCTGGCCACATGACCTGGAACCTGTACGCCAGCTCCCTCAACCAATAACATGAGATGAGCGCTGCAACCCCAGAGTCGGTCATGACTGGACCTAATGGCCAGGGGTCCCTTTACCTTTTTATGGAAGAATGGTTATTGAAATTAATGAATTTGGCTGAGATGGCAAAGTTGATGTGCTTAATTAGAGAAAAATCATTGTTGACATTTATTAATGATCGGAAACCCCTTATGGACTTTTTGCACACAAAGGAAAATGAGGTTGGGATAGCTGGGTTTGAGGACGGAATAAAAGGTTGGTTTATAGAAAGTAAAAGCTGGATGTTATTATGAAGCAAGAGTTTTGCATAAGTTTTTACAGCTGATCAACAGAGAATTGGAAGACTTTTCTTTTCCTTTTATTTCTTTTCGTTTCTACATTAATAACTCTTGATATTTGTATTGATTCTGTATATCACCTTTTCTTTGTTTTTAAAGCTTTTATATAAAAATAGCTTTCTAAAAAATGAAATGGAAATCTCCACCCTCTTCTGCATTCACTAGAGTTAAACCTCCATGTCTAATGCACAATTCTCTTCAAAGGCAACGACTCCCTGGGGCCCTGGCTACCACAACATTTTAAAGGAGGGGGCACCCACAAAGTGTGGCACAGCCACACATGCTTGCTGGGGGGCATGCACGTACTGCACCATCACACCCACTGGCGTGCACATGCTACATCACCACGCCCTGCTATGTGTGAGAGTGACATCATCATGATGGGGGTGTGGTGACATAGTGTGCATGCGCCCCGGTGATGGCGCACAGCCCTGGGCACCTGCGGTCGCGGGTGCAAGCCCATGCTGCTGACTCGTTTTGCAAAATGCATGCCTCTACATAAGTTTTCAAATGCAACACATTTCAAATATACATAACATTTTGTGCACATTAAACGGAAGTATCTGTTGTGACTGGAATTGGCAGCCCAGATAACTGGCTGTCCATTGCTGAGACGGTATAAGCCTCATCCACATGGCCTGAGCATGCTCGCTGAGCTTACCACTTAGATGCATATGAATCGAGTTTTTGTTGTTGTTTTCTGTTTGCTCCCAGGCAAAAGGATGCACTGGAAACTTCAGCTCTCATGCACCTAAGAAGCAAACATGCAAACAAAAGTCTGAAACCCACCTGCTGCTCTGAGCAGCACAACGGAGTGAAATTTGCAATGTTTGGAGGAATTGCAAACATAAAAGAATTGAAGCAATTGGGAAAATTCTAAAGTTACAAATTGGAAATAGAACTCGTGGGTGTTTTAATATTACGGGGAAAATATCATTTACAATACAAATTTTAAATGCAAAATACATACATGCAAAATACATATATGCAAAATACATACATCAGCTGTTTTTTAAAAAATGGCAGTGTGGCATAGGACTTTCAATTATAAATCCCCCCCCAAAAAAACACATCTGGGTTTATTTGGGTACATTTCCACACCTTTTTTAAAAACCAAGTTTTAAATCACAATATGCCATTACATTCAGACTTTCACACTTAGAAAATATAGATATTTATGTACAGGAATTTGCACGTAGGTTAAGAACCAAGAACATAACAGGTTAAGAACCAAGTACATTCCAAACCAAAAATGGCAAAAGCCATGTCCTCCCTAAAAGAGGGCACATGTTGCGGTGAGATCTGGAGACTGACCTCTTGGTTGTGGGTGGGTCCATTGGACAGCCACAACACCTGATTGGTAGGTCCCTCGATGCTGGGTTTCAGTCTGGCCAATGGGGTTGCAGTCTAAAAGGATTGAGGGACCTATATGAACCCATGCACATGTCCCAGAGCTTCCTCTTTCGACGCCTGCATCAGAACACCCGCCCACCTCTCTCTAATTTTAGGGCCTTTTGCGATTGACCTTGCTATGCCGTCGTGTGTCGTCTGTCATTGGGACAGGGGAACGGAAGGAATTTTCCCACTTGGCTGATTGGCTGTTGCCATTTGGGTTTCACCTGCTGCGTAGCAATTTGTCACAGCTTGTAAGGTTGAGGATAGGGACTGGTTCATTTGATAGGGATGGGAGAATGGTCTTGCCATCCCTATGCGAAGGGTATTCCATTAAAGGAATCCAGGGACTCATCTTGGTTTGGCCAACCCCTGAAAGAGTCCAGGGGAGCATCTGGGGAGTGAATAGAGTCTGCTCCCAGGCTTTTCATCTCCTCAGGTGTTCACCCTTGGCTGACCTATGATAAAGCTCTGGGTCAGCGCTACCTGCAAGGGTGAAGGGAGCTAGTCGAACCAGAGCCTATGCAACCCCATATAAAATTTCCTAATACAGTTTTTCCGGGAAAAGAATATGTAACATGTAAAAAGACTCATTTAAACCTTGGTACAATTTTTTTTTCCAAGCTGGCAATAAGCAAATATTGGAAAAGCCATTTTGGACGTGAGACAAATACATAATGAATGTAACTCAAGTAGAATTAATATGACTTAAATCCACATGTTATGTTACTGGTGTTGATCATAACACACTCTGGAATGCCTTCTAATTAATACATCATTAGGAATGTGGATTTACTAGTTGCCTGTTTTTATTTATTCACGGATAGATAGCTATAGATATATAAACCTAGCACCACAGGGTTATAAACAAGATTAGAAGTGTTTTAGAGCAAGGGGAAAAGTTTCTCCCTGCTTGTTTCTGGTTGCATCAGAAATTGCTATAGGATATTTGGTAGTCTGTTCTGGTGTTCAGTAAAATAGATGACTCATCTTGGAGGGGGCATGCCATGCAGCTGGTTTTCCAACTGCAGCAATCATTTTTAATTATTCCTACATTTAAAGCTAAATATGACAGCTGTATTTCCATGCAATAAGACTTAGTTGCCAGATTACAGTAGTTTTGCAATCAGGAAATGGCTCATTTGAAGGTACTTCTTTCTTACAAAAAGCCGATTGATTTAGTAATAATACGGGACCCACCTCTGCAGCACATGAATCAAATTAGCGATGAGCAGATTTCCCCCGTTCCAATCTGCTATTGTTCCATGAATTGGCTATGCTCCACACTTTGCCCAGAATGCCTTCTGGGTTTAACTTTGGAGAGCTTCTAAAATTAACTCCAGAACTGGAGCATGTAGTTTCTTGCAACCTTGTGTTCTTTTTATTCATGCACATTTCCCCCTCTTCTAGATAACCAGTGTGTACTGGTGTACCACTTGTGTGTATGTGGAAGAATAAATTTTGGTATGATTGTGCCCAATAAGGCATCAAGACTCCTTTTCGCACTGTGTTTCATCAATACTTGTTCGTGTTGGTAACCTTGATGAACAAAATTAGGAATGAGTGCAAGTGCTGCTTCCACACCACATCTGGTTTGGAGATTTTTCTCTTCCAGTCCACTGGATCCTGGCTGATCTGTTGTGAATTTCCTTTTTTTCTTCTCTGTTAATTTGTTTCCTACTGTTAGGAAGACTGGTTGATAAGAACCTAGAATGGCTGGGAGTTACTGCCACCACTGGTTGGTTTTTCCATGCAAGTAACTGGACACTGCTGAATAATCCAAAATGACAAGGAATAGCAAAGTCGATTGTGAATGGGTCATCTGAGGACTCTTCATTGGCACAAAACTGCACCTACAGGGAATGGATGTATCATGCCTGAAATTCCTCCCTTTTTTTGGTAGCTTAGTAATATTTTCTCGTGGGCATTCATGAGCTACTATCAGTAAGCTTAAGGGGAACAGATCTATTGACGTTGAAATGTAGCTGAAGGTTTTTAAGATCATGGCTACCCTTAGGCTTCTTGATCAATGGCACCTTGATTTAGTTTTGTGTACAACAGTAAGTGGTTGATGTATTCCGGTTCCACTGATTTGATTTAGCAGCAAAACAGCTACCAACCCGGAGTGTTAAGGTTTATCATCAGCATTCAAATAAATTAATGCAAATTTGTTTTGATAGCAACAGCTACCTCCATGACAGTGTCTCTGACGGCATGTTAATTTGCTGCCATAGGTGTGAACTGAATTATTTCAGAGCTTTGCAAAGGGTTTTACATAATCTTTTCTGAAACAACATGCTTGCTATCTGATGCTGGCTAGGTTGCAGTTATTAAGAGGCATCAGTGAAATCATACTAAAAGAAAGGAGGTTGTTTAAAATCCAGGATTCAGAAAATGCATTTGTCAAAGGTTTTCTGACCCCCCCCTCCAGCTCTGTTTCTCTTTTTTTTTTCGTGGGGTGGGACTAGGATTGGGACGACATATGAAATCCAAAATGTACAGGTTACTTCTTGCAGTGGCCCAGAAGATCTGGATGAGCATTAAGTTGGTGGAGATGTTGGATAAATTTAAAAGGGGTTCCTAGACCAGAGGTATCCCTCCCAGTAAATCGAAAGAAAAGGATGCAGGCTCCATTTGGAAAGATAGGCCTTTATTGAAATACAAATGTGCATAGTAGTTGCATAAAGTAATTAAAAAAACACGATGACAAGGTGCAGCTCAATCCAGATAAAACTGAGGCTCTGTTAGTTGGTGGCTCCCTAGTCCGGATGGATGGGAGATTGCCTGCTCTTCATGGGGTTACACTCCCTCTGAAGGAGCAGGAACATAGCTTGGGGGTACTTCTGGATCCTTTGTTGTTGCTTGAGGCTCAGGTAGCCTCAGTGGTGCAGACTGCCTTCCATCAGCTTCAGCTGGTGGCCCAACTTTGCCACTCTCTGGAAAGGGATAGCCAAATTCCTGTTGTCTATGCTGTGCCAACCTCTAGGTTAAATTACTGCAATGCTTTATATGTGGGGCTGCCTCCGAAAACAGTTCTGTAAAGTCTTAAACAGTTCAGGACCGCAATGCCTCAAGGTCTCCCTCTCCTCATATGAACTGACCCAGTAAAGGTAAAAGGTAAAGGACCCCTGGATGGATAAGTCCAGTCAAAGGTGACTATGGGGTTGCGGCGCTCATCTCGCTTTCAGGCCAAGGGATCCAGAGTTTGTCCACAGACAGTTTTCCAGGTCATGTGGCCTGCAGGACTAAACCACTTCTGGCACAACAGAACACCATGATGGAAACCAGAGTGCATGGGAATGTCGTTTACCTTCCTACCACAGTGGTACCTATTTATCTACTTGCACTGGTGTGCTTTCAAACTGCTAAGTTGGCAGGAGCTGGGACAGAGCAACAGGAGCTCACCCTGTTGCGGGGATTTGAACCACTGACCTTCTGATCAGCAAGCCCAAGAGGCTCAATGGTTTAGACCACAGTGCCACCCATGTCCCCCTGGACTCTGCAATTATCATCTGAAGCCTTTCTCCAACCAAAGCACCCGCAACATACAGATCTGGCATTTCCTATATCCACACAGAACCCCCCCCCCCAGCATTGAAGTAGTTTCCTCCCCCATTTGGTCCGCTCCAGGCCATCACTGTGTCCTATCACCCTTTATCTTCTTCAGAGGAGCAGGTGTCAATCACATGACCAAAGTTAGGTGCTTAAATGGGTTTTTCTAGGAGCACATGTGGAAAAGGCTTTATTGAAACATAGGCTGGAGAACACAAAATGGCCAAGGTCAAGGCAAAAATGGAGCATCTTATTTCTGTCTCATACCCTCTATCCCTCACAAGTATGATCAGCCTTGGCTTAAATTCATATACTTTTAATGGAGATTGATTTGAGCACTGCTTTGTTTCAAGCTGTGAAACACATGGTGGTTCACCGAACACGTATAGTTGGGGTGGCACTACAGTGGTACCTCGGGTTAAGAACTTAATTTGTTCTGGAGGTACCACTTTAGCTAATGGGGCCTCCTGCTGCTGCCACACGATTTCTGTTCTCGCCCTGAAGCAAAGTTCTTAACCTGAGGTACTATTTCTGGGTTAGTGGTGTCTGTAACCTGAAGCGTCTGTAACCCGAGGTACCACTGTTTTCCTTTTATGGGAGATTACATAAACTGGACACTGCCATTCAAAACCCCAACAGCATAGCTGTCTGATTCCCATTCCTCCTCCTCCTCTTTCTTATAAAAGGGGAGAGGTGTTGTGCAAACTGGAACTGTTTGGAGCTTAAAATGAGTGTTGAAGGAGAGCAATATAGGCAATGGTGCTGGGCCAGATGTGTAGGAATTAGGACATGATCAATAATATTGATTTCATTGCTTAGTGAGAAAATGCCTTCCTCTGTTGTGCTTGAATAAATTATTAAGCCATCTAAAATTAATGCAGCTGAGAGGAATCATGCGGATCCTGTATGATGATTGCTGAAGAGTCCTATAATCTCTTGAAAACTAATTTCCTCAGTAATTGACATAGAATGTGAAATTAATTCTTCTGACCTGCAAAACCTCTGCAGAATTTATTTCCAGTACAACAGCATTTAGTACAGTGCTTATTTTATACTTTCCAGTGGAAGATGAACACATACACGATTTGGGGATACTGGTCCTAGCCTGGAATGCCATACTTGTCATTTGTATGTATGATACAGGAGTAACTCTCAGCTCATTGGAAGCGGGTGGTCCTGATTAATTCTATGCCAAACCTGCCCCCCCATTCCATCCCTACACAGGCAAAGACAGTTTTTCTGCACACGGGCACTGCCACAACCTGGAAGTGACTGGAAAAGGGGGTGGGATGTAATGGGGTGAAGGAGGAACGCAATCCCCGTGCAAAACGGTTATTGCCAGTACTCAATTAAGGATGAAATTGAGATCTGATATTGTAGATATAGAGGACACGGGTGGCACTGTGGGGTAAACCACAAGGATCCACAAGGATCATCTAGTGTAGAAATCGAACACCCAGCAAGGGGCTTGAACTCAAGACGCAGAGATTAAGAATCTCATGCTCTACCGAGTGAGCTATCTCTCCCTCTGTGTGGGGAAGCATCCATTGGTCCAGATTGTTGCATCAGTGGCACCTATGGGAGCGCATTGCTCCAATCTAGCAGTAGTGGCACTGGTTGGTAGTTACTTTTAACTCCTAAATGAGTTGGGTCCAAGCTGTCAATGCTTTCTCTCATACCAGCCTGTCTGCTCCCTGAGAACTGCTGGGAAAGGCCTTCTCAATGTTCTGTCTGTGGCCTTTGCTGTGGTTGCAGCCTCATTTGTGGGGTATTTTGCCTTGGAAGGCTTTTTGGCCCTCTTTCTTGATCCTTTTTTCAGCTCACAATGTATATATCAGACATCTGTGGACTCTCCTTCCAGCAGAGGTTGGATGGCCATCTGTCACAGATGCTTTAGTTGAGATTCCTGCGTTGCAGGGGGTTGGACTAGATGACCCTTAGGGTCTCTTTCAACTCCACATTTCTATGATTCTATGATCAGACCTGTTGAGAACTTTTTTGGTTGCTTCTATCTGGGTTTATTGTTCTTAGATTATATGTTGATTTTTTATGTTTAGTCCCACTGAGTGATGCAAGCGCATCATCAGTGTTAATTCATTAACAAATAACTTGAAGTCAATTTCTAAGTCTTATCCTTGCAATAACAATTTCTAGTTTTACGTTCCAAGCAGATATAGTCAAACAGATTTGCTAGACCCCCCTTTTCTTTGCAGCAGCTATTAAATTGGAAACCAAAATGTGTTTAACTTCAGGTGATCTCAACCTCCTCCTAAACTCTCTCTAACCTGGATACTATGAAAAATCAAGGCCACAACTCCCTGAATTGATAAAACATGGCTGAATTTACAAAACATAATAAACATACACAAATAAATAAAGTTGGGGTATATAATGGATTAGATTCTTTATATTTTTTAATAAAATCGTATGCCTTTTTAATCTGTAACTTACCCTTATCACAGACCTCATGAAGAAGGCAAACATTGTTAAACCTTATTTTTACAAATGTGTGTTTTTGTTTATTTGTGTGTGTAGAGTGTATGTCTTGCCCAGCGTATCTAGATGAAGGACATCTAGTCTTTGTTATGCACTCTATTAGAATTTTTCCTTTGGGCTCTTTTGATCCTACTTTTGTTACTTATTTCTTACATTATTAGCATGAGTGCCAAACATGCTTTCCTTTTGCACTGCATTGTTTTATGAGCGAGGACACCACCTTGTATGGATCATTATGTAAAAGGTGTAAGATCCAGTGATTTGCATTCATTAATTCATCAGCAGCAATTTCTCAGCCCCTGCTGGAGTCTCAAGGCCTGCTAATGGAACACTTCTTTTCACCTTTGGCTCACATTGTATCATCTGGATCATCAAATTAATCTCCCATTTATTGCAAAAAAACCTCATTTGGAATACACTCTCTTACTGCCTGGCCTGACAGAAAGCAGATATATATACGAATTATTCAGGAGAGAATTGCAGCAAGAATGCAGAGGGGGTGGTGACTTGCTTTTCAGCCTTTCCTTAATGAGGCAACTTTCATGTGCAACATGTTGTATTGATAAAAGGCACCTTTATTAATGGGATGCCTCAATTTTTTTTGCGCTGCGTGACGTTTTTTGAGTTGGATTTCTGGGCTCCTGCTCACATGAAATATTCAGGGAATGTTGAGAATAGCAAGGAATGATTTGCGTAACGCTTATAACTTTTCGCTGGGGAGGGGTTAAATCACATTTCTACCCATGGAAATTAGTTAGGGAGCCAATTGCTTGGCAAGATATTCTGCGGATGTTATTGGCCACACACACACACACCCGAGGTTCCATTTAGAGAGGCTAGGCTCTAAATATCCTCCTGTTTTTAGACTACATATGATTATTGTTCAGAAGCACCTTCATCTTTTGTGAGACATAAAAAATAACCCTAATATATGCTCCTTGGGGTAAGGTAGAATTGATTGCATTGCTGCACATCACATCAATCTCTGAGTGGTGTGAGATTCCAGGGGTTCTTGACGCTTACCCAGCATTCATGTTGGGTAAGCGTCATGCAGAGGCTTGACAGGCATATGTCAAGAATGCTTTGATGGTGTTTCCTTCTTGGCAGGGGGTTGGACTGGATGGCCCTTGTGGTCTCTTCCAACTCTAGGATTCTATGATTCTATGTTTCCTCTTGAAATGGGGTGCAGTGGAGCCTGGTGGTGTATTTATGATATATGGTTTGCTTACACATATATACAGCCTCTTAAAGATGTTAAGATGCTAGACAGCATCTTAAAAAGCAGAGACATCACCTTGCCTACAAAGGTCCGTAGAGTTAAAGCTATGGTTTTCCCAGTAGTGATGTATGGAAGTGAGAGCTGGACCATAAAGAAGGCTGATCGCCAAAGAATTGATGCTTTTGAATTATGGTGCTGGAGGAGACTCTTGAGAGTCCCATGGACTGCAAGAAGATCAAACCTATCCATTCTGAAGGAAATCAGCCCTGAGTGCTCACTGGAAGGACAGATCGTGAAGCTCCAATACTTTGGCCACCTCATGAGAAGAGAAGACTCCCTGGAAAAGACCCTGATGTTGGGAAAGATGGAGGGCACAAGGAGAAGGGGACGACAGAGGATGAGATGGTTGGACAGTGTTCTCGAATCTACGAACATGAGTTTGACCAAACTGCAGGAGGCAGTGCAAGACAGGAGTGCCTGGCGTGCTATGGTCCATGGGGTCACGAAAAGTCGGACACGACTAAACGACTAAACAACAACAACAATATACAGCCTGAGCCTAAAAAGGTTGAAAAAGGTAAAGGACCCCTGGACGGTTAAGTCCAATCAAATGTGACTATGGGGTGCGGTGCTCATCGCGCTTCAGCTGGCGTTTGTCCGCATATAGCTTTCCGGGTCATGTGGCCAGCATGACTAAACTGCTTCTGGCACAATGGGACACTGCAATGGAAGCCAGGGTGCACAGAAATGCTGTTTACCTTCCCGCCACAGTGGTACCTATTTATCTACTTGCACTGGCGTGCTTTCAAACTGCTAGGTTGGTAGGAGCTGGGACTGAGCAACGGGAGCTCACCCCGTCGTGGGGATTTGAATTGGGGGGGGGTTGGCCTCCCTGATTTGAATATCTACTTTGAGGCATCCTGCCTCTGTTGGATTAAGGAGTGGATTCGTCTTGAGAATACCGATTTATTAGACGTTGAGGGGCATGATATAACATATGGATGGCACGCTTACTTATTGGAAGACAAGACAATAGTACATCAGGGTTTTATGAACCATATTATCAGGAATCCATTAATTAAGGCCTGGAGGAAATATCATAGACTTCTGGAAACCCAAACCCCATGATGGATGGCCCCATTTGATATACTTTCAATCAAAACGAAAAATATGGATAAAATTGGAGCAACATATAGACAATTGATAAAAGAGGAAGGAGGAGGACAGTTAAAACTTAAACCGTATGAAGAATTAAAAGTATACTGCACTAGCTGGCTTCAGTACTACCAACTAAACAATAAATTTGCGCATGATAAGATAATTGGCTTTTTGAGGGAAGAGTCTAAATTCCAATCAGAAATTCTACAAAATACAAAGAAAAACCTTTCTAAAATGTATAATTTGTACTTGAGTAGAAATTAAAAGATGAACAAACAAAAGAATTTATGATAAAATGGGGACAAGTTCCACACCCCAGTTTCTATAACAGGATCTATATCTCCAAATTTTAAGGTCTCAAAGTTTAAGGTCTCTTTGGAAATTTAACCCATGCTACAGTGCCTAAAGATTCAGGATACTGATCAAGGGCACTTTGGGCTTCCACTAGCAGCCAGAATTAAGACTTCATCCGTTTCCATTGTCAAAATTGCTTGGGAAATTTTATGTGCATTAGGAAGCTGAAAGTCCAAGATGCCTCAATTACTAGAAAAGTCTGAGAATGGGCCTTTTTTCATCTTTACGTCGCTGGAATGAAGCCTGCAATATAAAGGTAAAAGTAAAGGTAAAGGGACCCCTGACCATTAGGTCCAGTCGCGGACGACTCTGGGGTTGCGGCGCTCATCTTGTGTTATTGGCCGAGGGAGCTGGCGTACAGCTTCCAGGTCATGTGGCCAGCATGATTAAGCCACTTCTGACGAACCATAGCAGCACATGGAAACTCTGTTTACCTTCCCGCCGTAGTGGTACCTATTTATCTACTTGCACTTCGTGCTTTCAAACTGCTAGGTTGGCAGGAGCAGGGACTGAGCAACGGGAGCTCACCCTGTCACAGGGATTCGAACAGCCGACTTTCTGATCGGCAATCCCTAGGCTCAGTGCTTTAACCCACAGTGCCACCCACTTACAAGTCATCAACTGATCTGCCTACTCTTCCCTCTGCCCACGCTCGCCCTTGGTGAGCAGCTTCCAGAAGGTTTCTCTTGAGGGAATGAAGCTTCCTCATCCCTAAGCTAAGGAAAAATGGGAGATGAAATGATCCCCACAATATCACCAGGGAAGCCAGAAATTAGGCCCACCTTAAGACTCCCTGTTAGAAAAAGTAAGGTAGTACAGCAGTAACACAGTGTGTGTGTGTGTGTGTGTGTGTGTGTGTGTGTGTGAAGAAAGAGAACTTGGTTGTAAAATACTTCAAAGGAGATTACAAAAGATAAAACAGTAAAATCAAGCAAGATTTGTAACACTACTTTAAAACATGGGAAAGTTGAAATACTAAAACAGATTAAAATTGCCTCAACTTTCTTTTTTTCTTTTTTTAAAAATAATTTTTATTTTTCTATTTCAGTACTGGTATTACAAATCATACAAACACAAAAAGAAAAAGAAAAAGTATGAAAAAGAAAAAGATCAAGAAAAGAAAATACATAAATAAATTTTTAAACATTGATCAATAAATGTAAATGATACAAATCATACAAGATTTGTATCATTTATAGAATATGGAAAAAAATACTGCGGTATCCTGGAAACAAAAACTCCCGGATGGATATCGCCACTCGAAGTGGTGGCAGTTAGAAGAAGAAATATGGGTTCAAATTGGCTAACATATAAAAATGTATTAGTGGAGGATGGGGGTGAATTAAAATTAAGAAATTATAATGAATTAAAACATCTTTTAAGTAGTTGGCTACAATATTTTCAATTAAACCAAAGGTTCCAAAAAGATAGAAAGATAGGATTCAATAAAGAAATTTCTAAATTTGATAAAATTTTAACAATTGGCAAGAGTAAATCTATAAAAAATTTATATAGTCTATTATTGGAGTGGGAGACAAAAGAAGAATTAACTAAAACATCAATGATCCGCTGGGGACAAGATTTGGGAAAATCAATCACGATAGAAAGTTGGGAGAAACTATGGAACAGGGATATAAAAATTGCCTCAACTTTCTAAGCATCTGGGCAGGCTTGTCCAAACAGGAATGCTTTTGGCAGGTGTCAAACAGAGTACAATGAAGGTACCAGCTCAATCTCAATAGACAGGGAGTTTGACAGAGGACACCACTTTTTCTTTTCTTTTTTCTTTTCCTTTTCCTGCTTTTATTTAGATTAGATTGTGTTTAATTGTATTGTATTATGGAAAAAAACCTTAATAAAATTTCGGGGGGGGGGGGCAAAAATAAGTGTAAACTATCAAGTTCTTAGAACTACAGAACAGGTATTACATGGCACCTGTACTCATGCCAATTCTACCAATCAAAGCGGTTGAGTGGACAATTGTGGGATAAGTTGATTTCATAGGAAATCTGGTCCCAAGTTATAAGGGGCTTTATATACTAATAGCAACACTTTGAACCTGGCCTGGGAGCAAATCGGCAACCAGTGAACACCTCTGAACACATGCAAGTGTTACCTGTTGACAAGGCCTCAAGGTCAAAAGAATGTTGAGATGTGGATTGTGATGCCCCTTTCAAGTCCTTGACTCTGTTTTGGATGGGGAGGGGGAGGCCCTGTGAGCAGCCAAGAACGCATATAGTTTGCAGAGTCATTCCCTGGCAAGATCTGCCGGATCTGTCCTTTGCTATTAATATGTTTCTGAGAATCCTCCTTTGCTGATCATGAGGCCTGTCCTTGCACATTGACGATAAGGACAAATGCCATCCATAACAGCCATTGTTTATTCCCACTCGCTCATTTCTCAGAGCTCCTTAATCTCTTTTTGCGTCTGAGTTGGCCACATAGGTCAAGCTGCAATCTATACCAGCATGCTAATGATGAAATGTATAGTTAAAAGTCCTCCAATATCCATCAATAGTCTAATTAATTGCTCGGGCCAAACCTTCAGTCTGGGTACATGATGCACAACCCCCTATCCCTCTCTTCTCCACTCCATCCAGTCTTGACTTTAATACAATGCCTCATCACTCTTCCCTCCCTCTCTCTTAGCAACCACATGAGACAAAGTGAGCTGAAATATTGATGCAGCTGACTCATCCCCTTTTAATCTGCTCCTTCAGCTAGGAGGCCTAATGCCTTTGGATCTAGTTTTTAAACTAGTTATGATGCCCAACCCCCTGGAAAAGAAGAATGTAGATTTGGCGCATGGAACACAGCCTCATGTACAAACCAAAGCGTTGAGAGATAAAACAGTAGGACCAAGGACTGGAGCCAGAAAACCAGTCCTAAATAATCGGGCTTATGTCTTGATAGTGAGCCACAGACTTATAGGTCACTGGCTTTGTCTAGGGATGTTGGAGAATTCAAATGACAACAGAAATGGGAGCAAGATATTGCCAATGTTTGCTTAAATGTTCTATGTCCAGAACAGAAATAAAGCCAGCAAATACAATTGATATTCGCTGCTGCTGTTGCTTTGAGTTCACAAACGATACACAACTTGCTACGTTTCCTGTTTGCATTGCATTTCCTTGGCATTGAAATGAATGGGGTGCATAGGGGACATAGTTTCATCACAATGGACAACAGGATGAACAATGTAGGTTTGGGTGTTTTCCAGTTAGTTTCTGGGCTCAATTCAAAGTGCTGGTTTTGACCTAAAAGGTAAAGGGATCCCTGATCGTTAAGTCCAGTCGAGGACGACTCTGAGGTTGTGGCGCTCATCTCACTCTATAGGCCAAGGGAGCTAGCATACAGCTTCTGGGTCATGTGGCCAGCATGACTAAGCCGTTTCTGACGAACCAGAGCAGCGCACGGAAACGCCGTTTACCTTCCCGCTAGAGCTGTACCTATTTATCTACTTGCACTTTGACGTGCTTTCGAACTGCTAGGTTGGCAGGAGATGGGACCGAGCAACGGGAGCTCACAATGTCGCGGGAATTCGAACCACCAAACTTCTGATCGGCAAGCCCAAGAGGCTCAGTGGTTTAGACCACAGTGCCACCCGCGTCTTCAAAGAAGAGTTCCGAATTGATATCCCGCTTTATCACTACCCTAAGGAGTCTCAAAGCGGTTAACAATCTCCTTTCCCTTCCCCCCCTCCCACAACAAACACTCTGTGAGGTGAGTGAGGCTGAGAGACTTCAGAGAAGTGTGACCAGCCCAAGGTCACCCAGCAGCTGCAGGTGGAGGAGCAGGGAAGCGAACCCGGTTCTACCGCTCTTAACCACTACAGCACACTGGCTCTCAAACAACTCAGGACCACAATACCTCAAGGTCCGTCTCTCCCCATAGGAACTGACTTGGATCCTGCCATCATCATCTCAGGCCCTTCTTTTTCTGCCTCCTCCAAAACAAGTCTCACCTGCACCTTTGTGGGATGTGAAACACAAGAGCAGTCAAGTACAACATCTCTAGAGTGGACATAAAAGGGGATGTCTGGACCAGCCAGTCAGAACTTCCTGTTTCTCCTAGGCTGAGACAGACTTCCTCTGCATGTGACTAGAGGTGGGAGTGACCTCACCTGCCCAGGTAACAAAAGGAGGACTGACCACATTCGTCAAAGAAGCAACATCTGCTTAGCCTAAGATGCTCTCTTGGCTTCCAACTTGCAGCCAAGAGAGGAGAAAGGGACTATCTCCTTGTGGGATAGTTTCCAGGTATATTACTTTTCTAACTTAAGCCTGCCTTCTGGGATCCATTTGTGAACAGAATGTGAGTAAACTCTGCTAAATTGTAGAATTTGTTAACACAGGTTGGAAAGGATATAATCAAACAATATATCCTCTCCTGCATCCCTGAACATTCCCACAGCCTTCATTATGCATCTTTAGGCGCCGGGCAAAAAATGTTCCTCTTCTCCCAGGCCTTTGGCAGATCTATGCCCTTTTAAACTGGCGGGGTGTGTGTGTGTATTGCATTGCATTGCATTGCATTGCATTGCATTGCATTGCATTGCATTGCATTGCATTGCATTGCATTGCATTGCATTGCATTGCATTGCATTGCATGTTTGTTATCAGGTTCTGTATTTTTGTGTTTTTAAATTGCAAACCACCCTGTGATCCTCCAGTAAAGAGTATAGAAATTTAGTAAGTAATAAATAACCATAGAATACAGCACCCCATGCAGGACCAGTGGTAGGGGGAACCTACTACTGAGGCCGCCGCTGTGAGCTGGACCCCTGAGCCTGAAATGAGCTTCTGTGAAGCTACCAGTGCATGGACCTATATGATTAAGTTGTGAAGAACTTTTGGAATTTAAGACGAAGGAATAAGAAGGCATCATGCGCAATGCCCCATTCTGCTTTCCAGAACAACATCCTTTCAGTGACTAAAATTTTCCTTTTAGCAAAATGAAAGTTGATGGTTTATAAAATATTTATTTTTCTCCTGTATAATGCTTTTTAATTAAAACAACATCATAAAGACTAACAAGCTCTGGGAGTTTTCATGTTCCACACACTCAGATCAATTATTCTAGTTAAAGGCAGGTTTTATGATTTGCTGTTTGCTGTTTATTTTATTCTATTTTTAAATTTTCACTGCCAATGAACAATACTGGGTCAAAATCTGAAATGCAGATTCCACAAACTTAAAAAAAGAAAAGAAAAAAGTATTGTGTCCTCACTTTTCTGATAGAGAAAGGTGCATTTTGGTGGGAAACAAATACAAATAGATTATTATAATGCATTTGTTTACAAGCTAGGAAAAAAAACAGTCAATATAATTCAATACATTCTGATAAGGAGCCTGAAACCAGTGAATTACCAGTCACTACCTAGGAATGGGCAAATCATTCAGTTTTGGCTTCTTTCAGTTTCTCTCTTCTTTCCAACCTTAGGTCAGTACAGTAGTACCTCGGGTTACGAACTCGATCCGTTCCGGGTCGCAGTTCGTAACCCGAAAAGTTCGCAAACCAAGCACCGCTTCTGCGCATGCGCAAAGCGCAATTTTCGTGCTTCTGCGCATGTGCAAATCGAAAACACTTCTGGATTTGCGGAGTTCGTAACCCGAACTGTTCGCAACCCGAGCGGTTCGTAAACCGAGGTACGACTGTACACCCCATTTCTGCATCAATTTGTGATTCACTTTTTAAATAAAAAAAAATATGCACAAAAACATGCATGCATCTTCCTGTTCATTTCTCTTAATATATGGACATGCTGCAACAGAGCCCCACTGAGCAGCCTCTGACTGGCAGCCACCACTGCCTCTTTCTAGAGTGCTCCCTGGAAATTGTATGCCTGGAGCATTCTGGGAGCAGAACTGGCAGCTGCCCCGCAAACGTTTTTCTTCAAAGTAAAATAAAGAGCTGCCATCACGTCAGGACTGCAGCCGGTGGCAAGCCTTGCCTATCTCCAGGCCCCCCACCCACCCACCCAAACATCCCCTCCAGTTGGGGGAGAATTTACAACCCTCCATTTTGTATTTTCCCCCAGTCTTTAACCGAACATCTTCCCGAACAGCAAAGCAGGCGCAGCAAATTTACAAACAGCAAAAGTGTAGCAAAGAAAGAAAGAAAGAAAGAAAGAAAGAAAGAAAGAAAGAAAGAAAGAAAGAAAGAAAGAAAAGAAGGTCAGGATCAGGGAGAGGATTTTTTTTTTGTTGTTGTTGTTTAGCCGTTTAGTCATGTCCGACTCTTCATGACCCCATGGACCATAGCAGGCCAGGCACTCCTGTCTTCCACTGCCTCCCGCAGTTTGGTCAAACTCATGTTGGTAGCTTCGAGAACACTGTCCAACCATCTCGTCCTCTGTCGTCCCCTTCTCCTAGTGCCCTCAATCTTTCCCAACATCAGGGTCTTTTCCAAGGATTCTTCTCTTCTCATGAGGTGGCCAAAGTATTGGAGCCTCAGCTTCACGATCTGTCCTTCCAGGGAGCACTCAGGGCTGATTTCCTTAAGAATGGATAGGTTTGATCTTCTTGCAGTCCATGGGATTCTCAAGAGTCTCCTCCAGCACCTTAATTCCCTCCTCTTTTGAAAACCACTTATTTCACTTATTTCCCTTAACTGTTTGCAAAGTGAAGGCAGTGCCAGCATTGCAACATTGGCACCAGCTTTTCCCACGGGCAGCATAAGTGTGAAATTGCAACCCCCCCATAATCCCCAGTGGAAATTGAAAGCATCAGTCAAATGGAATGCCAAAGGGCCTGATTCATTTTCGGGGCAAGCACAAGGCTGAAGAACACTGCGGAATGACATCTCAAGCGAGGTCTTGCCCACACATCCGCTTCCCCCGTGCCCAGAAAGCGTGGGTCCAAGCCGTTTTCTGCTTGCCCCATGCTTTGCAGGCACAGGTTTGAGTGGTTTTGCCTTTGCCCCGCTGCTTTCCCCTGGAAAAACCCCACACTAAATCAGAACAAATGGCAATCCGCAAAAAGCTCTATTTGTTCCCATTCAGTGCTAAACTGAGGGTTTTTCTAGGGAAAAGCCCATGGTAAGCCCTAACCCACACTAACAAAAAAATTTTTAAGCAAGACAGATGCAAAAAGCAAAAAAGCATTGGTGCCAGTTAATTGGGGGAGGGGCAGGAGGGAGTGTGGTGCACGCAGAAATCCGATCCAATGCACCTGCCACTCTGCTCCCTATAACCCGCCCTCCAAGTGTCTTGATTTTCTAGGGACAGTCCCAGAATTCCGAAAGCCATCCCAGCTTCAGATCTGATCCCAGAATGCCTCTATTTCCAGTGCCACCACTGCTGAGCTCAGGGAGGAGGATGAGCGGGCGCTAGTCCCAAGTGATGGCAGTAGTGGAAGCTGTGAGGGAGCCTCCCATTGCCTCTTCATTGCCACTGCTGCTGACCTCCTCCCTTGGGCTGCTGGAGAGCAGGCGAAGAGGAGGAGAGTTTGCCACCAACAAATACCAGCCCCATGTGATGTGCCATCTCTGAGGAGCAGGTGGAAGACAGGGCTGACTGGGGCAGGAAGAAAGGGGAGCACAGCAAAAGGAGTCTTGATTTTTTAAAACAAAAAATGCTTTGTGCGTCCACACGTAATCTTGCCCGTTTCTAAAATTTATTTATTGGTGTGTTTCTTTTTCTTTTTGTAAATCTACCAAGGATTTAGGGTTTTTCTTAGGCTGATGGAGGGTGTAGAAATGTAGAGGGAGAGGGAGAGGGAGAGGGAGAGGGAGAGGGAGAGGGAGAGGGAGAGGGAGAGGGAGAGGGAGAGGGAGAAGAAGAAGAAGAAGAAGAAGAAGAAGAAGAAGAAGAAGAAGAAGAAGAAGAAGAAGAAGAAGAAGAAGAAGAAGAAGAAGAAATTACTTATACCCCACCCACCTGGCGGCTCCCAACAGAATATTAAGAACACGATAAAACATCCAACATTCAAAACTTCCCTATATAGGGCTGCCTTCAGATGTCTTCTAAAAGTCAGATAGTTGCTTATTTCCTTGACATCTGATGGGAGGGCATTCCACAGGGTGGGTGCCACTACCAAGAAGGCCCTCTGCCTGGTTCCCTGTAACCTCACTTCTCACAGTGAGGGAACCGCCAGAAGGCCCTTGGCGCTGGACCTTGGTGTTCGGACTCAACGCTGGGGGTGGAGAGGTTCCTTCAGGTATACTGGACCAAGGCCATTTAGGTCAGCACCAACACTTTGAATTGTGCTTGGAAATGTACTGGGAGCCAATGTAGGTTTTTCAAGACCGCTGTTATGTGTTCTCGCCGGCTGCTCCCAGTCACCAGTCTAGCTGCCGCATGCTGGATTAGTTGCAGTTTCCGCGTCACCTTCAATGGTAGCCCCACGTAGAGTGCATTGCAGTGGCATAGCTGTCAAGTTCTCCCTTTTTTAAAGGAAAATTCTGTTATGCTTAATAGGCTTCCTCACGAGAAAAGGGAAAACTTGACAGCTATGTGCAGTGGTCCTAGCAGGAGATCATAGAATCATAGAGTTGGAAGAGACCACAAGGGCCATCCAGTCCAACTCTCTGCCAAGCAGGAAACACCATCAAAGCATTCCTAATATCTAGAGCATGCACCACTCTGTTCTGTGAAGGGGGAGACACAAAAATGGGGTGCTGTGGAGGGTCAGGGGAAGTGAAAAGTGTCCCTCTTTTCACCTGAGGAATGTTGGAGGGATAGTGCAAAAATATGCTTTCTGCTACTCCCAACATAAGGAATGGATTGTAGCATCTGGAATGGATTTACTTCACTCTGAATGGTCATAGAGAGCTTTGTTTGGTTCCCTCTGAGGGTTTGAGTGAGGAAGCTGACATTAATGGGATTGATAAAGCCAGATGTCACAAGACAAGGGCTTCAGGAGCTGAGGAATGTTTATGGACTGCACTGGATTAGGCCTTCTCTCAAGAACTTGTTCCCTGCACCAGAGGCTTCACGATGCAAATGTGTTAATGTGGCCCTGGGACTTCCGAGCGACGCTGCCCCAGCGTCTTCTCCCTTAATTTGAGTCAGGGTGAAAAATTCGTCCTGTTCCTAAACTCTTCACCTTTTAACAAACACAGCTCTTGGCTGTCTCTCTATGTAGGTTGTGCATAATTAACCCAGGGATTTTTCTTCTAAGCGGCGGAACGGAAATAGTATGTGGTGAAAGATTTATATTCCTATAGAAGTACAAGCTAGCAAGAGAAAGCAGCCAGTGCTTAGAATACAAGCACATAAATGATTAAAAACATAGGAGATATAACAACATGATATTTACAGTGCACAAATCCCTTTTAGCCTTTCAAGATCGTGACATAATAAATTATTATTGCTAAAAAAAACTGGCTGGCAGAGGCAAGCTGGCAAGGCTGTTGCATCAGTTTATATTAGCACAGGCCTTTAGGGAGCTTCGTGCATTTCTGGAAAAAAGATGCAAGCTCTAAATTGTAAAACTCCAGACCTGACAGGGAAGAGAGCCGCTCCTAAGGGCTTTTCCATACTGGACTTTGAGGCTGTTTGAGTCCAATATTTCTGGGCATCATTCATACGATATTGCCCTTATTCAGAAACCACCACTTTTTTTGGTACAGTGAATTCGGATTTCTCCTGTTGTGACGTGGGGTTCGTGATTTCAGCTCTCTTGACATTATATGCTGGAGACAGTTCTCTAGTAACACTTCTTTATTAAAGACTGAGCTCTGAGGAGAGGAAAGCTACATTTATAGGGACGGGGGACTACCTAGAAAGGGATTCATTTTGGAGGTAACAATATCAGGCAATCACAGTGCTACCTTTTGGAGGAACCCAATAAGACAGAGTATCCAAATACAGCAGCTTAAATGAACCAATAGTAGCTGTACCTTCTGGAACCAAAAGGCAGTTACTTTACCCTAATGCAAATACAGACAATAGTAATACAGATATAAAATCCTTTGACTCAATACACAACATTTCCAATCCCGGGAAGATTTGAAAAAGTAAAACAGGCTTCAAACCCAATCAACTGACTGCTAGGTGGGCTTTTGTTTGCATTTTCTTCAGTTACGAAGGCGCCAGAAAATCATTGCAATTTGATTGGGGGGGGAGGGATCCAGTGTTTGTGTTTGGTTGGTTGGTTGCTTGTAGAGTGAAAAGTGGACCTCCTTTCTGCTTCCCCATTTCCACTGGAGAAGAGATAGACATAAGACACAGGGAGGTGTAGAGTGTGGCTTTGCTTCTGATAGAGGAGGGAGGTTTGTTTGTGGGGCACCCATAAATCTTACCAGAGCAGGGGTTTGGACCTTCCAGAGTAACCCTGAAATTTACTGTTTGGAGCCAACTGGTTTGAGAAACTGTGGAAGCAACTCAGACTAAGCTTCAGGTCCTGCCCAAAGTCTCTTTGCTTAACATATTGTTGTACACCTCTTCAATCTCCAAGCGCTGTGGGATTCTAGGAGTTCTAGGCACTTACACTGGGTCCATTTTTCCTTTTTGAAGTGATGCTCTGCAGAGACTGTGGTGTCTTTAGGATAAAAGGTTTATTCTACATATTTAGAAGGTGGGCCTATGATGGAGGGGTTCACAGGGTCAACACACCGAAGGGGTCTCCTTCTCTCATAGCTGCAGCCTTGAATTCAAGCAAAGATCTGTCATGGCTTGCTCGCTCTCTGCTTTTTCCAGCCTGCCACTTTTTCACACACCCTTTCAACTGTAATTATTATTATTATTATTATTATTATTATTATTATTATTATTATTATACCCCGCCCATCTGGCTGGGTTTCCCCAGCCACTCTGGGCGGCTCCCAACAGAAAAAATAAAATAAAATAATCTATTAAACATTAAAAGCCTCCCTAAACAGGGCTGCCTTCAGATGTCTTCTAAAAATCTGGTAGCTGTTTTTCTCTTTGACATCTGATGGGAGGGCGTTCCACGGGGTGGGCGCCACTACCGAGAAGGCCCTCTGCCTGGTTCCCTGCAACTTGGCTTCTCGCAACGAGGGAACCACCAGAAGGCCCTTGGCGCTGGACCTCAGTGTCCGGGCAGAATGATGGGGGTGGAGACGCTCCTTCAGGTATACTGGACCGAGGCCATTTAGGGCTTTAAAGGTCAGCACCAACACTTTGAACTGTGCTCGGAAACGTACTGGGAGCCAATGTAGATCTTTCAAGACCGGTGTTATGTGGTCTCGGCGGTCGCTCCCAGTCACACTGGCTTTTGCCCTCACTATTTAAGAGCTGGAGGAGGGGCCCCACCCATTTGTCATCTGGCACAGAGCCGCCTTTTATTTGCTCTCTTATTGGCCCATCACCTTCTCTCCCCGCCCCCTCCACAATAGTCCATCACTCAGGCAATCACCTCAACCCTGGAAATTAGCCTGGCTTATTCAGCTTTGAACAGTTGTTGGAACCAGGGGTTAGAATTGTCTGCCCCCGCCCCCACCCCATTTTAACACCTCAAGCCTTGATTAAGTTCTGACACTTACTGGGTCCAGGGATTAAAGGGGTCTGGTACTCACAAACTCATAACAATATAATTACACTCCAGCTTCTAACCAGCTGAAGGGCACTATCCATCGCTACACAGAAATGCAGGCATGTTCATTTTGATGAAGAAGAAAAAAGCCACGCTAGAAGATCAGCCTCAAACGGAGTTCGATTGTTTTGGTTAATTTTCGTGACAGGCAGTTGGATTGTGTTTCTGTGGTTGACAGGGGTTACAGACAAATAATTCTAGAATCAATGCAAACTGAGCACTTTTCTTCTCCGCATAGTCCACACACAATCTAGAATAGTATCTAGTAATCTAGTGTATCTTTTTGCCCCTGAAAAGCACTTCTTGAGAAGTGGGTTTCATTTCTGAAATAAAAGCTCATTGCAGATTGATTCTGCCTTGCCCCACAGTGTGTCCTTTTGAAAACAGGTGCAAGCAGTGCCAGTAATAGGTGATGTATCCACATCTGCCCATTGATGCTGTGGATGAGCAGATACCAAGATTGCAAATACCACTTCCCCATACCTGCCAAGTTGCTGTCGGAGAAATAAGGGACCGGGCCGGAAGTAGCAGACCAGAAGTAGCGCTGCCGCCATTTTGGAACTGGGCTGAGCATGCTCAGGAGTTACTTTTGATGCTGCTTTGCTCAGTTCCAAAATGGCCGCCGTGCCAGAAGTCACACTGCAGCCATTTTGGAACTGGGTAGAGCAGAATCAAAAGTCACTTCTGAGCATGCTCCGCCCAGTTCCAAAATGGCCGCCGCGCCAGAATAAACCAGGGAAAAACAAAAAAAAAAAACAATTTTTTCCCCCAGCTAGGAACAGCTGGAAAAACGGGGATTTCCCGGGGAATACGGGAGACTTGGCAGCTATGCACTTCCCCCATTACACACACACACACACACACACAAACACACACACGGTGTATTTTCCCACAAAGTCTAATGAAGAGAAAATGGGCAACTTCCCCCCAAAACTGAACTTGGGACATGTGACACTTTAATTATTATTTTTTAATGATGCACCAAAGAGTTAAGAACTCGCTCCAATAAAAAGCTCATTATTTAAATGCTTTTAGGCATGTTTTTATCTTATTTTAAATGGCATTCAGCTAAGTTTTAGAGTAGACCCATTGAGGCTAATGAGCACAATGAAGCCATGTCCATTAATTTCTGTGGGTCTGCTCAACTTAGCTGAATACTACCCAGTGTTACATTCTAAGGTTTGCCACTCTGAAATCCTTTGGGAGGAAGGGCATGGGGCAATCTGAATAAATAAAATATTATGTCTGTAAAGAATTAAGAAAAAACAAACACACATATAAGCCTGACAAGGCTGAGCTTTAAACCTTTGCGTTATTTATAGTTCAGCAGCTATGTTTCTTCACTAGCTATAGCTTCTCCTGAAATGTACAAAGTCAGTCTATGCACAAAAGAAGTGCAGAGTTTCCAGCGCCCTACTTTCATTTCAGATCCCGGGTTTTACCAACACTTCAATTTTCACCTCCTTGATCTCCTGCTCTCACCTCAAAAGCATGCCTTCATCAATTCTCTCTTTTTCCTCTCCTAGCTCTCTGTGGACCAGTTTATCCAATCAAGTGGTAAAGCTAACTTTGGCCTATACCAGACATAGGCAAACTCAGCCCTCCAGATGTTTTGGGACTACAACTCCCATCATCCCTAGCTAACAGGACCAGTGGTCAGGGATGATGGGAGTTGTAGTCCACTCCCATCTGGGAGTGGACTACAACTGGTCCTGTTAGCACTGGTCCTGTTAGCTAGGGATTATGGGAGGTGTAGACCCAAAACATCTGGAAGGCCGAGTTTGTTTATGCCCAGCCTATACCATTCAGGCTGTACATGGGGACTGCAGAATCTCTATTTTCCTTTTTTAAAAAAACAACAACCATGCTATGCTAAGGATACTAGTATCTTAAGGAGGTTGTTGTTGTTGTTGTTGTTGTTGTTGCTTAGTCGTGTCCGACTCTTCATGACCCCATGGACCATACCACGCCAAGCACTCCTGTCTTCCACTGCCTCCCGCAGTTTGGTCAGACTCATGCTCGTAGCTTCGAGAACACTGTGTTCAACCATCTCGTCCTCTGTCGTCCCCTTCTCCTTGTGCCCTCAATCTTTCCCAGCATCAGGGTCTTTTCCAGGGAGTCTTCTCTTCTCATGAGGTGGCCAAAGTATTGTAGCCTCAGCTTCAGGATATGTCCTTCCAATGAGCACTCAGGGCTGATTTCCTTCAGAATGGATAGGTTTGATCTTCTTGTAGTCCATGGGACTCTCAAGAGTCTCCTCCAGCACTATAATTCAAAAGCATCAATTCTTCGGCGATCAGCCTTCTTTATGGTCCAGCTCTCACTTCCATACATCACTACTGGGAAAACCGTAGTTTTAACTATACGGACCTGTGTCGGCAAGGTGATGTCTCTGCTTTTTAAGATGCTGTCTAAGATTTTAGGGAGGTAGGTTCTGCCTAACCATCCTCCTCACCAGATGTTTATCTATTTGCGGGGATTCCCAACCTCATGTGGGAATATTCAAACATGAGACAAACCACACCTGTGACCTGAAATGATTCACTCCAAAGGAAGTTTTTTTAAGAATGATTCTTGTATAACCTGGGCTTCTGCTTCCATGGATGACTGCTTCTCTCTGCCTCTCTCTTCATTATATCTGCTATTCCAAACAGCAAACATTCTTCGGATAGCTTAGTCCAGGTATCCCCAAACTTCGGCCCTCCAGATGTTTTGGACTTCAATTCCCATCATCCCTGACCACTGGTCCTCTTAGCTAGGGATCATGGGAGTTGTAGGCCAAATCATCTGGAGGGCCGCAGTTTGGGGATGCCTGGCTTAGTCTGTAGCATGTGAGACTCTTAATCTTAGGGTTGTGGGTTTGAAACCCACGTTGGGCAAAAAGATTCCTGCATTGCAGGGGGTTGGACTAGATGACTCCTGTGCTCCCAACTCTAAAATTCTATGAATTTTAGGGAGAATCAGCTCTGAAAGAGCCATTTCTATACAGATAACACTTCTCTCCGCACAAGAGAGAGGGACCATTAGGGAACATAGCAAAAGTTCCCGGATATGTTGAAATGATCCAGTCTGCAGAATATTCTCTCTCTCTCTCTCTCTCTCTCTCTCTCTCTCTCTCTCTCTCTCTCTCTCTCTCTCTCTCTCTCTCTCTCTCTCTCCCTGAAGCTGCTTTGCTGCAGATTGATAGTGTTTCCAGGCAGTGCAAGCAACACTGGCAAAGTTACGCTCCCTGGTTATTTTACGACTAGCAAACTAAGGGGCAGAAAAAAATGTTTATAGGTTCCGTGGGGATGTTTGTGGATAAGCAACCTGTAACCAGATCATTTTGAACCTTGCTTTGCTGTTGGCAGGAGTCGTAGCCATGCTCCCAGCCCACACTTACTCCAAAAGATGTCTGAGTGAAACCCATCTGCATGCTAAAAGATTCATGTTTTGCTTCTCCTCATTGCCACATCAGGAGCTGATTAGCATATGGAGGGCTAGAATAAATTAACCTGGTGCGTACAAAGGATAAAAGCATGGGGGATCTCATGAGAAAGCAAAGGCTGGTCCGTTACTACTTAGAGCAGGGGTCAGCAAACTTTTTCAGCTGTGGGCCGGTCCACTGTCCCTCAGACCTTGTGGGGGGGCCGGACTATATTTTGAAAAATATATATGAATGAATTCCTATGCCCCACAAATAACCCAGAGATGCATTTTAAATAAAAAGACACATTCTACTCATGTAAAAACACCAGGCAGGCCCCACAAATAACCCAGAGATGCATTTTAAATAAAAGGACACATTCTACTCATGTAAAAACATGCTGATTCCCGGACCGTCCGCAGGCCAGATTTAGAAGGCAATTGGGCCGCATCCGGCCCCCAGGCCGTAGTTTGGGAAACCCTTACTTAGAGCAGTCAAAACCCAAGAGTTAAATCACTCCATGTTTTTAAATAGAATCTCCCATAAAAAGGACTCTCTACCAACCCATGGAGGTATAGCCATGATGCAAGAGAGAGAACAGCTATTCATCAAGGGCTAGAGTTTCTTATGTCAAAAGCAGAGGAGCTATGTGCCTATGCTGAGTCTGGTTTTTTCCATCAAAATGTACATTAGTAATGGATGGAACCACCATGGACCTTTGGGTTTTTTTTGGGGGGGGGCACATGTTTAGAAACCATCCGACTCTGTTATTTTTATGCAATGTAATTCATTGGTTTCCCTTCTAGAGAAATAACCAGACTCAATAAGATATGCAAAAAATTACTGTAGCTTTGCTAAGAAAAGTGGCAGTTTATATATATGCCTTTCATAATTGCCAAGAGACACACAGATTTTGTAAAAGTTTTGTGAGAAGTAACTCGTTGTTAACACAAGGTCAAATCTATCTTGAACATTTTGCTCAACAGAAGGCCCAAGATCAAAAGAAAAAAAGTCTGTCAGTTTTATTGCCCCATTTTAAATGTTCTGTAAATGATTTACAGAGAGGGTTTGTAACCTCCCTTCCTTCATCTGCCGTTCCTTTCAGCTCACCATAAAATTTCTTTTTTACATTCAGTTTTGTGTGTGCAAGGTTCCTATGGCAACTCCCACGAAATACTTCTTGCTAACCTTCAGGAGAAAGACAACATGCTTTAACTGATAAAATAACCCCATCGTCTATGAAAATCATCTGTTTTGCCATTATGTGTCCGATTTGAAGAAGACCTGCAGCACTGGGAAGTAATATTTTTTTTGCCGCAGTCAATGCTGCCTCAGTGAATCCCAAACATTGCACCTAAGAATCCCCTTCTTTCTGACAGCACTCAGCACAGCAGTGTCAGGGATCCCTCTACAGGGAAGCAGCACCCATGCCACTAGGTGGGTAGGGGCAAAGGACCACTGGTGGGCCCTGTCATGTGGATATTTTCAACCTAACGGTGACTGAATAGCAATTGACTTTGTTGCAAACCCATGGGACTGTTGTTGTTGGCATCTGTCTATCTCAAGAGACAATGGAGTGCACCTCTAGGGGCAAAGTCAAATCACTTCGGTGACCTCCCTGGGGCACAGGCCTGTACAGTGTGTATGGAGGTCCTGGGCTGCCCAAATGACAAGACCACCCTCTTGGCCTCTCTGATGTGGTCCAAAGGTAAGCAGAGCAATACATTTGGTGCCAGCTTGGCCAAAAGAAGACGTACAAGGTGCCATCCAACCGTCTTAGGGACTCCATTCTGGATTTGTGTAGGGTTTACTGCCGAGCCTTTTCTTCTCCCAAAGATGTCCTGCAAGGCAGTGGAGGATTTGGGATCAGAGTTTTCCTTCTCCTAGATGGGCTATCTTCCCAGGTGAACGAGCCTCACCTGCCCCTCACTTCCCTCTACAGCAGGCACCCCCAAACTGCGGCCCTCCAGATGTTTTTGGACCACAATTCCCATCTTCCCTGACCACTGGTCCTGTTAGCTAGGGATCATGGGAGTTGTAGGCGAAAACATCTGAAGGGCCGCAGTTTGGGGATGCCTGCTCTACAGCAAATGCAGAATCTTGCTTCTTTCTTATTGGACCCACGATTGGTCCTGTTTGCTCAATCCACCAGAGCGTGTCTTTGCATGCACGGGAAGTCCCCAGCTCACCAAGGATTTGAGACCCATTGGCTTCCCTCGCCAGTCAAAGACGTTCCCAGAATGTGGCCTTTGTCACATGTTGACAGCTTCTGGGAGCAGAGCTGCCAGGCTGCTCCCAAGATTGAGGGGGCCTGTCACATGTCTTGCATGTGTGACATATGTGTCATGATGCCACTTCTTCTGGAGAAGGCCAAGCACTCTGGAGAAGCCAGCCACTGAAGCTGCACTGCGCACCACACGCAACATCATGTTCATGCATCATGTGCCACTGAGTCCCCTAGAGTGGGCACACCTGTCTGGGTGCTGAATGCAGGGTGCGGACCAAAGGTAGACAAGCCACCTGAGAAGAAGCATGTTTAGCCACCAGAGGTACTACAGTGGTACCTTGGTTCTCAAACTTAATCAGTTCCAGAAGTCCGTTCCAAAACCAAAGCGTTCCAAAACCAAGGCACACTTTCCCATAGAAAGTAATGGAAAATGGATTAATCTGTTCCAGAGTTTTAAAAACAACCCCTAAAAAGGCAATCTAACGAGGCCAAATGAAAGGAATAAACAATGTACTGCAGTCACACAATCAATCCATAGCCGAACTGGGTTCCACACAAAAACAAAACAAAAAAGAGCTGCAAAAACAAAAACGCAAAAGAAATAGCAAAAACATAACACTCAAAACAAAAGCGTAACACTCAAAACAGAAGTGTGGCACTCAAAACAGAAGTGTGGCACTCAAATTGGAAGTGTAATACTCAAAACATAGCACGTTCGACTTCTGAAAAAAGTTCGCAAACCAGAACACTTACTTCCAGGTTTGCAGTGTTCGGGTTCCAAGTTGTCTGTGTACCAAGTCGTTTGAGAACCAAGGTACCACTGCACTCCTCTCCTGACACCCCATCCACGCACATGGGATTATGCCACAGCGAAGTGACTGGCACATTGAAAGAGAGAGTTCTCAACAGTTGATTCTGACAAATAAGAGCCAGAGTGGTGTGCATGCACGATACATCCATGCTGAAGTAGAGACTCAGTATAAGCCTCTTTTAGTTATGACGCTCCCTGGTTGACATCCAGCTAGCCATCATTTCTTGGCCTGACCCACCTCACTGGTGGGAATATGGTTTATCTGAAATACCATATTCCGTCATAAAAACCTGCCTAGGTTCTGAGAACTTCAGAAGTGGCCCTTCCCACATTCCCACCACCTTCACAATTCCATTGGGTAGGGAAACAGGAGAGGGCCTTCTTGGTGGTGGCTGCTCCCAGACAACTTTGGAACTCCCTCCCTAGAGAAGCCAGACTGGCTCCTTCCTTGTTGTCCTTCCATTGGCAGGTGAAGCCTTCTTGTCCAACAGGCTTCTGGGAACTGACTGCTTTTATTGAAAGGGCTGGTTCTGTACTATTTGTTACTTGTAATTATCTGTCTCTTTTTAATAGATTTGTGTGTGTGTGTGTGTGTGTGTGTGTGTGAGAGAGAGAGAGAGAGAGAGAGAGAGAGAGAGAGAGAGAGAGAGAGAGAGAGAGAGAGTGCTGTGGTCTAAACCACTGAGCCTAGGGCTTGCTGATCAGAAGGTCGGTGGTTCGAATCCCTGTGACGGGGTGAGCTCCCGTTGCTTGGTCCCAGCTCCTGCCAACCTAGAAGTTTGAAAGCATGTCAAAATGCAAGTAGATAAATAGGAACCGCTACAGCGGGAAGGTAAACGGCGTTTCCATGTGCTGCTCTGGTTTGCCAGAAGCGGCTTTGTCATGCTGGCCACATGACCTGGAAGCTGTACGCCGGCTCCCTCGGCCAATAATGCGAGATGAGCGCGCAACCCCAGAGTCGGTCACGACTGGACCTAATGGTAAGCCATCTTGTAAGCCATCTTGAATCCTTGTCAGGGGAAAAAGGAGGGGTATAAATATAAATATTATAATAATACCAATACTTTTGCTACTAATAATATTTCTATCCATCTGCCAAAATTAAGTTGAATTAGACATAAGCTCCTTGAAACAGTGGCCTTTCTGGGAGTTTTGCTTTTGCTTGTATTACAACTTCATGTACATTTGGAAACAATAATATAATACAGTAAAACATCCCATTCTTTCCTCCCACTCCTCTTTATGATACTCTGCGCAGGAGTTCCCTACTGCTGGCCCTCCTACGAGAGGAAAAATGCTGCAATTATATTTACCATCATTATTAGTAGTATTATTAATAATAACATACACTAGCAGGGTAGCTGAACCTAGGTGCTTAATGGCAAAAACCTCATCACGTCCAAAACTGTGTAGATATACAAAAGTCAAAATCTTTTCTTCTTCCTTCTTTGGCTAATACACCCACATGAAGAGCTATGCTGTGAATTTGGATGATATCTGTATGAAACTAGGCTTCCAATTGATTTCAAGTCACTTTATAATGTTTAACTATAGCGCTGCAGTATCTGCTATGGCTGGATGGTGTACAATTCATAAGACCGGCTGACAAAGCTCTTGTGGGTGGTGGAATAGCCATCACTAAGTACTGCCAAGAAGATGTGAGATTTGGTGTCTCTGAAATGCAATCTAAATTGATCACTGTGCTGAACTTCATAGCAAAAAGCAAGGCTTCTCCAGTCCCATTCTGCATTTAAGCATTAATTATCTCATAATGTGGCTTCCCCCCCCCCCCTTTTGTTCATGCTGACGTTAAGAAAATACTATTTTTTTCTTAAAGCTATTTGAGAACTACTCTTGGGGTAATTTTTTCCCTTGCCTTACACAGAAGCTATTCTATCAAAAATATGATGGTTTTTACATGGCCCATTGGCCATGCTCTCAATAGTTCCTTATTATGTCTAAGATAAATGCGTAGTAGATAAAGTTTATTAAAATTAAATACTTACATTATATAAAGAAGGTTGCTTAATAGGGGAACAGATGGTTAATGGGCTGTGACTAGCCGCAAATGAGTTTGCGACTATTACCACATGAATCTATCAACAGATAGGAAAATGATTCTGGACAAGGACCAATTGCCCAGAGTCTGTACACAATCTAATTTTAGATTCTCTCCCCCCAGCCCACCCTCCCCCCTCCAAATAACATGAACAATATGATCGAGTCACTTTGCTGGAAACAATTGAACAGAACTGACAAATTCATAAAGCTTCAGACCATGAAATCCCAATTGGTCCAATCACAGATCCATTTATCATGCCAGCAGAGATGTTATTAAAGTACAAGTTATCGTCTTTCCTACTGTGATAACTGCTGCTTGGAAGTGGGCCAGTTCTGTGGCAAAAAACAAACCCGACTTCAATGCACTTCTTTAGAAAATTTTGCACATTTTAAAAAGATGTCCCTTTTCTAAAGCATTTCGCTTTCTGTTTTATTTTCTGTTGACAACGAATGCAGTTGAAAGATTGCAAGAGCAACGATTTAATGATGGAGGGTTGTAGTCAAGGACTGTCGAGAAATGGTGATTCAATAATAATAATAAAAAGCAATCATGAGAACGACCTAGTGATTCAAGGGGAAAGAGTTTCAAGAAATCCCGCCCATGCTTATTGCCAACTTTGCTCCACCAAATCATGTTGCTGATTCGTCAGCACATTTACTTAGGAGTAAAGCTGCAGTTGGGATAGCTCAGTTGGTAGAACATGAGATTCTCTCAGGGTCATGTGTTTGAGCCCCACGTTGGATGAAAGATCCTTGCAGGGGGTCGCTAGATGAACCTTGAAGTCCCTTTCCAACTCTAAAATCTCTGACTCTATGACTCTGATTCTCCCCGACCCCCACACACAAGACAGCATGGGACATTGGGACACGTTTTAAATCTTTGGGTCTGCTATAAAACATCATTGCTTATTTTTAAACTTTCCAAAGTGTTTTGGTGCTTCTGGTTTAAAAATAGTCCCAGTGGTGGCTTGGGTGAAGAACTTAATTTGTTATGGAGGTCCGTTCTTAACCTGAAACTGTTCTTAACCTGAGGCACCACTTTAGCTAATGGGGCCTCCTGCTGCCGCCGCGCCGGCACCACATAATTTCTGTTCTCATCCTGAAGCAAAGTTCTTAACCCGAGGTGCTATTTCTGGATTAGGGACGTCTGTAACCTGAAGCGTCTGTAACCCGAGGTACCACTGTACTTTGAAAGGTACGCTGTGACTTTACATACAGTGGAACCTCGGTTTAGGAACACCTCGGTTTACGAATTTTCAGTTTATGAACGCCGCGGACCCATCTGGAATGGATTAATTCACTTTCCATTACTTTCAATGGGAAAGATCGCTTCAGTTTATGAATGCTTCAGCTTATGAACAGACTTCCGGAACCAATTACACCCATGCTTCGGGTTAAGTACGCTTCAGGTTGAGTACTCCGCGGACCCGTTGTGAATGGATTAATCCACTTTCCATTACTTTCAATCGTAAAGTTCGCTTCAGGTTAAGTACTCCACGGACCGTCTGGAAGATTAATCCACTTTCCATTACTTTCAATGGGAAAGTTCGCTTCAGTTTATGAACACTTCAGTTTATGAACAGACTTCTGGAACCAATTGTGTTCATAAACCGAGGTACTACTGTACATTATTTAACAAACCTACATTAACCACTGTCTTTTCTTTGGAGGGGCTTTCAATACTGCAAGTTTCAAGTCAAATGAGAAGAAATGACCCACCCTGTGGCGTTCGTACAGAGCCCCCGGTTGTTTCACAGACTATTGACCTGTACACCACTACTTTATTCTTCTGCTGCCACCAATTTTGTGGGGGGAAACCCAGGGCTCCCCAGTGAACTACTGAGTCCTAGCCAGGTAGAGTTAACAATGAAGAGTAAGGTTTATTTCAAACACAAACAAGTTTTAAAATATATTCGAAATGCTGTGACTCTATTCCCTCTCAGTCTTGTCCCTGTCTCTAACTCACTCTGACTCCTCTACCTCCCCCCCCCCCCGAAAAAAAGAACCAACCCGAAATAACTGTCAAAACCTCTGGGCTGAGCCTCAAAATCAGGTAGGCTCCTCCTCCGGGCTTTCTTATTGGTCAACCTATTAACCCTTTCTCTCCCCCAATACAAATGTATCCCCAAAGAATGGCCAAACCCCACACCACCCACTCTATAAAAGTGTGTGTTTCTCTAATATATACTCTACTCCTGCTTACCATAATGGCAACCCCCAGTGAGCAGTAAAGAAGGCGGCCATTTTGTATGGTGGCAGTCATTCTGAATTTCCCAAAATTTAAACACACCTCAGGACAGGACCTTTCTTGGGGCTGTAGATGCTCTGATTCTCTTCCTCTCAAATTTATCTTGCCTCCAAGAGTTGTAACTGAAGCAAAACAGCTTCTTCTTTTTAAATTAATATTTTATTTAAATAATTTCAGTTGCAGAAAATGAAGTGATGAAAGAACACATGAATGCACAAAAAATACATTAAGAAAGAAACAGTATAGTACACTAAATATAACCAGTTACATTTGGCTATATAAATAATATTATTGTCCTAATACATATATGATTATTAATAACCGATGGTATTATTAACGTACTATACAATTGCTTCTTCGCCTTTTGGCTAAGATCGAGTGCTGAAGCAAAACAGCTTCAAGATGAGAGAGGTACTAGACCTTATTCATTTAGCCCACCGACTTGGCCGTCCCTTCTATAATTGCTCTGAAGAGTTTCTAATGTCAGTATTTACCTCAAAAGTGACAGAATTAATGCCACTGGACAAATTCACCCCAATACTGTAACAAAATTTCACCTTATGAAACACTGTAATTCTGTCCTTTTCTCTCTTGCTTCTTTTCAGTGTCACTCAAGCCTCTGTTACACTGTACATTGAACATAGCATCCTGCCACTTAAAACATGTCTTCCCACAAATAACCCTGAGAACTGTGGTTTGCTAAAGCTTGTTAAGGGTTGTTGTTTGGAGCCCCCTATTCATCTCACAGAGTTACAATTCCCAGAGTTGCCTGGGAATAGGGATTAATTGTTTAAGTGCTGTGGGGATTGTAGCTCTGGGAAAGGAAGCGGTCTCCTAACAAGTCTCAGTTCCCTTTTAAAAAACCACAGTTTCCAGGATTCTTGCAGGGAGAGCCATGACAGTTTAAAGTAGTATGATGGTACTTTAAATGAACAGTGCAGATGGGGCTTTAATTGTGGCAAAGCATGTATCTTTGGTTCATAAACATAGAATCATAATAAAGCTGGGAGTGATTTCAAAGGTATGTGGTCCGACCCCCTGCCAATGCAGCAAATTTCAACAATTAAGTGGTTTACAAATTTTAAAAATAAATGTAGCATCCTTCATAGGTGGTCACTTAGTCTCCGCTTAAAAATTGGTGACAAAGGAGAATTTACCACTTTCTCAGGCAGTTTGTTCTGCTGAAGGAAGTTCTTCCTAAAGTTTAGTCTAAACCCATTGGTTTGCATCCTACTTCTTGAGCAGCAGAAACAGAAAGGGGACAGCTGTTCAAAAACATAAAGGTGCCTATCATATCTTCTCTTTATCTCCTCCAGGCCAAATATACCTGAGTGTCAACATTTTCCCATGGGGTCTGGTCTCCTCTAGGCCCCTCAACATCTTCATCAAACCCTCTGGAAATGTTTATGTTTGTTGATACCCTCTTAAACTGTGGCATCAAGAACTAGACAAAGTGCTCCAGGTCAGCAAAGGAAACAGAATGGCATTATTATTTCTTGTGATCTGACGTATACTTCTGTTGAGGCAACCTAGAACTGCATTAGTCTTTTATGCCACTGCATTGCACTTCTAACTCATGTTTAGTCTACCAAAACAGCTAGATCAGTGGTTCTAAAAAAATAATAATAATCCCACAGACCATTTGAAAATTACTGTGTGTCTTGGCAGATCACTTAATAATCCCCCACCCCACCCAGCATCTTGTAGCAATGATAGTCTGCTGTGCTAGATGCTGTATGGTTTTTAATTGGTTTTTTAATTATTGCTTTTCTTATTTCTTATATTGCAGCCCATTGAATGCAGTTTCAAAACAGCTGATCAATTTCCTTTTGCGCAAGTCATGAATGATGCTGCAGAACAACACCAGGCTCAGGACCAAACCCTGAGGCACCCCGTTTTCCATTTCAGGTTGATCCTTAACATCATCCTGTCAGATAGCCGTTTGTGATGTAATTGACAAAATCATGTTGGACACAACAGCAATCCGATTAAACAGCAGGAAAGTGACACTGGAACCAGCCGCCTCAGAAAAACAACAGGATAAACACGTTGCCCACAACATTAGCTGAAAGCAGGAAGCAGTTTTCAACACTCATGAAAAGAAACATGAAATGAGGTAAGTTTGGGGTTAGTGGCAATTTCTTCACTGGCCCTGGTCTCCCAATAAGCTACCCGGTGGTTCTCTAAGCAGTTGACTTGCACGAACCATCTAAATGAGTTCCTGAGAAAAAGGATCTTGAGACTGCAGTTGATCAAAACCTGAAGGTGAGTCAGAAGCAATAATACTTCTATTTATTCCACAGTAGTCAGAGCTCATCTAGAGTGCTGCGCACCACATTTAAGAATGATGCATGGGAATGGGTTCAGAGAATGGCAACAAAAATAGTCAATCAAGTCTGCTGCCTCAGAGAGCAGAGCTATTCCTTCCTTCCTTCCTTCCTTCCTTCCTTCCTTCCTTCCTTCCTTCCTTCCTTCCTTCCTTCCTTCCTTCCTTCCTTCCTAAACAAAATAAACCAAAGGTAAAGAACATGAAGAAATACTGTTACAGCAGGTTGAAAGCAGAATAAGGTTTGACATTATCATTGAACTTGTACCAAAACATTTTTTTAAACTACCAATTTCCCCATAAACTTGTTAGGCTGGTTTATATGTGTTCTTTTATAATGTCAGCTTACCCCATCGTTGTTATGGACCAAATTCAAAGAAAGTAGAATATATGTTTTTGATCTTTTATTAGAGTGGAATACAAAAGATGAGGTGGTGAAAGAGGCTATGATAAAATGGGCAATCAACCTGGGGCACAATATAGAATTTGATTAGTGGTCCAAATTATGGAATCAAAATATGAAATTTACTGCCTACACGGTCCTAAAGGAAAACATCATGAAAATGATGTATTGCTGTCACTTAACATCAGTAAGACTATCAAAAATATGTAGAATGAGGGATAAAAGATGTTGGGAGTGTAAAAAAGTAGGAGGAGACTTTTATCATCTGTGGTGGCTATGTGATATAGTTAAGGGATTTTGGGAACAAATTTACAATGAATTTAAAAGAATATTACAATATATGTTTCCCAAAAGACCGGAAGCATTTTTACTGGGTATGGTTGGAAAAGAGATAAACAAAAAAATCAAAAATCAAATTTCTATATGCTACCACAGCAGCTAGAATGAAGTTAGCGCAGAAATGGAAATCAATAGACGTTCTAACAATCAATGAATGGAGAATGAAATTAATAGAATATATGGAATTGGCAAAATTGACCGCAAGGATAAGAGATCAAAAAGATCAAAGGTTTTGGGTGGATTGGAGTAAATTTATCGAATATGTAAAAAAGTATTATAAAGATTTGAAAACACTGACAGGTCTTACATAATGCCGGCAACCATCAACATAAACATCTCTGACCGTAAGAACTATGAGGAGAGTAAAAGGTAATAGGGACAGGGGTAAATGTAGGAAAGCGAAATATAGAAAATGCAAAATAAAACCATTGTAGAGAAGGAAGGAAGTCACAGGCTCGGCGGAGCATCAGTATAGCTTGACAAATTGTAAAAATATATGCTGTATATATATGTTTTTCTACTTATTTTCTTTTCTTTTTATGTATGTTCATTTTTCTTTTTCTTTTTCTTTTGTTTTTGTCTGTTTCTACGTTATTGCAAAATAAAAATATTTATTAAAAAAACAAAGAAAGCAGAATATATGCTTTCTTCTCAATGTTTAGCAATTATAGTATTAGCAGCAGTTATAAGGTTGAACACAATGTCTTGCTAATTTTCAGGAATAACATCTTTTAGATGACTAAGTAGAACTATTTTAGGCTCCAAGGGTATATGATATCCTAAAATATCAGAAATATTAGTCTGGATTTCCAGAATATTTTCATTTGAGAACAATTCCAAAAGATATGTATGTAACCTGCTTTCTTTAATCCACATCTCTAACATTTACCCAATCCTAGCATATATATTAAATTCATTTTATAAGGCATTAAGTACCATCAATAGAGTTTTAAAATAGTTCTCCTTTAGCTCTGTTGCAATTAAATTAGAACGGAAGTTATCCTAAATCCAGTTCCATTATGTCCTGGTCCAAATCTCACACCCATTTTCTCATACTTGTATCTAGGTTATGGTCCAAGTTTAACCAAAGGTCATAGAATCTTGCAATTACGCCTTTATCAAAAAGAAGGATGAATAGAAATTCCTATTTGTTCTCTTTCCTGACTTCCCCGTATTTTCGTTTCAGAAAACAGGATACAATAAGAGGGCAGAGCTACTTCTAACACATTTAAGTTCCAGGAGGAAAGCTTGCAGTGGAACATTCAGATAAACTTTTTGATGGCAAGAGCAGCTTAACTATGAAACCAAGTAGAGTCTTCCTTGCAGGAGGTCTTCAAGCAAAGGGGGGAGGCAGATATCTCATGAGAATGCTCTAGCTCTGGATTTCCTACACTAAGAAAAGATTTGGGATAGATGGCCTACAAGACTCCTCCAACTCTATGGTCCAATGACTTCCTGTGGACAGGACTGTGACACAACTGCCTGAAAAACTTCACTAGTTTCATAAATCTTTTTGCTTAGTGATTTGTTTGTTTGTTTATTTACAGTTTTGCATAATGTTTTGTGCAGGAAATTCTGCTGAAGATCTTCAAAGGAATTGCTGCTGGCTTCTCCCCTTTCCACCATGCTCTCCACGCAACTAAACACTCATGAATACAGTGGGCATGGATAGGTTAAGTTTCCATTTCTAGCAAACACATTTTTTAAAAAAAACCAGTTTGCAGCCTAATAATCTAATTAACAAAGCAATGAACCAGAGATGTTATGGCTTCATCTTAATTTATGTTCATTAAGAGTTTTTTTCCCTCTCTCCCCCATTCTGATGATTCATTATCTCATAGGAAAACATTAGATCATCTGCTTTTTCCATGGTTGTCAGCAGCTAAACAAAAGGCTGAGAGCACAGTCAACATATAAATCAATTTCCAATATACAATAAATCATACAGGGCAGGCCAATTAAATGATGGATGTTGTTTTTAAATAGGAATGGCGTGTATTGTTTGGGGATGTGTGTGATAGTCACAATTTGGGGGATAGCACAGAAGGGAAGATGGCAGGAAAGGGACGGTGGCTGGGAATAACTTCCAGGGTGTCTCTTTTAGGAGCCATCAGGAATTAGTGAAGCACGAGTCTCTCCTTTCTCCCTCTGTAAAAGTAGGACGTGGCTTGTTTTGTTTCCAAGCCAAACTGAATTTGATGCCCCAAACTCTATCTCCTATGAGTCCCATAACCTCCTTTCCCATCTACTCAGACCCCTTCAGTTCCCATTGTTGGCATCTGTCTGCCTTGGGCAGTTATGGCCTTGGGTGGAATCCTTCATTACCGAAGCGTACTTAAACCGAGGTATGACTGTATAATGTATTTAAGAGAGCACTGTAAGCAAATGAAAACATTAGCATGATTTTAATAGCACTTGCAATGTCACAAATACATTGGACAATAGGGAAAATATGGATGATGAAATAATATGCAGTTGAAAATGTAGACAATAGGACCCATGGAGAGGGGGAAATTCATAGGAATCGCTAAATTTGAGTATGTATTTGCTATTGTTGTAATTTGTAAAATCAAATAAAAATTATTTCCAAAAAAACAACAACACAAGTTTGAAGGCTGCCTGTGGGAGAGCCCTGCTGTTGTTTTAAAGGTAAAAGCTTATACACTAAATAAATAAATAAATAAATAAATAAATAAATAAATAAATAAATCCCCCATGCTCTCCAATACAGTCATACCTCGGTTTAAGTACGCCTCGGTTTGAGTATTTTCAGTTTAAGTACTCCGCGGACCCGTCTGGAATGGATTAATCCACTTTCCATTACTTTCAATGGGAAAGTTCGCTTCAGGTTAAGTACGCTTCAGGTTAAGTACAGACTTCCGGAACCAATTGTGTTTGTAAACCGAGGTACCATTGTACTCTTCGAGCAGCCACCAGGCCCACCGTATTTAATAGAATGCCCATGGAAGGACTCCTCTCAGAGTCATTTCAGGGAGTGCACAAGGCAGAGGAGGGTCGGAGTGCAGTGCAAATACATAAAGGTAAAGCAAGAACACAAATCACTCAGCCAACCTCGTAAAGTTTTCAAAAGGTGAAAAAGCAAGAATAGTTAAGCCCCTGTGAATATTTCACAGACTCTCCCCGCTGCCCTGCTTTCTGGTGAAAGTGCCGGAAAAGAGTTTTGTGAAATGTGGGCAAGGTGTTCAGCGCAGCGGAAATCCAATTTGACACTTACCTGACCAGTCATGGCCGATCAGAATGAAAGCCCAGAAATGTTGCCAGCAGGCACACAGGCATGTGTCTCTACTGCGACTAAGGAGGAAACTGCATACCAAGCTAAATTCCAGCCTAGGAGACTCATAGCCCTGACCTTGCTATGGGGGTAAGATGGGAGAACGCTCTCGCCATCCCTATGTGAAGGGTATTCTGTTAAAGGAATCCAGGGACTCAAATGGTTTGGTCAACCCATATGAGTCCAGGGGGATATCTGGGTGGTGGACATAGCCTGTTCCCAGCTTTCTGTTTACCCTGTTTATCCTTGGCTCACCTATGCTGGTGCTCTGAATCAGCGCTACCTGCAAGGGTGCAGGGAGCTAGTCGAACCAGAGCCTATGCAACCACTCACTTTCTGTAATCAATAAAGTTGTGGCTTAAATTCTGCCAAAAACCAAACCAAAATTTGAGTCATGTGTGAATTTATTTAGTGGGGAGGTTTCTGGGTCTGAACACGCAATGCGCTGACATGAATTTCCTGTTTTGTTTTCTTATAATTTAGCTGCAGCTTTGGGATTTCACTGAGATGTTAATTCTCCAAGGTGCCAGAATTTAATTTTCACATTGAAACTTCACAGTTTAGTTCCCATTACTGAATGTGTGATGTAAACTTAAGGGGAGCAATGATGATTTGAAGTTAATTTCTGTTTATCTGAAAGGAAACAGAACAGGAGATGTTTTGTCAAAAGACGGGTGATGGTGTCATCCACATGGTGTCATTTTTTTACCTGCTCCTGCAATTTTGTTTTAGCATATTTCCAAAACATAGCCTCAGACATGGAGTATTAAAACAAATGGCCAAATCATCATTGTTGATTAATAACATATTGTTACAGAATTTCCCCAGAGTACCCTGTTTCTCATATTTTAAGACATACCCATAAAATAAGCCATAGCAGGATTTTAAGCATTCAAGGAATATAAGCCATACCCCGAAAATAAGACATAGTGATAGGCGCAGCAGCAATGCCAGCCGTGGCAGGAGGAGGAGGAAAAAAATAAGACATCCCTTGAAAATAAGCCATAGTGGTTTTTTTTGAGGAAAAAATAAATATAAGACATGTCTTATAATATGAGAAACACGGTAACTGTGCTAACAATAAAGGAAAATAATTATTATCACCAAGAGTTTGAAAACTCCATCAGCATGCATGAAACTTCATATTGTAAGATAAGGAGAAGGACCCAGCTTAGTGCACTGAGAGAAGTTTTAACACACAACTCCTTTCATACATAAACAATGCATTGAAGACAACTAAATTTACTTACAAAAAACCCTCTTCTGCAAATACGGTGATTGCAGATTCTCAACATATTTGCTAGTTGTCAAAATATTGGTTCACATTAAACTTCCGATGATATTTGTGTGACCAGAGAGCCAGTGTGGTGTAGTGTAGTGGTTAAGAGCGGCAGACTCGTAATCTGGTAAGCCGGGTTCGAGTCTCCGCTCCTCCACATGCAGCTGCTGGGTGACCTTGGGCTAGTCACACTTCTCTGAAGTCTCTCAGCCCCACCCACCTCACAGGGTGTCTGTTGTGGGGGAGGAGGGGAAAGGAGATTGTTAGCCGCTTTGAGACTCCTTCGGGTAGTGATAAAGCGGGATATCAAATCCAAACTCTTCTTCTTCTTCTTCTACCTCACTTCCTCCAGCAACTCTGCTGCACCTACAAGACAGGGGATCTGAGGTCACCTCCAGAGCCGGATTTAGGGCAGTGTGAGCTCTTGTCCTGCACAGGGTGTCAAGCCGAGGAGGCACAGCATTGAGAAGATCCATAATTGAGAAGATCCATTTGTGGAGGAACCAAATTTTGGCCTTGCACAGGGTGCTCTTTTACAAAATATTACCAAAGTCCACCCCCGTCACCTCTTGAGGTTACAAGGAAATGTCAGTAGGCCCAAATGTGTCATGTAGTATCTCCAGACCTCTAGCTCTCACATCTTGTGCTACTCAGTCCTACGCATATTACCTCAGAAGTAAATCCCAACACATTTAATGGGATTTAATCTCAGGTAGGTGTGCCCAGGCTTGTGACCTAAGGCTGGGAGGTCCTTGAGAGTAAGCCTTGACATGACTATACTGGGGTGTCATAGGAGAACTGAGGAAATTCATATTTAAAATCCCAGTCATGAAGCTCACTGGACGACCTTGGACCAGTCACAATTTCTTGCATGTAACGTCACCGGGTTGTTATGAGGATAAAATTGGAAAGGGGGGAGCCATGTATTCTTCTTTGTGCTCCTTTGAGGAAAAGCAGGGTATAAAAAATTAACAGTTTTGTTTGCTATTATGCTATATATTTTTGTGTTTTTATATTGTAAACTGCCCTGTGATCTTTGGATGAAGGGTGGTATAACAATTTAATTAATTAATTAATAATAATAATAATACTGGGTAAAGGCGCATAGGATTATGCTGTCAATCAGGGAGTGAAGGAAGTCAATAGGCAAATAGTGTAAAACACCAAAAAAGCTACATTCAACCAGAAGCCCAACTCAGCAACTTTCTAATTTAAATTCTTCACATAAATTTTGCAGGACTGAAGCAATTAAATGTATTTAACCAAGAGGACGCTTTTGAAACTGAGCCCCCTACTTTGCCTTAAGAAAATGCATAATCTATATCTATATTTATCTATAGGCTGGCATACGCAGTTGTTGTGTTTTAAAAAGATTGATTTTAAAAGATGGCCAGGTCCTTCTCTTTTACGGAAGAATCACAAGAACCATGCCTACATGTCAATTGATTAGTTTGTGAGGAGGGCTGAGATGAGGCAAGTTAGATCAATGCCAAAGAGGAAGCATCAACTTTTCCTTAAGCTGACTCATCTTGAGGAACCCGAAGGTTAATTTAATGGTTCTGAATAAACAGCTGGGGGCTTTAAAGATAGCAACAGGTGAAGAGAGTTACTCAGCAGGAAACATTCACCTTAATTTTTGCTCTCATCTCCAGCTAGGCCGGTATTAATAAATAGAAATTTCCCTTCCAGCAATAATAATGGGGGTATTAACTATAATGCAGCCAGGATTATACTTTACTGTTGTTCTTCCCCAGCTTCTGGAAACTGTGAGTGATGTCTCCAACGTTTGCTCTGGAGGAGACAGTCTCTTCTTTCTCCCCCAACAACGAGAACAGTGTTGCATCAGAATACAGGACTTTACCCTTGGACCATTTGTGTGGGATGGGAAGCCAGTGGAGTGCTTTGTTGCAGCTCTCCTACAGCTTGAATTCGCAGCAAAACTTGAGTAGGGTGTACAAAAGGAAACCCTCCCACACCTGGAATCCTAAATGTGTAACCTGCTTTTCACAATTACAGTAGCTAGGAAGCATTCAACTGGTAGTGGGTGGTCATGCAGGTGAGGAGATCTTTTAGATGTTTTCTTTAAAATATTATGCAGTATAGAAATGATATGAATAATTGGAGAACTGCCCGCAAGCTAACAAAATGAATTTCAGTAGGGACAAATGTAAAGTTCTGCACTTAGACAGGAAGAACCAGATGCACAAATATAGGATGGGGGACACCTGGCTTAGTAGCAGTACCAGGGAAAAGGATCTAGGGGTCTTGTTGGTCCACAAGCTTAATGTGAGTCAATGGTGTGATGCAGCAGCAAAAAAAGTGAATGCTATTCTAGGCTGCATCAACAGAAGTATAGTGTCCAGATCAAGGGAAGTAATAGTACCACTTAGTCAGACCACACTTGGAATACTGTAGCCAATTCTGGGCACAGCAAATTAAGAAGGAGATTGAGAAGCTAGAACATGTGCCAAGGAAGGCAACCAAGATGAAAAAGGATCTGGAAACTAAGCCTTACGAGGAGCGCTTGAAGGAGCAGAGTATGATTAGCCTGGAAAAGAGGAGACTGTGAGGAGATATGATAGCCATCTTCAAATATCTTAAGGGCTGTCACATGGAGGAGGAAGCAAGCTTGTTTTCTCCTGTTCTGGAGGGTAGGACTCAAACCAATGGCTTCAAGTTGCAAGAAAGGAGATTCCGACTAAACATTCGGAAAAACTTTCTGACAGTAAGAGCTGTTCAGCCGTGGAACAGACTCCCACGAGAGGTGGTGGACTCTCCTTCCTTGGAGGTTTTTAAACAGAGGTTGGATGCCATCTGTCACGGATGCTTTAGCTGAGATTCCTGCATCACAGGGGGTTGGACTAGATGATCCTTGGGGTTCCTTCCAACTCTAAGATTCTATAATTCTAATTCCAATAATAATAGTAATAAATGTTATCAGTGAGAAAATGACACTTAGACATTCCATTGTTGCAAACATAACCTATGTTTAAGGTGCCACTGGTCAATTAGCTTATTTATCCGAGTTTCTAACACTGGGAGGCACCAGAATCCCCTTCCTCCTATTAGTAGTTTCAGGTATTGCAAATATTAATATTGCATAGTTTGAATAATATTGCATAGTTTGAAGTGAGTGGGTGCATTAAAAAAACCTGTTCCTTTTGGAATGAATAATTGTCCAGACCCATAACTTATTATTCAAAATTTTACTTGCAGAACTTTCTTTAAAACACAACAAAAACATCAAAGATACATAAAAAAATATCCATACAATATTTTGTCCTGTCCAGCACAGGCTCAGCATCATAGAAAATGTGAAATAACCCAAACAAACCAAGAGCATCCATTTTGCCTGGAGCTGTTTTCCTAGATAGCTTTTCTTAACACCACAGAGTCTTGAGACCAAAGAACTCCAGCCACCACCCTTCCAAGATGGCAAATTTGCAGCTCAATGCCTTTGTCACCTGATCTAAGGTTACAACACACAAGTGTTTGCTAGCAGAAAACAACAGTAGTGGATTATCAACAAATTAAAGCTCAGAGACAGCTCGGTTTGCTTTTAATATATCCCCATGGAAATCCCCATGTTAAAACCTTTTCACCAGTACACAATTAGCCAGTAAATGTCAATTCAACCAATTATACGTAACATCAGGGAAGTTTAGATAGGGAAACAGGGAAACAGCAGGCAGAAAAAGTTAAACCTCCTCCACCACACAACATTTCTCCAGTAAAGAGCTGGCTTTCCCACCTCACCTGCATATTCTTAGTTTTTAAAGGCAAGTTCCTAAATATATTGAATTACCACCATTCTCCCATGTCATATCTGTTTGGTACTCACGGCAGAAGTCTAGCTTTTTACATTTAAGAAGTAACAAAAGAGAAACAGCTTTGTCAGGAACAGAATAAATCAAGCCACACCTGCCCATTTTTCTTGTTTGTAGTCTATGTTCATGCCAGGCAGATTTCTCAAAAGTCATTGTTTGTTAAGACTGAAATGAATTCAGCTTATCCATTCATTTCCTTAACATCAAGGATCTTTAAAATGACATTTTTTATATTATCTTTGGCTGCATCTTAGATCAATGAAGTGTTTCGGTTCAGCTCAGCCACCCTAAAATGCATAAGCAAAGTTCCTTTGAACCTTTTAGGAGTTCTTTGATATGGTTTTCTGAAGGCTGCCTAAAGTTATTTAGGAGGGGTGTGTGTGTGTGTTTGAAGTGTCTTGGAAGTGGATCCACAGGAGTGCTCTCTTTAATGAAAGCACATTCTTTCCTAGCATACATTACCTGAGTGCTTATGTCTTGCATTTTGCATGAGTTATGATAATATTTTCCAGTGATCAAAAGGAGCCCTATCTTGTTCTCCAGACTTATTTAGTCTAAAATATGTACCATTAAAAGGAGCAATGGGCATGAGTATATTCTGCAGATCCGTTTTATCAGCCATCCGTCACATTTTCCAAAGATTTCCTTTATCTAGAAACACCCTGCTACCTGCATTTTGAAAGTATGCTAATTTGAGGGCAGAAGCATGTCGCTGATTAGCAGCCATTTCCATTTCCTTTTAAGAATCTAGGTTTTCCTTTGATCATCTTTATAGCATATTTCTCTCCCTTGATGAGTTTGTAATATATTTTAAAAATAAAGTAAAATACGTCTGCTTTGCTTGTTGTTCAAGTTCAATGAACTTGTTCAGCTGCAGAAAGGACACTTAATTGCATAATAGTATTATATTAGTTTAAGATCACTCTGTTAAAAGCAAAAATCTGCCCTTGTTCCCTTATGGGGTACACAAGAGCCTTATTGGGTTCTCCATCGGTTGGAGAATATGTAACAGAGGCCAACCAGAGAATTTTGAGAAGCAAATCCTTTATTTTTGCTGTTGCAACAGGGACCTTCCCCTCATACAGGAGAACAAGGAACCCAGAACAAAAGAGAACCTCCGCTTTTATCAGTTTTCCCATCACCAAGAAACACCCCCAATACATCATTCCTACATCACAGCTATGTAATCAATACCTCACAAAAAAGGAGGGTTCAAGGTAGAAATCTGAGCACTTTTGACACCTCCTAGTCCTCCTCTCACCCCTCCCAGGTGTGAATTCCTAAACACAAAGAGAAATTAACATTTTCATAAGAGTCTTTTGTTTGGAGGTGTCTTCCATTGTGAATGAGATGGCTAGCAGTCTGACACCATTGATGGGGAAATGTCCAGTTGGCAGAGCCTCCGGCTGACAGGATTATGGCTCCCAAGTTGCTAGTCATGTGGAAATGTGTGTGTGTGTGTGTGTGTGATTCAGTGGGGTGGGGGAAATTCCTACAACAAGATGGATATCACTTTAATTCTGGTCAGTTTGGGAGAGTCAAAATGGTTTTGAGGCCTGTCTTCCTGTACTGTTTGCGACGTGGTACATTTATGAACATTTATTATATATGTGTGACCTCAAAATTCTTATAACACCACAAACACCACTAAAGTGTACAGTGGTACCTTGGGTTACAGACGCTTCAGGTTACAGATGTTTCAGGTTACAGACTCTGCTAACCCAGAAATAGTACCTCGGGTTAAGAACTTTGCTTCAGAATGAGAACAGAAATCGCACAGCGGCGCAGCAGCAGCAATGGGAGGCCCCCATTAACTAAAGTGGTACCTCAGGTTAAGAACAGTTTCAGGTTAAGAATGAACCTCCAGAACGAATTAAGTTCTTAACCCGAGGTACCACTGTTGACTGCTTCCCAGGAATGACTCTGCTTCAGCAGTGTTCAAGGTAAGGTTACCTCCTCCTACCTGGCCAATCCCCCCGGCAACGCCTGCCCGAGCTGGATTGGACAGGTAACTGTGAGGGGGCGGAGATCACCACTATCCAGCCCGGGAAGGAGGTGCCGGCCTCCGAACTTCCAGGGCTACACCAGGGATCCCAGGGGGCTGCATGCGACCGCGCAAAATGTGCCTCCCCTTTCATGTGGGGAACTGTCATTCTGCCAATCTAATCTAATTAGCGTCTGTAAGCCTTATTGGCTGAAGTAAAAAGGTAAAGGTAAAGGACCCCTGACAGTTAAGTCCAGTTGCGAACGACTCTGGAGTTGTGGCACTCATCTCGCTTTACTGGCCGAGGGAGCTGGCGTTTGTCCACAGACAGTTTTTCCGGGTCATGTAGCCAGCATGACTAAGCCGCTTATGGCTAAAACAAAGCAGCACACGGAAACGCCGTTCACCTTCCCGCCACAGTGGTCCCTATTTATCTACTTGCCCTTTGACATGCTTTCAAACTGCTAGGTGGGCAGGAGCAGGGACCAAGCAACAGGAGCTCACCCCGTTGTGGGGATTCGAACCGCCGACCTTCTGATCGGCAAGCCCAAGGCTCAGTGGTTTACACCACAGCGCCACCCTCGTCCCTTGGCTGAAGTAGTTGGGTATAAATTCTAAAATTAATCATCATCAATAGAAGCAATACTTCTAAAGTATTTCCTTGTCAGGGAACCAGAATTATTTGTGTTGGACTTTTCTGCATGCCTGAACCACTTTTTAAAAGGCAGAGTCCCTGTAAACCTGAGTCAAACAAAGGTGAAAAGAGATGGAATGAATAACCAAATACTTCTGGGAAGTTTATTGTTTTTAATTTTAAGAATTCAGATATGAACGTACTAATCACCTGACAAAAATATTCAACTCGTCACTAAAGTGGGACTCCTTACTCAGTGATTAGAAATTAGGCAACATACTGTCAATTTAGAAAGTAGTCTTCCAGGTGGGAGCCACAGAATGACAGGCTTGTTAGTGTAGCATCTGTCCAGGGTAAATTGGTGGGAAGCATTATTGAATAAAATTAGGCACAGAGGAGCATAGAGAATAAAATGCCTTGTTGACAGGGGGCGGCCCAAGGCGTTTAGGCGCCTGAGTCGAAATGCTTTGCTGCCGCCCCTGTGATGTAGAGGGTGGCAAATTCTCTAAGGGCTTCAGAAGCCCGTTTGAAATCTCTCCAGCTGGGATCATCTGTGATGGTCCCTTCTGCCACCCAGCAGCAAGGCTTTGTGCTTGCTTCCCCTCTCACTGACTGGACAGGAGGGGACCCATTCTGCAGAGCTTTGTTGCTGGTCCCTCTCTTGCCCTAGGGGCTGGGGCGACTCAGCGCATAGCTGGGGGGGGGGTGCCACTAAGGGCGGCCACCTCATCCCACCTCATGTGCAGCCTGGCTCTGCTTGCTGAGGAACAGCGCAGCAGCCCAGGTGATCTCTCTGCCCAATTCCTTCCCAGGCTGAGGTATTCTGGGCGAGATGACTGGAAGAGTGTCTGCACCACCACCACTTTGCCACGGTGACTAGAAATTCTCTTTGCAAATCTGTTAAACGTTATTGCCATAGATCTGTTACTGCCATAGACTGTTAGTGAATGGTAGAAATTAATAAAAGGTAGTGTCACAGTGGCCGGAGGGGATATCCCCTGTCCCTCACATCCAGCATTTAGATATTTGGGATATGTAGGGAAAATACAAGCTGAGGAACTGGGCCATAGAATAATTTCCTGGGTTAGTTTATGCAACCCAGCCTGACCAGGGTCGGATTTAGGTTTGATGAGGCCCTAAGCTACTGAAGGTCATGGGGCCCTTTATATGTCCAGCTGTCCTTCATCAGCAACAAATTGTCACTGTTGTTTTTTTTTGTGTTGAATATATGCTATATGGTAATTTATGGACCTAATACAGTGGTAAGGGACCCAGGTGGCGCTGTGGGTTAAACCACAGAGTCTAGGGCTTGCTGATCAGAAGGTCGGCGGTTCGAATCCCTGCAATGGGGTGAGCTCCTGTTGCTCGGTCCCAGCTCCTGCCCACCTAGCAGTTCGAAAGCACATCAAAGTGCAAGTAGATAAATAAGGACCGCTCCAGCGGGAAGGTAAACAGCGTTTCCGTGCACTGTTCTGGTTCGCCAGAAGCAGCTTTGTCATGCTGGCCACATGACCCGGAAGCTGTCTGCGGACAAACGCTGGCTCCCTCGGCCTATAGAGCGAGATGAGCACCACAACCCCAGAGTTGGACACAACTGGACCTGATGGTCAGGGGTACCTTTAATACAGTGATACCTCTGGTTATGAACTTAATTTGTTCTGGAGGTCCATTCTTAAGCTGAAACCGTGCACTTATCCTGACATGCACTTTTGCTAATGGGGATTCCCGCTGCACGCATGCCTCCAGCGTGCAATTTCCGTTCGCATCCTGGGGCAAAGTTTGAAACCAGGAGCAGCTACTTCCGGGATTGTGGAGTTCATAACCAGAAGCGTTCGTAACCAGAGGTACCACTGTAGATATCTAAAGCCATTTGCACATAACAAAATATTTTATCACATTGGTTTTATTTTATTTGTTTTTTATCTTCCCTGTTTCTCATATTTTAAGACATACCCATAAAATAAGCCATAGCAGGATTTTTAAGCATTCAAGGAATATAAGCCATACCCCGAAAATAAGACATAGTGATAGGCACAGCAGCAATGCCGGCCGCAGCAGGAGGAGGAGGAAAAAAAATAAGACATCCCTTGAAAATAAGCCATAGTGTGTTTTTTTGAGGAAAAAATAAATATAAGACATGTCTTATAATATGAGAAACACGGTTATATTTTGGAAATGTACACCCATTTTTTCCCTTTAATTTTTTTGGGGGGCCCCAAGAGATTGTGACCCTAAGCTATAGCTTGTTTAGCTTATACGTAAATCCGGCAATGAGCCTGACAAGGTCAGCTAAGTGCTGAGCCATTAAGGAATAATTGGGAACCAAGTACAGTGGAACCTTGGTCGTCGAACGTAATCCATTCTGGAAGACATTCAACAACCGAGGCGCAATTGCCAGTCAGCAAAATCCATTGGGGAAAAATTGAGAAAGGCGCCTCGGAAGCTGTTCAACTTCCAAGGCACATTCGAAAACGGAAGCATTCACTTCTGGGTTGTCGGCGTTCGAAAGCCGAAATGTTTGACTTCCGAAGCCTTTGACAACTGTGGTTCCACTGTACTGAGCCATTAAGGGCCATTGGCAATGCAAAAGAATTGCCCTCCCCTCCCCTCCCCTGCCCTGCCCCAGCTCTGAGGAGTGGACAGAGTCAGGATAATTGGCAGGTTGCTGCAATGAGGGTAGGGAGTGCTGTTCCAGGAAAATGTGTCCTGTGTCATCAAAAAGTGTTCTGGGAATGAGGAGGAGGAAGTAGGAAGAACCATTTTGGCACTATTATTATTTATTTATTTATTTATTTATTTATTTATTTATTTATTTATACCCTACCCATCTGGCTGGGTTTTCCCCGCCACTCTGGGCAGCTTCCAACAAATACAAAAACAAATACATTAAAATATTACAGATTAAAAACTTCCCTAAACAGGACTGCCTTCAGGTGTTTTCTAAATGTCAGGTAGTTGTTCATCTCCCTGACCTCCAATGGAAGGGCGTTCCACAGGGCGGGCGCCACTACTGAGAAGGCCCTCTGCCTGGTTCCCTGTAGCTTTGCTTCTTGCAGTGAGGGAACCGCCAGAATGCCCTCGGCGCTGGATCTCAGTGTCCGGGCTGAGCAATGGGGGTGGAGACGCTCCTTCAGGTATACTGGACCGAGGCCGTTTAGGGCTTTAAAGGTCAGCACCAACACTTTGAATTGTGCTCGGAAACGTACCGGGAGCCAATGTAGGTCTCTTAGGACCGGTGTAATGTGGTCTCGGCGGCCGCTCCCAGTCACCAGTCTAGCTGCCGTATTCTGGATTAATTGCAGTTTCCGGGTCACCTTCAAAGGTAGCCCCACGTAGAGCGCATTGCAGTAGTCCAAGCGGGAGATAACCAGAGCATGCACCACTCTGGTGATACAGTCTGCGGGCAGGTAGGGTCTCAGCCTGCGTACCAGATGGAGCTGGTAGACAGCCGCCCTGGACACAGAATTAACCTGTGCCTCCATGGACAGCTGTGAGTCCAAAATGACTCCCAGGCTGCGCACCTGGTCCTTCAGGGGCACAGTTATCCCATTCAGGACCATGGAATCCCCCCACACCCACCTGCCTGCCCCCTTTCCCCCACGAACAGTACTTCTGTCTTGTCAGGATTCAACTTCAATCTGGTAGCCACCATCCATCCTCCAACCACCTCCAGACACTCACACAGGACCTTCACCGCCTTCACTGGTTCTGATTTAAAAGAGAGATACCCTGTTTCTCATATTTTAAGACATACCCATAAAATAAGCCATAGCAGGATTTTTAAGCATTCAAGGAATATAAGCCATACCCCGAAAATAAGACATAGAGATAGGCGCAGCAGCAATGCCGGCCGCGGCAGGAGGAGGAGGAAAAAAATAAGACATCCCTTGAAAATAAGCCATAGTGTGTTTTTTTGAGGAAAAAATAAATATAAGACATGTCTTATAATATGAGAAACACGGTAGAGTTGGGTGTCATCCACATACTGATGAACACCCAGCCCAAACCCCCTGATGATCTCTCCCAGCGGCTTCATATAGATGTTAAAAAGCATGGGGGAGAGGACAGAACCCTGAGGCACCCCCCAAGTGAGAGCCCAGGGGTCTGAACACTCACCCCCCCACCACCACTTTCTGAACACGGCCCAGGAGGAAGGAGCGGAACCACTGTATGAGACTCCACTAGCTGGAGGAGGTTGCATACCATGACGGACTGCTGCTTGGACCCAAGCTTGCTGAAGCTATGAGAGGGGCAATGAGAGACAAACCTGGGGTATCATGTTGTGCACCCCATCTACTGAAGACTTTCAGTGTAACTATGTGCAAAATAAACCATATTTCTTAAAGACACGCACTTCAGCTGTGCCTCCATTTCCCCAACAATCCTGGGTGAGTGCCTGGAACCCCCTGGAATCCTGCTACTGCACTCTGGAGATTGGGGGTGATGCACAACCTTCATAACATTATATATAATTTGTGGTTGCCAGAATGAAGCAGCAGCACAAGTATTCTCTCCATTACATTTCCCAGAATAGCTTTCTCTGAGGAAGGATTCTCTTCCTCATAATGAGGCATAAGATGGGCAGGTGCCCCAGGGAGCCCAACGTAGTGGCAGAAGCTTTGCCACGTGACTGTTTGACAGTAGTGGCTGGTGGTGAGGCAAGTGAGCTGGGACCTACTGAATAGTCCTTTGCCACTCTCTGGGCAGTGTACAATATCAAAAACAAATGAAACCATGAAAACAGAAGTACAACTTAAAACCAATAGAGCAGCAGTATAAAAGCGTATAAAACAAGAATTTAGGGGATTCAAACACATAAAGCAGAGTCAGATCTTATGGTCCAGGAATGAAGAACTCTTGAAAATAGACACAAAGACAAACACACACACACACGTTCTCCAGTGATACAAAATCAAGTTATAGGGACTGGGCTGTTAAAAAGAAATAACAAATATAGTTTATAGTTGGAAATTACGAGGGAAATTTGCATCCTGCTGCTAGCCTTTGCTGTCTTATAAATTGTTTAGAAAGGGGTTACAAATTAATGAGAAATGATTGATGCCAGCAGACCAGTTCTATGTACGGGATTAAGAAAAATGTACCTCTTTGATGTTTGGAACGTTTGTGGATTGGAAGATAAGAAGCCTAATAACTAGCTAGCTACTTGCAATGGCAGTCAGATCAGGGAGGATCTTGGGACAAAAGATTTTTACTGTTAGGAACCATTTAGTTAGAACTAAGAAGAATACATTTATCCTAGTTACAGGTAGGTAGCTGTGTTGGTCTGACGTAGTCGAAACAAAATAAAAAAAATCCTTCCAGTAGCACCTTAGAGACCAACTAAGTTTGTCATTGGTATGAGCTTTCATGTGCATGCACACTTCTTCAGATACACTGAAACAGAACTCACCAGACCCTTATATACAGTTATCCTACTTTATTATCTGTACTCTGTTGCACCTTTGGGGATTGGTTTGTGTGCATGTTAAAATTCCATGGGAAAGGAGAGGAGAGGAGAGGAGAGGGGAGGGGAGGGGAACACTCTGTTTGGCCTGGAGCCCCTTCCTCCTATGGACCAGGTTGTAGCTGGGGTACCATGACACTTCCGAATGGAGAGCCTTCACTCAATGACTGTGTGCATCACCAATCCTGATGCCATGCTTTTTGCTCACGCAACATCACTCCACCCCTGTTGATCCACTGGTTCTATATCTCAACCACATTTTGTCCCAAACATACAGTATGTGTATATTTTAAAGTATACTAAAGGGGGGGGGGACCTTTCAGGGAAATACCTATGAACACAGCAGCAACAACAAAATCTACACCAGACTTTGTTATTGGGGTATAAAAAGGCACAGAAGATACTATTAAAATGATCTTCAAAATGTATCAGCATTGTTATTATTATCATTGCTTTATTAATTGTCTGGTGAACATGTATCTCAAGGCCACTTACACATACAGTGGTATCTCTGGTTACGAACACTTCGGGTTATGAACGCTTTGGGTTACAAACTCCGCCAAACCAGAAGTAGCTGCTCCTGGTTACAAACTTTGCCCCAGGATGTGAATGGAAATCACACACCAGCCAAGTATCCCGTTGAAAAATGTGGGATCAGCAGCAGCGCAGCACCAGAAGTCGCTTCTATGCATGTCCGGACATGCGTAGAAGCAACTTCCGGTGCCGCGCTACCCATGTATGGGCACCGGAAATCATATGCCGCCGGCACCGGAAGTCACTTCTACGCATGTAGAAGCAACTTCTGGTGCCGCTCTACCCAATTTTCTGTGCCCAGGCATGGGCGGAGCGGCACCGGAAATTGGGCAGCGCCAGGACCCAAAATGGACCTCCCTGGCAGGTAGGAAATCTGGGGGATTTACGGGATTTTTCCCAATCCAGGCTGCCAGCGGGAATCGGTTTAAAATATGGGGGTTTCCCGTGAAAAACAGGAGACTTGGCAGCTATGCACACGAGAGGCATGTGTGCAGCAGGAGGCCCCATTAGCGAAAGCGCACCTCAGGATAAGAACGGTTTCAGCTCAAGAACGGACCTCCAGGAACGAATTAAGTTCATAACCAGAGGTACCACTGTAAGTTGATTAAAAGCAGCTAAAAACATACTGTACATATAAAACATCTGTCTGTTAAACAGAACCACACAAAGGAGGGAAGAACATGCAACAAATAATACAAATATCAAACAAACCAGTCATTTATCTTTATTGAGAAGTTAATTAAAGGACAAATGAACAGGATGCTGTGACTTTTAATTAACTTGGTCTGTGCAATTTTGTACCCTAGCTCCTGAGTGCATTGTAAAATTAAAAGGCTGCCTAATTAGTTTTGCCCCTGCTGTGTATGGGCCCAAACATCAGAAATGTCAGGATAATCTCGAAGATCTAGTGTGAATTTAGGACATCCTTCCAAAATCAGTAAAACATACCTAGAGTTTGACTTGGTACATTGTCTGATTAGATTTGACACTGGACTTTAACCAATTATATCTACAGGGCAGGCATGGGTCAAGGCCAATATGACCTGAGAGCAGTGTTGGTGATGTATTCTTGCTAGAAAAAATCCCTCCTCCCAAATATCTGAAATGCCTGCTTCACTTTATCCTTTTTATTTATTCTCTCTCTCTCTCTCTCTCTCTCTCTCTCTCTGGAGTAAAAGGTACCAGAACTCACCATGAAGTTGTTGAAATAAGTACAGAAGAAGACACCTTCACCCCAGTATGGTTCCCCTTCATCACTTATACAGCCCAACAGGACAACGACAAAAACTTACCATCAGCATACAAATCAATATGGCTAACCTAATCAAAACACCCTCCCTCCCCACTCACACAAGAAACTAAGGATCATCAAAGCCAACCACAAATGAACAATCACATTCTAAGACAAATCCTGACCTCTCTCACCAACATAGAAACACGAACAAACAACAGAGAACCTGCACAAGCGACGCTGACACCGAACCCCTACACATATCAAGAAAAACAGAAACATCGGTAATCCACCACATCCAACTTCCCATCCAACTTCCCATCCCACCCACCCACCTCTTTTCCCCCCTTCCTCATTATCTCTCAACAAGTAAAATTGATGTGTAAAAATGATGCATGAAGGAAAAAAAATGAGACATTGCACTATCTTTGTAACCCAAGAAAATCTTTAATAAAAATAATTATAAACAAAAAGTGCCACACTTTTAACATTTGAAGAAAAAGAAAGTGCCCCCAGAAAAAACAACAACACTGTGATCTCCTGGTTATACTACTGTAAATATGCTCTACATGAAGCTGCTCTTGAAAAACATCCAGAAATTTCAACCTCTGTAAAATGTTGCCGTCATGTTAGTGGCTGGAGTCAGGCATTCAATATCACACTTCTCTTGTTAGATCTGCAGTAGTTGCTGGTTGTTTTCTGGCTTTAATTCAAAGTGTTGCTTTTGACCTTTCAAGCCCTAAATGGATTGAGTAACTTCAAGGCCACCTCTCTTCATATCTTCCTCCCTGCATATTCTGCTCAACACCTGAGGTCTTGCTCCAGATACCTTGGTGAAATGAGATGGGCTGAGGAAAAGCACCTTTTCAGTAGCAGAACTCACTTTGCAAATGCCCTCCTTGAAAGAGCTGCATCAGGCCCTGGCACCTTATTCTTTGAGACATCAGAGAAGGATAAGGCTGTCCCAGAAGGCATTTAATTAATCTTGGCTTTGCTATTTTATAGAAACTATATCCATAACTGATGATTATTTCATTTTATCTTCATTTTCCTTTTTTTTTTTTTTTTTTGGTAATTGTGTACTTTTGGAAAGTGGATGATTTAGGCTGGATCTATCATTATTGTGTGGTGTTTTTATTTAATAGTATTTTTTGCAAGCTACATGAAATTCACTTTGTGTGTGGGGGGGGACCTTTTAAATAATTGATATTTATTTTCCATTTTTGTACACTGAGCACCTTTGCGCCAGAAATCAGCTTGATGGTAATGTCCCCAACTCCGAATTTCCTAACATTTCTATCTCATTGATAACAATATGCTTGCTGGAATATAGTCCTGTCAAAAGGCTATTTTTGGCATGCTATTAAGAAAATGTCATCTCTGATGAAGCTGATAAGGACTGTGCAGCTGGATTCTGATATTGATTGTAACGGATAATTGGTTTTTAAGATCAGAGGGATGTTGCTTCCCCTAGTACACCTTCCCCTGGCCTTCTTCCAACAAATGAAGCTCAGGTAGGAAGAGAATTTGCACAAAGTGGAGATGTCCTGGAATTTGTCTGCCTCCTCCCATGTTTGGCATGGTGTTAGAAAGGCTGGGTGGGAGCAGAGCTCCGTCACAGATGTAAAAAGGTAAAGTTAAAGGGACCCCTGACCATTAGGTCCAGTCGTGACCGACTCTGGGGTTTCGGTGCTCATCTCGCTTTACTGGCCGAGGAAGCCAGCGTACAGCTTCCGGGTCATGTGGCCAGCATGACAAAGCCACTTCTGGCAAACCAGAGCAGCACACGGAAACACCATTTACCTTCCTGCTGTACCTATTTATCTACTTGCACTTTGATGTGCTTTCAAACTCCTAGGTTGGCAGGAGCCGGGACCGAGCAACGGGAGCTCACCCCGTCGCGGGGATTCGAACCACCGACCTTCTGATCGGCAAGCCCTAGGCTCTGTGGTTTAATAGTGGTGACTTATGTTCACGGTGCAGATTTTGGTATATAAAACCGTATACAGCTTGGGGCCAAGATACCTTTAGATCACCTCATCCCTTATATACCCAATCAATCACTGCACTCTGCACACCTTGAAGTGTGAGATTAGCTGTGATGGGGGTACCATTCTACTCTTTTAAAACAGATGTGATGTTCATTAGAACTTCTAAATCAAACTTAGACTTGTGGCAAAGAGCATGGAGTTCTGTTGATTGCATGTGGGAAATCCCATGTTTTCAACACGCTCCTCCGTTCTCAGGCTGGCAAGGTAATCCTGCAAGGCCTCCTGCAAATGCCACCTTATAAAGAGGTCCATATCATGCAGGGATTAGGCCTGTAGTACTTGTGGTGGCCAGGGACCCAGGTGGCGCTGTGCTCTAAACCACTGAGCCTCTTGGGCTTGCTGACCAGAAGGTTGGCGGTTTGAATCCCTGCGACAGGGTGAGCTCCCATTGCTCGGTCCCAGCTCCTGCCAACCTAGCACGCCAAAAAGTGCAAGTAGATAAATAGGTACTGCTCCGGCAGGAAGGTAAACGGCGTTTCCATGCGCTGCTCTGGTTTCGGTGTTCCGTTACACCAGAAGCAACTTAGTCATGCTGGCCACATGACCTGGAAAAACTGTCTGCAGACAAACGCCGGTTCCCTCGGCCTGTAAAGAGAGAAGAGCGCCATAACCTCAGAGTTGTCTGCGACTGGACTTAACTGCCAGGGGTCAATTTACCTTTACCTTTACTTGTGGTGTCCACACTTTGGAATTCCCTCCCCCTTTTATATTAGACAGCTGCCTTTTCTGTTGTCTTTTTGGTGCCTACTGAAGTCCTTCCCCTTTCAACAAGCCTTTTAAGTTGAGATCTTTCCCATTCTGCATCTGTACTGGAATTGTTTTAAAGACTTATATTAATGTTTTATTACTTGGGCTCCTGTAGGAGGTAGGGTGGGGGTATACAGATAATAAACAAATTATAAATATTTATTGGGTGCCTTTCCGGATGGTGTATTGGGGTTCTTCCCAGGAAGTAGGCAGATCTTCACTCATAAGTCCTGGAATGCTCCAACAACCACCAGTTGCTTTTGCTGGAAGGTTCTGCAGGGTGGATTTCATCCAGATTTGATTCTATCCTCCCATCTCCAATTCTAGGGTAGAGTAGCTTTGGCTCAGCAAGCCGAGCTCCTTGAAGTGTGAGATTAGCTGTGATGGGGGTACCATTCTACTCTATTAAAACAGATGTGATGTTCATTAGAACTTCTAAATCAAACTTAGACTTGTGGCAAAGAGCATGGAGTTCTGTTGATTGCATGTGGGAAATCCCATGTTTTCAACATGCTCCTCCATTCTCAGGATGGCAAGGTAATTTTCTTTTTCTCTCAGCTCCTGGCAGAATAAATGGTTGCATGCTCTCTAGACAAAACAAGAGCGGGGAGTTGAATTTCTGAAATGCACGTTAAGGTTTTGTTTGTTTTTTTAAGAAGAAGAGGAATCAGATATTTCCCAATTAATGAATAAGCAAAGTTCTGTCAACTGTTTTTGTTTTTTAAAAAAATCAGGCACATTAGACGAAGCCCTTAATCATTTATTTCATTGGAAAGGACTATTCCGAACCAATTACAATCTATCAGGTAAACAAACACGTACATCAGAATTGTCTATGTATAGACAATTGAAGTTAGAGCGTTGCTCTGGTTTGGTTCGCCATTCTCTCACAGCTTCCTGACAGGTTCCTTTGTATTGAGGCAAAATACAAAGAAAAGCCACCTGCATTTTATTTGAAAAACAGAATTAAGACTGTGCATTTCAGAATGCCACTTTTCTGTCCTTTAGGGGGGATGAATTTGCCCCATCCCCATTCTGGAGGAAGCCTCAATCATACCTGGGCGGAGGAGGGAGAACCTACTGGAACTTTTTAAGGGTACCATCACCCACAGGACCCATTCCCCAGCAGCATTATACCCACCTGCTCATTGAGCGATATGGAATGAGCTAGTTATCCATTGTGGGACTGAACAATAATTCTTAAAGTGCTTTCACTACAACACACTCAACCTGAATTTGTGACTGTTGAGTTGGAAAGTATCGATTCATCTGATTTGTGTCTCCGTGCCACAACAAACAATGTAACAAGGACAGGGGTATATTTGTTAGACTTAGGATAAACATAGAAATTAATAAAGTCTAAGATTGTGATTATTTGGGGTGGGAAGTGAGAAATATAAGTTGAAAATGAATTCCTGGGTAGCATGGCCAATAAGGGAAAAATAGAGAGCCATTGAGGGCCCATTGAGGGTCATTAACAAGACAAGGGTCCTGTTGTTTAGTCGTTTAGTTGTGTCCGACTCTTCGTGACCCCATGGGCCATAACACGCCAGGCACTCCTGTTTTCCACTGCCTCTCACAGTTTGGTCAAACTCATGTTGGTAGCTTCGAGAACACTGTCCAACCATCTCGTCCTCTGTCGTCCCCTTCTCCTTGTGCCCTCCATCTTTCCCAATGTCAGGGTCTTTTCAAGGGAGTCTTCTCTTCTCATGAGGTGGCCAAAGTATTGGAGCCTCAGCTTCAGGATCTGTCCTTCCAGTGAGCACTCAGGACTGATTTCCTTCAGAATAGATAGGTTTGATCTTCTTGCAGTCCATGGGACTCTCAAGAGTCTCCTCCAGCACCATAATTCAGCAATCAGCCTTCTTTATGGTCCAGCTCTCACTTCCATACATCACTACTGGGCCCTAGGTATGACCAGAAACTGGGGATTTGGAAGTTTGGCAGGGTAACTGCTCTGAGGGAGGGCAAGGGGTTACTGGGAGGAAGAAGGGGGGGGAGAGCTGGGATCTATATTTTTGAGGGAAGCAGTCTGAAAGTTACTTGTGCTGTTGCTTCTGGAAATGTGCATGCTGGAAATGTGCATGCTGTAAGATCTGGACCCCCTCCATGTGGACTGAAGGTATACATAGGTGACTAATCCCTATTTCTTAAAGCACAACAGTCCCCACCATGTCTTCTATTCTCCAGAGGGACACAGGCCTTGTGTGTGTGGCTGTGGCCTCATGTGGTCTTGCCACTGCTTGGCGGAGAGAGGGGAAGGTACTGGGCTTTTGTAACATTATATTAGAGCAACCATGAGACTGTAGGCTGAGTGGCATTTTAACAATCATCTCATTTTAGAGAGGGCATGCTTGGCTTGATGTTCTCAGGGCCAGGGGAGCTTTTCACATAAAGCTCAATTCAAGGCGAATGTCCGGGCTCCTCTCCAGGCAAAACGCCAGAGGAGTTCCACAGGAAGATAAAGCTGTTTTGATAAGATCAGTGACATTTCCTAGAGCAGGGACGTCCAACTCCCAATAGACTGCGATCTATTCACAGTATTAAAAAAACTGGCTGTGATCTACCCATTGTTGTAAAAAAAAACTAGCCGTGATCTACCCAAAGTTTTTGAGCTTTTTTGGGGAAGCAAAAGTTGTTGAGCTTTTTCAGGAAGCCAAAGTTGTGAAGCTTTTTGGAGAAAGGCAAAGTTGTGGAGCTTTTTTTAGAAAATCAAAGTTCCTTGTTTGTTTTGCTTTTTTTGCTGGGGGCCCAGAGATGAATCACGATCTACCAGGAACATCCCATGATCTACAGTAAATCACGATCTACCCGTTGGACATGCTTGTCCTAGAGAAACTCTGCACAACTTCCTCCCCCCTCCATCATCATCATCATCATCATCATCATCATCATCATCATCTATTTATATACCACCCTATACCTGGAGGTCTCAGGGCGGTTCACAGAACAAAATCAAAATATAAAACCATTTGATGCCACAAAAGACAAAAAATCAATTTAGCTAGCATGGGTAATGGGCCCTGATAGACACGCAATCCATACAGTTCTCTAAACCTCTCAGGGCAACTATATTGTTATCTGAAGGCTTCCTTTCTAGTTTGAAAAACTGCTCACTGTCTTTTGGAATCATACCTTGAGACTATTTTTGCTATCCTTGAGGGGCATTTCCCAGGTTCTTATTAGTTCTCCCTATTCAAGACTTACAGCTTTGTTACCTCCCTTGAGTCTTTCCTAGTATGTGTCTATGTGTTTCTCATATCTTCTTGCACCACCTCATTCTATTCTTCTCCTTATCGCTATGGCCCCTCATCATTTTCAAGCAAACAGAGATGGGATTAGATGAGAAATCTAATCAAAGGGAGGTGACCTGGCCAGTGTGAGAGGATGACTCTCTGAAGGCTAGCATCAGGGAAGTGGCAGAATGACAAATAGAAAGGCAAGCTGGATGGTAATAGATAAATAGTGTGTTTTCAGTGGTGCACAGAGAAACTGTAGTACTTCTGCCTGAATCTAACAGTCTGGCCATAGTGCACCTCCCTCTCCAACAGTCCCTGCCTATGCATTGCCTTGTTCATCCAGCCAAGATCTGTAGGAGATTCACCTCGTTCAGTTGTATGGTGCAAAAGCATGAGCTTAGAGAAAGGGCATATTGTTCGTATGCAGGGGATTCTAAGCTCCACTCCTTATATCTCCTGTTAAAAAGGATCTCAGTAGCAGCACTGGTAATGACCTCCTCCACCCAAGACCCTGCAGAATTTCTCCCAGAGTCAACAGCACTGGGACTAACTCCATTTAGAGCCACACCGAATATCTATATACTCGTCCTTCAAATCCCACCTTTCTATGAAGCCTGTGGTTGACTTGCTTCATACCTCACCCCCCTCCTGAAACTAAGTTTATTGATGGACAACTTAATTTTGTACATATTCTTCCCCATTGTCAGCATGGTGTAGTGGTTAAGAGCGGTGGACTCGTAATCTGGTGAACTGGGTTCGCTTACCCGCTCCTCCACATGCAGCTGCTGGGCGACCTTGGGCTAGTCACACTTCTCTGAAGTCTCTCAGCCTCACTCACCTCACAGAGTGTTTGTTGTGGGGGAGGAAGGGAAATGAGATTTTTAGCTGCTTTGAGACTCCTTAAGGGGAGTGAAGAGACGTGGGTGGCACTGTGGTCTAAACCACAAAGCCTAGGGCTTGCTGCTCAGAAGGTTGTCAGTTCAAATCCCTGTGATGGGGTGAGCTCCCATTGCTCGATCCCTGCTCCTGCCAACCCAGCAGTTCAAAAGCACGTCAAAGTGCAAGTAGATAAATAGGTACCACTCCGGTGGGAAGGGTAAACAGCATTTCCGTGTGCTGCTCTGGTTTGCCAGAAGCGGCTTTGTCATGCTGGCTGGAAGCTGTATGCCGGCTCCCTCGGCCAGTAAAGCAAAATGAGTGCCACAACCCCAGAGTCATCTGCGACTGGACCTAACGGTCAGGGGTCCCTTTACCTTAAGGGGAGTGAAAGGTGGGATATAAAGTCCAAACTCCTCCTCCTCCTCCTCTCTTTTCCCTTTCTTGACATTTCTATTGTAAATGCCACCGGGCATGAGTCAGTCTTTTTAACTTGCCCCAGGAGCAGCCAGCAAGGAGTGGCAGTGCCATTAGATATGGCATCTCACTAGCACTGTCACTGCCACATACTGAGATGGTGAAAGAGGTGGGGCAGGGTGGTAGCAAGGTCAAGGCAGTTTGGGAGCTCCCAACCCATCCTGACCTCACCACTGCTCTGCCCCACCCCCTCACCATCCTGGTACATGGCAGCACTTAACTTTCCTGTTGAGTATTTCTGTTGCCATGGAAAGTTGAACCACTCTGCCCCACACAATAATAGCCATGGTACAGTGGTACCTCTACTTACGAATAACTCTACTTACAAATGTTTCTGCTTACGAATGGAGCTCCGTCCGCCATCTTGGATGAGGTTTAGATAGGATTTTTTCTACTTACGAATTTTTATATAGGGTTGCTTCTACTTACGAATTTTTTGTCCCAATGCATTCCTATGGGATTACAATTTTTTTCGACTTACAAATGTGCATTCGGAACGCATTAAATTTGTAAGTAGAGGTACCACTGTATAGTGTTAGGTGAAGTGGTTTCTACATCGTAGCTATGATGCCTGTGATGGTCCACAAACACAGGTTTGATAGATCCCTCCCATTGCCTACTGATAACTGAGTGTAAGTATTAAAACTTCACTACAGTTTTACCTTTAATTTCATCTCCTTTGTTTGTCACCTTGAAAGTCTCTGAAATGATAAAGCACTGTGATAGCATCTTTATCACTGAAGGAAAGGTTTACTTCATGGTTGTCACCTGAGTTTTCTAGAACTGACTGTCCTTCATACTTTTCCTGACATCAAGAGGACAGGAAAACCATCAGCAATCAGCAATGGTTTTTTCTTTATCACCATAAAAAAATTCCTTCCAGTAGCACCTTAGAGACCAACTAAGTTTGTCATTGGTATCTGAAGAAGTGTGCATGCACACGAAAGCTCATACCAATGACAAACTTAGTTGGTCTCTAAGGTGCTTTGTCATGCTGGCCACATGACCTGGAAGCTATACGCCGGCTCCCTCGGCCAATAATGCGAGTTGAGCGCGCAACCCCAGAGTCAGTCACGACTGGACCTAATGGTCAGGGGTCCCTTTACCTTTACCTTTTTAAGGTGCTATTGGAAGGATTTTTTAAATTTTGCTTTGACTACGTCAGGCCAACATGGCTACATATCTTTATCACCAGTAAATGTTGCAAAAAAAAAAGATAAAGAAATTGTTTTAAATAACATTAAACCGGGGGGGGGGGGCAACCTCACCAACAACAAAATGACCAAAAATAAATAAGCCTTAATTCTTAAAGACCACCATAACAGCTAAAGATCATTCAGCTAGTTCCTATTCTGAGCTTTGTATAATTCAGCTCAGCAAATGCTAGCAGGAGGCTCACCCACATTAAATGAAACTTTCTATGCCCTGTGGCAACAGCTAAAAGCAAGAGGTGTTAAAAACATCATAAGCCCATCACCTCCTACGCACTGGGGTATTTTTTCCTCCAGAAGGTCAGAGTTGTAAGAAGAATTTGCACTGCTTAAGCCAAATCAAGATGAGTGACACCGCAAGCTGAAAAAGAATTTCATTAAATAGCTTTCTCTCGTGAAGCATTTCTAAATATTCCCAGCTCTCTGCTTGTGGCACCCCCAAGACACAGAAATGGAGAAAGCATCTAAAAGTTTGGCCATCTATAACACAATGCATCAAATGATTTGGTGGTGGCGAAGCTTCTGGCTGCGGTTGGCTGAGCTGCCCTAATGCCTCAAAATATAATAATAATAATAACAACAACAATAATAAATAAATAAATACAATAATAATTATTTTTATTATTATTTATACCCTGCCCATCTGGCTGGGTTTCCCAGGGGTGGTCCTAGATAAGGTCAGGCAGAAAGTTTTTTGGAGAGGGAGGGAAGAAGATGGGGGGAAGGAAGGAAAGAAGGAAGGAAGGAGGAAGGCATGTAAAAACTAAGATGAGCAAGATTTCCCTCACTTGCATCAGATTAACTCAGAAATTATTCAATGTTTTCTTAAAATATACCTGATGATTTCCTGAGCCAATTGGAGACCTGGAGGAAAGGACAAACGATGTCAAAAAGTACTCCCTCCAAGGGGCATTTTTTCACTGTAGCCTCCAAACCAGAGGAAAGTCTCTGATTCGTAGTCTCATGGGCTGCTTTGAAAAGCTGCCACCAGGAAACTGCCCCTCGGATTCTGAAGAGGATGAGGCAGCAAAGCTGGAGGTGACATACATTGAAAGTTGCACGACCCCAGATACACTAAAGAGAACTACTTGCTATAACCAAGCTTTTCTAAGTCTCTGTCTCCAGGCTACTTTTTCAGGCTCCACCCCCTTCAAGGTTTTAAAGTGACAACCATCACCTCTCTTGCATCCTGGGGTCAGCAAACTTTTTCAGCATGGGGCTGGTCCACTGTCCCTCATACCTTGGGGGGGGGACTATATTTTGAAGAAGAAAAAATGAACAAATTCCTATGCCCCACAAATAACCCAGAGATGCATTCTAAGTATAAGGACACATTCTACTCATGCAAAAACACACTGACCGTCTACAGACTGGATTGAGAAGGCGATTGGGCCGGATCCGGCCCCCGCGCCTTAGGTTGCCTACCCATGCATTAAACTATTTTCCTGTTTGCAGCTCTGAACACATCTAATTGCTTTATAATCAGAATAACATGTATCTCAATGTTTTCACTATTCTCCAAATACTGTATGCGATTAGCCTTTGCTAGGCTTCTGTCACAATTAGAGAGATACCTGCTGAATTGTTTCAAGTGATGTTTAAAATGTACAAAATGTTATTGGAATGGGAGACAAAAGATGAAAAAGGGAAATGTTAAATAATACGCTGGGCAAATAGATATTGGTCATAATATAAAAACAGAAGCATGGGAACGATTATGGAATACAGATATAAAATTTGCAGCATGTTATGGTTTAAGAGTAAATCATATGAAAATGCTATATGGATGGTACCTAACACCTAGTAGATTGGCAACAATGTATAAATCAAAGTTGAATAAGTGTTGGAAATGGGAAGAGAAAGAATGAACCTTTTCATATGTGGCGGTCTTGTAATAAGGGAATACTGGGAAATGATGTGTAATGAATTGAAAAAGATGTTTCAGATAACATTTGTTAAAAAAAACAAAAACAAAAAACAAAACAAAAACAAAACACAACCCAGAAGCTTTTACCTTGGGAATTATGGGATTAGAACTACCTAAACAGTATAGAAATTTATTTACATATGTGACTACAGCTGCAAGAATGTTATTTGCCCAAAAGTGAAAGAAGAATGGATACAGAAACTAATGGAGTATGCAAAAAATGTCAAAACTTACCAGAAGAATAAGAAATCAAGACAACAAACTTTTTTTAAAGAAAGGAATGGAAATGATTTATTGAGTATTTACAAACAAATTGTAAACAGATCAAGGCCACTGGCAGGATTATTGTAACAACCTGCAGTTTTTTTATTATATATATGTGTGTGTATGAGAAATAGATGAGTAAAAGAACAAAGGCAATTTGAAGTATGCAGGAAAGGACAAAGATAAATGTAAGGAACTGCAGAAAGAGGGGGAAGGGAGTTGAAGTTGAAAATGTTAAAATGATGGTTAAATAATTGTTGTAATGTATATAAATGAAGATTATAAATATATATTTTAAAGCATTTGCTAGGCTCCTGGGTTTACTGTAGTGATTTCTTTATATGGGGCTCAGGCAGACGGTCTTTTGTGAGAATGAAGAGAATCAGAAGGGTGGTCTGACTGATGAGGGCTGAGAAACTGAAGAAGCACTGATTCCGTGAGGCAAAGACAGATAGAAAGGAATGCTAGAGTGGTGGAAGGAAAGAGACCATATAGAAATCACACTTTAATATCCCATGCACAGATTAGTATGAGGTGCATGAAAATGTCATTTATCACATGGCTGTGCCGTTTGTCACAGCACTTGAGGATGTATTACATGGAGAGCCCTCCCTACCAATGATGTTGTGATGATAACCATGTAATAAATTGCAGGGCCATGGGATAAAATACATTTATCACGAATCTCTGGTTCAGCCAGCACTGACCACACATCTGTCTCTCTCAGGAACACAGGCAGCATTGTAAACAACCATAAAGAAAATCCCTTGTTGTTCTTTTTCCACTTCTTTCTTTTTAGGTACTGAGCAAAAATGGCCAGTTCTCCGGGCCTATTTGTGGGTGGGAAAATGAGAAGCTCATTTTGCCAAAGTTTATCTGGGGAGCACATTTCTCCAATTTTCCTCTGAGAAATTTCAGCTCAGTTAATTAACTCTATTGTTAGAGCCCCCCATAGAAAATTCTCAGATAGGCTCCATCTTTGAGCCAGAGGTCCTAGGGCAGCAGTATCACTCACACAGAATCACCGAGGAGAAGGGAACAACCAACTGGAACTCTGACTCTGCAAGTAGAAAGAGATCTATTTATTAAAGAAGGAACTGGAGGCAGCCTATGCCATTTCACCACCTGAGGCAAAAAGGAGAGGTTTCCCACGACCACCACTGATGCCTAGCTTACTGCGGTCACTGCTCTGCAGGATTCCACCGCCCAAGGCAGCTGCCTTAAGGATGGGCCAGCCCTGGAAGAAACCCAAAGTCACTGCTGACATCATATAACCCTCCCAGAACATTTTTGTTTCCTTAGAACAGGGCTCCTCAAACTTTTTTCTCTGGCCACACTTTCAGAATTTGTTTGTGCCATCTATCTACTCTTGCCTAAGTCTCAGCCAGGATTTATGTAAAAGTTAAACAAGCTATAGTTTAGGGTCCCACCCTCTTGGGGCCCCCCAAAAAATGTAAAGGAAAGAAAAACTGGATGTAAATTTCCAAAATATAAGATAAAAAACAAATAAAACAATTAAAATAAAACCTACATACAGCAACAGTGTTTTGTGTTGTGTAGGCTCCTATGATGTAAGTAATGGACCCTGCCTGCTCCCTAAAATATCACTGGTTTGCTCATTTCTATATACAGTGGTACCTTTGTTCTCAAACTTAATCCATTCCGGAAGCCTGTTCCATATAACATATATTCAACACACAAAAACAGTGACAATTTGTTGTTGATAAAGGCCAGCTGGACATATAAAGGACCAGGGGCGTACCCAGGATCAAAATTAGGGGGGGGCAAGGGGCGGGAGGGGAGGGGCCACAGTGGGAATGTGGGCGGGGCTACGTGGCCTGCGTCCTCCCAGCTCTTCTGAGGAGGCAGCCCCAGGCTCTTGTTCCCGGCGCGAAGCTCCAGGGGCGCGCAGGGAACGCAAGCCTGGGGCTGCCTCCTCCACTTACACTCCCCGCTCCCGCTTAGCGCTCCTCCGCTTACACTCCCCTCGCGCCTCTGGAGCTTTGCGCTGGGAGCCGGAGCCTGGGGCTGCCACGCTGCGCCCCTTAGCCTTTTGCTTCTAGGGGGGCAATTGCCCCCTCCTGCCCCCCTGCCCACGGCACTGGTCGCCCCTCTGGGCAGCTCGCCCCATCCCCCGGGTGCGCTGTTTCTGCCCCGAGCGCAGACGGCTCAGCCTCCTCCTCCTCTGCTTCCCACCCGGCTCCCCACTGTGCCTCCTGGGCTGGCTCCACAGCCACTGTCCCTGGCTGAGCTGCCCCTGCAGCTGCTCTGCATAGACATCAAGGCACCCAGCCAGAAAAGTGAGTGTGAGTGCCTCGATCCGGGGAGAAATTGGGGGGAGGGAGGATCTTGGAAGGGTTGAAGGAGCCTGCAGTGTGTGTGTTTGTGTGTGTGCGCGTTTGCTGCTGCTGACTGACTGTATTTCGAATTGGGGGAGTGTCTGTTTCTACAAAGAAGTGACTTCTTGGTGGGGGTGGTCGGGGTGGGGTGGGGAGAACAAGCGAGGATCCCTCCGTCTCTTACGTTTACACCCCACCGCTTTTGCAGCTCGATAGTGGGAGGGGGAGTGGAGAAAGTGCGATGGGTTATGGAAAGGGGAAAGGGGGGAGGGCTGGTCTGTTTCTTTCTGGCTGGGGCCGCGCGCCCCGCTTTTTGCATTGAGATTTCTTCTTTCTTTTTAGCTTGGGGGGGGCAGCTGGCTTCTAGAGTAGGGCAGCTGCCCTAACTTGCCCCGTGGTGGGTACGCCCCCTTGTAAAGGACCCCATTACCTTCAGGAGCTTAGGGCCTCATCAAACCTAAATCTGGCCCTGGTCTCATTCATCCCTGCCTTCTGTTGACTGGAGAAATGCAAGATTTTCTACCCAGTACTGTTAACAAGTGAACAACTAAAAGCAGCCAAGTAGCCGAATGAATAATGCTATGTTCTCTCTGCCGCCATCACCCCCCCCCCCAGTTTCGTTGGACAGAAAAAAATGGAGCACCAAAACTTCAGCTTGATTCTAGTTTCTACATGATAATATTGCTATGGGTTTCTGGATTCTAGTTTCTACATGATAATATTGCTATGGGTTTCTGGATGCCAGGCAGTCCTAAATTCCTGGGTCCAGTAATTGAGACTTGGGGTGTCACAAGCTAACTAAGGTAGGCTAGTCTTCTGTGTGACTTGATAGCTAGACACTGTGTATTAGGCTATGTACTAGAAACTTCTAAATCCCCTGGAATCAGCTAATTAAGATAGACTCATCTCCTGTGCGCGAGAAGATAACCTGTGAGCCAGACAACAGAGGATCAAAGGAACTTGGTTTGAGACAATCAATGAGTGGGGCCTCTACCTATAGGTTGTATTGTTGTTGTTTAGTCGTTTAGTTGTGTCCAACTCTTCGTGACCCCATGGACCAGAGCACACCAGGCACTCCTGTCTTCCACTGCCTCCCACAGTTTGGTCAAACTTATGTTAGTAGCTTCAAGCACTGTACAACCATCTCATCCTCTATTGTTCCCTTCTCCTTGTGCCCTCAATCTTTCCCAACATCAGGGTCTTTTCCAGGGAGTATTGGAGCCTCAGCTTCAGGATCTGTCCTTCCAGTGAGCACTCAGGGCTGATTTGCTTCAGAATTGATAGGTTTGATCTTCTTGCAGTCCATGGGACTTTCAAGAGTCTCCTCCAGCACCATAATTCAAAAGCATCAATTCTTCAGCGATCAGCCTTCTTTATGGTCCAGCTCTCACTATAGGTTGTATATATATGTGTAAATAAAACATATATCGTAATGACACCACAATCTCTGCTGTGCCTCATTTTCCAAAATGAGTAAGAACCCTTGGAACCCAAGGGACCTTGCCCTGCTCAGAGATTGGGGTTGCATGCCACAATATTGTTATACAAGTCAGTCATTGAAGAGCCACTTCACACATAATTTTGTCTTCTATATGCGTACCTAATAGGATCTAAGTGTGCACTTAAAAATAGAACATATTTTGCAAACATTTATTTATTATGTGAATTTGCAGGCCTCGTCAAAATCGCATACTAGCTTGTTGATGGTAATGGGCCCTCTGACGAATGAACTGAAGTGATAATGAAGTGTTGAAATTTTACCATTATTCATAGCAGGTTAGCTCAAATTTAAAAGGTGTGTTGATGGGAAGCAGTGGAGCCAGCCACTCTGTAGAATTTTCATTCATCTATCCCAGGCATCCCCAAACTGCGGCCCTCCAGATGTTTTGGCCTACAACTCCCATGATCCCTAGCTAACAGGACCAGTGGTCAGGGATGATGGGAATTGTAGTCCAAAACATCTGGAGGGCCGAAGTTTGGGGATGCCTGATCTATCCTATCTGTCCAAGTCTGGAGTTTCCAACCAATGGTCATTACAATATAAATCACAGAAGATGATATAAAAAATTAGCCGAAAGGAGATTAAAAATACAGATAACCCAATGGATGTTGTAAGATTTGTCTCTGAAAAAGACTTTTGTAACCAAACCTCTTTTGAGTCAGAAAATGGCTCATAGCTTTCCTGCGGATAGCTCACATATAACCAACCCTATCAGCACCTGCCTTCCCAACACTGAGCATCTCTGACAATTCCTGAGTTGGGGAAAGCTCTGCTGCCAGGCTTTCACCACACTGAACTCCCCATACCTCCTGTGGGAGTCCAGTTTACTGTTGAACAGATTTTACTGTCAGAAATAACTTTATTTAGCGGGAATTTTCTTTCTTGTAAATTGAATCCTATGGTTCAGGTCCTACCCTCCAGAACAGGAGTAAACAAGCTTGCTCCATCTTCCCTATGACAGCTCTTTAGTTACTTGAAGATGGCTATGCTATCTCCTCCCAGTCTTTTTCAGGCTAAACAGACCAACTCCCTCAACGATTCTACATAAAGCTTGATTTCCAGACCCTTGGTCACCTTTGATGCCCTCCTCTGCACACGTTCCAACTTGTCGATATCCTTCTTAAATTGTGGTGCCCAGAACTGGACACAGAACTCCAGGTGTGGTGGAGAGTTCTGGCACCTCTTTATCTAGAAAAAATAGCACTGGTTAAAAGCCTTATTGAAATCAAGATACACTACATCTACAGCAATCCCCTGATCCACCAAGCTTCTCTCTCGACTTGTTTTTGAGAAACTCATGTTGAATCTTAGTAATCGCTGCATCATTTTCTTAAATGTCCACAGACTGTCTGTTTATCTGTTCTAGGACCTCTTTCCTGGTATCAATGTCAAGCTCACTGGTCAGTAGTTACCTGGGTCTTCTTTTTCTTACTTTTTGAAGATGGGGATAATATTTGCCCACCTCCAGTCTGCAGGAACCTCACCTGTTCTCCAAGAATTCTCAGAGATTATAGAAGAAGGCCCTGAGATTACACCGGCAAGCTCGTTTAGTACCCTTTAGTACCACATCTTTTCCTATCTTGGATTGATCATTAATGAAACACGGACACATATGTAAAACTTAAAAACAGGGTGCACACACCCATACACTCACACTTACTGTGGCATGAAGCACAGTTTTTTAGAACAAAAATTAAAATAAATAATGACATTTCATGCATCCCTTGATTGAATAAAGCCTGAGCTCTTTGCAAAGTATTTATCTGTGCTGATGAATGCATTTAATGTTATTAGGTTATCATGGCAGGACTAGACTTCACAGCAGGCTTGTATAAATTAATGTCTGACTACCAAGCCCAGCCATAATTTGTAGACTGCTGCAAGTATCCTTGTCAGAGAGCCAGGATGGTCTGCATCTCCCACTTGATGGAAAGCAGGGACTTGGCGCCCTGTGATGTGCAAAACACGGCTAGTTGTCCATAAGGCTTTATTTATAGCATTACACAAGGGTGAGCAAATATTTCCACCTAAAGGAAAACAAAAGCAACCATCTATAGAGTTTAAGATCAATTGCTGTTCTCATAAACATTAAAATGTATTTGATTAGAGGTGTGCTTTTTATTTTTTTAAAAAATCACCATTTGTTGGGTGAATGAGGGCAAAATGAAACCCTCTCAAAAGACTTTGTGAGAGAGAGAAATTTCTACATTTTTTTGGCGGGGGGAGGATTGCAAATTATGTAACAGAATTTGGTCAAGGGTTCTACTTTTACTTCTTTTACATTTTCTTTTGATAAATTAGGCTAACAACAATTAACAACAACAAAATTACACAACAGACTGGTACAATAAAAATAGGCTATGTATACTTTTAAACATAGAATAAAACAAAACCTGTTACCATCATGGTTGTGGTGAATCTTAAAGAGGAATAATATCATATATTATTGAATCAATCAAATTCATAGATAAGCAGAAGGAGGTGACAGACCGTATTCTTCCTTACTGGCATATGTAATAAAACCAAACCAAACCTCTGCAAATATACACTTTTTACACTGCCCCACAGAAATGTGTAGTTTGTTGGTCAACTTTTTTAATAAAGCAAGTTCCCAAACTTCGGAATACAGAAAAAGAATTCAGAGGTCTCCGAAAATGAGCCATTGTTGCTCTAGCGGCCATCCAAAAATGAACAATTAGCTCTTTATTATGTATATTAAGATGAGCTTCCTCAAAAACAGATAACAGTAGAAGCTGTGGAAAAGGGATGATATAAGGTTTCAAAAAATTGTATCCATTTCTTTAAAAACCGCAGACCAAAATGTTTGCGTTTTTTTTTTTTACATCCCCACCATAAATGAATATACTGTATGATTCAGTAACTGGGTACCCCTGCCAGCATTGGGGGAAAGAGAAAGTTGATGTACAACAGGAGGATTATAAATGAATGAAAGAAGGAAGGAAGGAAGGAAGGAAGGAAGGAAGGAAGGAAGGAAGGAAGGAAGGAAGGAAGGAAGGTTGCATTGTTGAGGAATGTGAATAATGGAATTTAAGACTGGAAGAATGAGAAGCTGAGAAGACCAAAGCTGACTGATCTTTCAATCCCTGGTATGCCTACATAAATGGGTCTTTGTGAAGCTTTGTGGACACTGGCCTTCCCAGTCTAGCTGGCCCACATGGGAATAAGCAAGGTCAATCTGAAGAAGTGTGCATGCATACCAATGACAAACTTAGTTGGTCTCTAAGGTGCTACTGGACGGATTTTTTTTTTTATTTTGTTCCAACTACGTCAGACCAACACGGCTACCTACCTGTAACTCAATCCAAAAGGACAGAGATACAGTGGCTGTAGCTAGTGAGTTTAATCTTCTTCAATTATTCCTCGTTATGTAGCCTTATCAGCTACTAAGGGTCCTTTAAGTTGCGCCCAGGCAAGACAGAGACAGTCAATAATGACACCAGGGGTTGAATTCAGAGAAAGAATTTAATCCTTAAATTTAAGGGACTCTTGGTGGTCAAGCTTCACGACAAGAGTAAAGAAACACAAATTTGCAAACATTCTTATACACTTCTTGGGCTCCTTCCCCCTCCTCTGTAAATGTGTGCACGCAAGGGGGTCACAAGTACATATCCATATAAGGAAGATCCGTATCCGGTCCTGTGCATAAACACATGCTGACTCAAGAAAGCCTTCAGCCTTCAGTAATCCTTCAGTAAGGTTAGTTTACGCATCAAGCTAGCAACTTCCAGCGTCAGGCTGGAAGTGCATCATCGCTGATAATAAGCCCCTCTCTGCCTCGCGTTCTGTCCTCCAGACAAGGCCAGCTATTCGTCCTTGATAGCAAGCTGGGCATCCTGTTCCTTTTGCTGTTCCACTTTGGCACACAGAGAGAGGCAAAGAAAAAGCATTTTAAGCAAGACATCCCAGGGATATGGGGGGGGGGGCTAAGCCATACAATCAGAATTATACAATGCAGGTAATGCAAACTATAGGATCAGATTTAGCTCAATAACACAATTGGCAAACCTCTCCCTTCAGTTACTGCAGCAGAATCTGCAGCAGGAATAGCTCAAGCCACCACGACAGCAAAGGCTTTAGCTAGGGTTAACCAGCAGCCGAAAGAAGGCCAGCTGTGGCCAGCATATGTCTCCTCCACCCTCCAGCCTTTTGTGGTTAGATGGAATGGTAGTATATCACTTAGTGGGCACATAGCAGCCTCACTCACCTCACAGAGTGTTTGCTGTGGGGGAGGAAGGGAAAGGAGATTGTTAATGCTTCGGGACTCCTTAAGGGGAATGATAAAGCAGGATAGCAAGTCCAAACTCTCCCTCTCCTTCTCCTTCTCCTTCTCCTTCTCCGTGGGGCAAGTGTTTCTGGCACTTGGAATCAGGAGCTGGACCACAGGCAGCTGCCTCCCCAACCTTAACTTGGAACCAATAGAGTTTTTACATGAAGCGTTAATGATTATTTCAGCACAAAGAAAAGCATAGCTGCCAAGTTTTCCCTTTTCTCGCGAGGAAGCCTATTCAGCATAAGGGAAAATCCCTTTAAAAAAGGGATAACTTGGCAGCTATGAAGAAAAGACACACCTATACTTTGCAGATTGTGTTGTGCTTGTTGATTCAGTGACTGAAGGATATTATGAAGAGGTGTTAAGGTAAAAAAGAAAAGAAAAAGGCAAGACATAAGACCTGTTTGGGTGTTTTTGAATGGTACTGTACTCGTGAAGAAAGCATGGAGGCCTTCCCAAGTTGAGTGAGAAGGTCGGAAGAGTGGTTGTAAAATAGTGTGGCTAAATGTGCTTATAATGTTCCCCACCGCCAGTGACCAGGAAATCATGTGCGTTTAGAGCCAATAGACACAGCCACTTGCCCCTTACACAAATCCTATTTAAGAATGTCTGAGTTCTTGTTCGGAGTTCTTGTTATTTTTTTGCAAGTGGGAATGGAAAGAAACGTTGGTTCAATAACTGCAAGCACTAGGCTGTCTGGGGAGAGCGTCTAATGAGGTTCTTCCCAGAGTAGCTTATTTAATAGGAGTAAAATTGGATACTGCTATGAGCAGAACCTTTTTTAGTTACAGCAGCACTTGGGATCAGCTGCTGGACTGAATAATCTTCCTTGAAATATCCACACAGCTCCTTCCTTTATGGTTTTTACTCAATATATTCATTTTTATTTTGTTTCGATCAAAAAAATTTCATTCTGAACTCATGGGGGCTCAAAACAGCATCCAACACAACTAAACAACATTTTACTAAAGCAGCGTGGGGGCTAGGGATCATAGCAGAATTTAAAAGCAAAAGGAGGTGCCAATATTGCATTTTGCAAGGACTTTATGGGGAGATAAAAGATGTTTAAAGGCCCTCTTTTATTCCACACAAGTGAATGGTTATATGGAGTTGTTTTTATTGGGCTGCGTGCATGCAATATGGGCACAGCAGCCACAGATAGAGGAATTCTAGCAGACCATAATGGTGATGGATTCTGCCACTAGTACCATTGTAGGGAATGGATTGCCGAAGGGCCCTTTCTATATCTCCATCCATTCCTTGAAGATGGCGTTCCTTGACTGAGTGGGTGGTTTGGGGGTATGGAAGTCACACACTGAGCCTTCTCATGCTGAGGAAGATAAGAGGTGAATGAACATGAATTTTACTATCTAACAAGACCATTGGTCCATTAAATGAAAACAAAGACATCACCCCCCACACACTAAAAAAAAAAAACTTTCAAAAGGCAGGAGGACCTAGAGAACAAAGGGTTCTGGCCAGTTCATGTGGAAGAAGGCAATGCTATGGCTTGTTTTATATGGCAATAACACCAGTCTTTAAATATGTTTCTTTCTCTCTTTTTTGTAATAGCCTAGATTGGCATCATTCTTCGTTCAAAATCTCCTTCAATATGCCAGGGTTATTAAAACAATAGTAAAAGCAGCTTAACAGATTTGAGTAATATGAAATGAAATCCCAAGCCAAAGTCTTTATTTACTTACTCGTCTATCCCATCTTGTCAAGAGGATTATGAATAAAGAAGTGAATGCATACCCCTCTTCCTGAAATTTCTGAACAAATAAGAAAAGCTGTCTAAGAATATCTTCATCCAAATTTCCCAATCTGTACCATAATGCAGTAGCAGATCTGAGTGTGATTGGCAGCGAAAGCAGCCCGTGGAAGGGTCTTACTGCACTGCCAAAATGTCATAGCAACGGCATAGGAAGCCGCTCGGCCACACGGAGCGGCAGCCCGCTCTGTAGCGTGCATGCGCATGTGTGCTCTGGAGCGACAATGTGCATATGTGCGCTATAGCACGCTTTGCTTTTTCCTGCTGATGCCCCTCTCTGACCCACCCCTCGCCTCCGCCTCCGCCCCAGCAGGAAGAAGCAAAGCACTTATTGAGCAAGTGAGCGAGCAGCCAGCCGCCAAGCGAGGGTTTTTACTGGGCGACGGGGCTCGGCTTGGGAGTCGCGCGGGGGGGCAAGTGTCATCTCCCCTCCAGGGTGGCACCCGGGGCGGACCGCCCCCTTGCTACGCCCCTGTGTCACAGGTGGGCAACTGAAGCTGAAAGTTTTCTGGCTGCAACTGGCTGAACTTTTCAGAACCCACAGAGGGAGGAATGTGCAGAGAAGCCTAAGGAAAGAGAGGCAAGCAAAAAGTGGGGAGTGCTTTGGAAAGGAGGATCAGAGGAGGGAGACATTTATAGTAATGAGGAGAAGAAGAGAGCAGAACCTACACATAAAAGAAGTTGCATATTAATGTGAGAGATAAGTAAGGCTGACGTTCGCATAATAATTTGAAATAAGCAGCCACATTCTTAGTTGCAGGTCTCTAAGACTGTTAGAGTTGTTTGGCAGAATCCCTGATCTGGACCTTGTGTAGAAATAAGGAGCTTTCCACCCCAGTAATGAATTTCAAAGCTTTACTGCAGAACAGTCTTAAATCTAGTTACAATGCATTACAAGAACAAAATACAAAGGTGGAATCAACACACACATTAAAAAAACTGTGAAAATGCTTTTGAAAAATACATTGAATTTTGCACAGCTCACTGTTGACATCTAGTCTCACATTTGTATACTGAACTTTATAGCATATTGAAAATGTTTTCTTTGCAGCCGTGTAGCCGAGTCCAAAGTAACACATTGCACTCAAGCAATGTGGTTCAATCCTTTAAGAATTACACCAAACCCACCCCCACCTGATGATAATTTTGAAAGCAATTTGTTTTTGCTTACCACACTCCTTGGTAGCAAATTCCACTGCCGAACAGCTCTTACTGTCAGGAAGTTCTTCCTAATGTTTAGGTGGAATCTTTTTTCTTGTAGCTTGAATCCATTGCTCCGTGTCTGCTTCTCTGGAGCAGCAGAAAACAACCTTTCTCCCTCCTCTATATGACATCCTTTTATATATTTGAAGGTGGCTATCATATCACCCCTTAACCTTCTCTTCTCCAGGCTAAACATGCCCAGCTCCCTAAGCCGTTCCTCATAAGGCATCGTTTCCAGGCCTTTGACCATTTGGGTTGCCCTCCTCTGGACACGTTCCAGCTTTTCAGTATCCTTCTTGAACTGTGGTGCCCAGAACTGGACACAGTACTCTAGGTGAGGTCTGACCAGAGCAGAATACAGTGGTCCTATTACTTCCCTTGATCTAGATGCTATACTCCTATTGATGCAGCCCAGAATAGCATTGGCTTTTTTAGCTGCTGCATCACACTGTTGACTCATGTCAAGTTTGTGGTCTACCAAGACTCCTAGATCCTTTTCACATGTACTACTCTCAAGCCAGGTGTCTCCCATCCTGTATTTGTGCCTTTCATTACCCCCCCCCCCCCAAAGTGCAGTACTTTACATTTCTCCCTGCTAAAATTCATCTTGTTTGCTTTGGCCCAGTTGTCTAATCTGTTAAGGTCAATTTTGAAGTGCGATCCTGTCCTCTGGGATATTAGCCACCCCTCCCAATTTCGTGTCCTCTGTTATTTGCTCTGTTAGGTTTTGCTTTGGTCAGAAGTGAGGGCGGAGGTGTTGACCCCAAGGCTACATGGACACTGCAGGTTTTAAGGAGTGGTTTTAAGGAAGGGAATAAAGCAACACATTTTATGTATTCTTGAAGGAATTGAAATAGTAGGTTTGCCAATGGACAGCAGTTCCAAGTCAGCCAACATACACAATCCTAAATTACTTATTTGTTTGTCAGGAACAGTGCCTTTTTTCTTTAAAAAATGTTTAGGGGTACTCTCATTTTCCTACTCATATTGAAATACTGCCCCTCAATGAGGCCAAGCTTAGATTCACAAAATGTTTAGGGGTATGTGTACCACTGCGTACCCCCAGAAAAAAAAGGCACTGGTCAGGAATATAACAGCCAGGCATCCTGCAGCAAAATGTTGCAGAATCTTTCACCCCTAATCCTCTCATATACCTAGGGAGTCCTCTCTCTCTCTCTCTCTCTCTCTCTCTCTCTCTCTCTCTCTCTCTCTCTCTCTCTCTCTCTCTCTCTCTCGTGTGTTTGTGTATCTTGTATGTCACCCTTCATAAAATCTAATTCCAGGGAGGTTTAAAGCACAATTAAAAATACAGTAAATACAGCTGCAATAAATATTGCACACAATAAAATATACAATAAAATTCATAAAACAATAAAACAGCAGAGTGAAACATTTTTAACAGCTGATGCTTAAAATATAGGATCTTAAAATGCTCGAGAGAATGAAAGCATTTTAACCCGATGCCTAAATGACAGTAAAGTACACAGCAGGTATACACTACAGAGTCTGACTTGTTTTGGATAGCCCTGTTTCACTTCCAAACCAATAATGGCTTAAGAAGAACCTTGCTGGACCAGGTCAAATGCCTAGTCCAGCGTCTGATTCTCAGAGTGGCCAGCCAGATGCCTCTAGGAATCCCACAAGCAGCATATGAGTGCAGCCACTCTTTCCCCACCTGGAAATTAGTATCCAGAGACTTCTTGCATCTAGTACAGGAGCTTGTTCACTCAGCTATCGTGGCTTGTAGCAAGCTGATAGCCTTACAGTCATACCTCGGTTTAAGTACGCCTCGGTTTGAGTATTTTCAGTTTAAGTACTCTGCGGACCTGTCTGGAATGGATTAATCCACTTTCCATTACTTTCAATGGGAAAGTTCGCTTCAAGTTAAGTACGCTTCAGGTTAAGTACGGACTTCCGGAACCAATTACACTCATACCTCGGGTTAAGTATGCTTCAGGTTGAGTACTCTGCGGACCCGTCTGGAACAGATTTATCCACTTTGCATTACTTTCTATGGGAAAGTTTGCTTCAGGTTAAGTACGCTTCAGTTTAAGTACTCCACAGACCATCTGGAATGGATTAATCCACTTTCCGTTATTTTCAATGGGAAAGTTCGCTTTAGGTTAAGTACGCTTCATGTTAAGTACAGACTTCCGGAACAAATTGTGTACTTAAACCGAGGTACCACTGTATTCCCTCTGCAATTGTCTAAACCTCTTCTAAAGCTATCCAAGTTGGTGGCCATCACTACAACTTGTGGTAGCAAATTCCTTAGTTTTAGCTATGTGAAGAAATACTTTCTTTCATCTGTCCAGAGCAGGCATGGGCAAACTTCAGCCCTCCAGATGTTTGGGACGCCAATTCCCATGATCCCTAGCTAACAGAACCAGTGTTCAGGGATGATGGGAATTGTAGTCCCAAACATCTGGAGGACCGGGGTTTGCATATGCCTGGTCCAGAGTCTTCTAACATTCAGGTCAACTGGGCAGCCCCAATTTCTAGAAAAACTCCCTATCCACTTTCTTCACAAGCATACATGAGTGGCTGGGGCAACCCCATCAGATGGCCTGGATATAAATTGTTGTTGTTGTTGTTGTTGTTGTTGTTGTTAAAGCACCTCAAGAATGTCAGTTGGACATGACTACCTTCCTGAGCAACTAGTATTGAGAGGTCACCCAAGTTATATGTTAGATGCAGTTTTGAAATCAAATAAGAGACAATAACGATTTGGATAGAGTACACAAGTTTTTTGTCTGGAGGAACATGAAATAATGACTTAGATACATGCATATTTTAACCCACCTTCTCTAATGTAAGTGCCCTATAAAAAGACAGCTGTTTGAATTTTATTTTGAAAAGCTAAATTGTCTCCTGGCAATGAACTCAAAGTATACTAGCAGTTGTTTACTGCAAGCATGGAGGCACCAGCTATCATAACACAAATTTTTGCCTACAAAAGGGTTTTTTTTATATATAGCCTTATAGCCAAATCCTAAAACTTGCTGTGCCAGCAAATGAATAATCATTGCATCAGTGTTCAAAAATTGCCATACTAACAGCAGCGTTGGGACAATGTTATGAAACCCACTGTTATACTGCGATATTACAGCAGTGGATTGAGGGGATAGCAAAGCTCAGGTGTTTATGACTGGGGTCCTAGCACAATGTAGGACAGCTGAGTGGGAGCAGGCAGGCAGACTCCGGAAGCCCCACAGTGCGCCCTGTCCCTATGGGTGGTGTGAGGGGGAGGAATTATAGAGGAACACCCCCCCCCCCTAATCAGAAGCAGCCCGTCTCCAAGTAGTCAGGAGAGCGAGGGTTCTGAAGGGATGAGTCAGGAAATGGAGAGGGAGTGCCAGGGCTCTGGCAACACTAAAGAGCCCCTGCTCCATAGGCAGGAAGAGGGGGAGGCGGAGAGAGTGGACAGGAATAGGTCAGACAGAAGACCCGACCCTCCAATGCCGGAATTGAGAAAGAGGAGGAAAGGGAGGCGCTTCTCAGTTCCGAGGCTTTTATGCTGGTCGCGAACGCGGAAGGGATTAGTGCAGGAATCTGACTCGAGCGGGTAGACATGAAATGAGCAATCCGTTACACTGTAAATAATGTGCACCAATAAAAATGTCTGAAAGACAAGTATGTGGAAGGTCGTTACTCAAGAGTAGTCACAATAAACCCTGACAGGTGGCTTGCTCTGCCCTTGCCCCGCTTTTAACGGTGGGGTGCACTGCCCCAGACACCTGAGCAGCTTCCTCCGCCACTGTCTGTGCAATCTCTGTTTCTGCACTCTTCTCCCCTTTGGCCATGGAGGAAGGAAAAGGAGTGTGGCAGAAAGTTTAGCAGGAGCTGTAAATTCGATGGAGGAGTGTAGTGTTGGTTTTCTAAATAAACATATCACTATTTATGAACAGCACAAATTTAAGGGGGGGCATTCTATTTCTTTTATATACGAAAAGCTTGGTATGATATTTATATCAGAATGTTTTGCTTGGTCCTCTTGAGCAGACATACTTGCCAGTCAGTAGGAGTCAAACGGAATGCCTGAGAATTCAGATAATATATTTGAAAAGCAGATGCAACACTGTGTACTCACCATAATTATGAGCTTCTGTAAATATTGCAACACTAATTATACATACTAATTCTATTTTCCTGCACCACATATTGAAGTAATGCAATACCTGTGTGATGTGTAACTAGGCAAAATAAACTGCCAGGCCACCTGGCCGTTCCCAAAATCAATTTAATATGCAGCTTTTGAAGTGAGAGTGTACCGCGTATTAAAGTGATAAGAAGAGATACTGCATCCATAAGGCTAACTTTCTGAAGAGCTGTGTGTGAGAGAGGCCTACTTGTTTAAAATATTGTACAGTGGTACCTCGGTTTAAGTACACAATTGGTTCCAGAAGTCTGTACTTAACCTGAAGCGAACTTTCCCATTGAAAGTAATGGAAAGTGGATTAATCCGTTCCAGACGGTCCGTGGAGTATGGTACTTAAACTGAAGCGTACTTAACCTGAAGCAAACTTTCCCATTGAAAGTAATGGAAAGTGGATTAATCCGTTCCAGACGGGTCCGCGGAGTACTCAACCTGAAGCGTACTTAACCCGAAGTGTGAGTGTAATTGGTTCCGGAAGTCCGTACTTAACCTGAAGCGTACTTAACCTGAAGCAAACTTTCCCATTGAAAGTAATGGAAAGTGGATTAATCCGTTCCAGACGGGTCCGCGGAGTACTCAACCTGAAGTGTACTTAACCCGAAGTATGAGTGTAATTGGTTCCGGAAGTCCGTACTTAACCTGAAGCATACTTAACTTGAAGTGAACTTTCCCATTGAAAGTAATGGAAAGTGGATTAATCCGTTCCAGACAGGTCCGCGGAGTACTTAAAATGAAAGTACTCAAACCGAAGCGTACTTAAACCAAGGTATGGCTGTATACCAAAAGGCATGCACGCACACAAATCCACTTCAGAACTCACTCAGGTCTCACATATTGATGTGCAGTGTAAATTAATAATGCAGAGTCTTCTTCAGTAAAAGAATAAAAGTTTTACTGAGTTAAAATTAAGTTGTTTGCAGATAACAGCATAGTGAACAGCTGATTGAACTAGCTTCAGAGCATACACAGAGTTACTGAGTCACACAGAGTCTCCATTGAGCACAGGCTCCACCTTCACACACACAGACACACACACTGACTGAGTCTGCCTGCAAGTGATTCTGCAGCTTTTCAGCATTTCACTACATTTCTAGACTCCTTTACTGCTTCCTTTACTGCTTCTGCTCTCAAATACCTTTATCACATGACACATATCACTTTGGATTGGATCCAAAGCATATCCTTGCTTTGGTTTTCTGAAGCTTTGGGTATCTCCCCATTGACATATAATGATGAAATCGGCTAACAGCTATAACTGTTTTATTTTTTATTTTTGACAGAAGTGGATGAAATTTGCAGTCACAGTAGCTACTTTTGAGGCATGAATCCTGCCAAATTTCACCATATAGGTCCAGGGAATTTTGTGCAAGCAGCCTTTCCAATTTCCATTTATTTTAACATGAGATTTCCTAACTTCACTGTGGTTTGGGGGACAATTTGCATTTGCACGGATCGCTTTTCAGGCATTCTGTAGTGGTACTCATCAAACACAGGAGAGGAGCCATGGGAATGAGCATGTTATCTCCTCCTCCCATCATCCTTCTGGCTGCTCAAGAGTTGGAGGGCAAGAGTTGTCTCCAGCAAGCAGCCTCCAATACTTATACAGGCTCTGTGTGCATTAAGAATGCTTGAGAATCATAGTCTTCAAAGTTCTCCTCTTAGAAAAATCGACATTCAGTCTCCTCACAGAAGCTGTGGTGTTTGCTTGCACAGATATATGAGCACATAGGCCTCAGTTCTTGCTTAACCTTGTACATGTGGCTGAGGCAGGCAGATGCTAAACCTCATTGCCTCATTCCCAATAGCTGCGTGGAGGCTGCGACTGTCAGAGCCATGTATGAACTAAAGGTAAAGGTAAAGGGACCCCTGACCATTAGGTCCAGTCGTGACCGACTCTAGGGTTGCGCGCTCATCTCGCATTATTGGCCGAGGGAGCCGGTGTATAGCTTCCAGGTCATGTGGCCAGCATGACAAAGCCGCTTCTGGCAAACCAGAGCAGCACACGGAAACGCCGTTTACCTTCCCGCTGTAGCGGTTCCTATTTATCTACTTGCATTTTGATGTGCTTTCGAACTGCTAGGTTGGCAGGACTAGTCCTTTGAAATTCCAAAATAACACTTGGAAAGGGTGGAACAAACTCAGACTTGGCCATATGGATTTCCAATGATAAAACTTCAAAGCAGCCACTTTGGGAATGCAAGGATCATTGTTGCAGTGGATGCTACAAGTAATTTTTTTTATGGTGTATCTGTGTTAAAGCACCAGTTTAACATTACTCTCTTTCTCCCTTAATACGTCCATTGCTTCCATGTACAGTGGTGGGAGTTGGGCATGTCTTTTAGAAGATTAACATAAATAATCCCATGAAAGCAAGGCAATTAAAAGCAAGGCCTGAAATGAAATTTCATCTCCTCTGTGGAGATTTTCAGCAAAACAGATGGCACAGTACTTCAATTCACCTTCTCTCTGTGTCAGTTAAAAACAAACATTATTTTATTTTTCAAAGTCAGACCATTATTTATTTAAACTACTTCTATGCCTCTTTTCAGGCTTATATATTCTGTCTTTGAAAAGGGCAGTTGTCTGTTTGCAGGTGCTGTCTGGCCAAAGAGAAAGAAAGAAGAGCAGGGACCTTGAAGTTGCTTTTCAACAGTTATCACTATGACAGCGGACTAAGCAGGCACACAGGTCATTCATTGCCTTCTGCAATATTGTATTTCTATAAATTAGCACATGGAAATGCTATGCAAATCCTTGGTCCTCTTTTTTGGTGATGAATTTCCTGTTTCGGGATGTGGTGCATGTGTCCACCACATCCCATCCCTTTCTTTTCTAAAACGCTACACGGAAAAACATAAGAACAGAATGTCAGCTTCTTCTGGGACCCTATCTTCCAAAAATGCATTGAGATAATATGCAGGGTAGGAAAGGTGAGCTCCAGAAATTCAAGGCAAATCACTGAGCGTGTTTTGCCAGAGGACACTAACCCCATCCAGATATTGACTGAAGGGGTGGAGGAAGGGGGGAAGTGGGGGCGGTCCACCCCAGGTGTCACCACTGAGGGGGGTGACAAAAAGCCGGGTGGCACTCACCGTGGGGCCTGCAGTGCACCCGAGCCATGCATCTCTCCTTGGAGTGACACAGTGGCTTGGGTGCCCGCAGGCTTTATGCTACCCCAAATGATCCGCCCACTGCCTCTCCACCAGCTGTAGGGTGGCTGAGTGGGAGGAAGCAGGCAGACTCCTTGGAGGCCCCGCGGAGCATCCTGCCCCGGCTGGCCCCACCCCCAGGCACCCACTGCTGATTGGCTGGCACATCCTTGGTCAGGTTAACCTATGAGGAAGAGATTGTCTAGATTTGCACACTCTGTTGAAGCAAAGAGCCCCCTGCCATTTCAACTCTGTTATTGTGCTAAGAATGGTTGTAGCACAATGAGGAAAATGGGTCATTTAGTCCAACCCCCTGCAATGCAGGAATATGCAGGTGTCCCATGCAGGGATCAAATCTGCGACCTTGGCATTATCAGCACCATGCTCTAACCAACTGAGGTACATATGAGGGGCTTCTGGATCCCCTGTGTTATGTGCAGAGCCATGGGGTTGAATAGGCCCATAATTATTGGAATTCTATAATATGGTGGAAGCCAAATCCCATGGTGTCGTTGGATACAATATCAATGAATGCTCTCACATGCCTTTGCAATAAATGCATTTTAAAAGGCAGCGTAACCTCAGAGGAATTCATCCTCCATTTCACAGAACAAATTAAAGACTAAATTATTTCCGCGAAAAATGGTATTATCCCTGCTTTACAGTTCTTGTACAACACTTATCCCGAAGTCAATTATTAAAGTCAATGGTTATCTCCTTATGGTACCCTATTGTATTTTTAATTGAATTTTAAAAGGAAGTTGTTTTCCTTTGGACTCATAGACATGCAATAAATATTGATTTCAACACAAACCATAGGGGATAAAACAAATCCGTTAGTCCACAAAAGGAAGGCAGCTCACTTCATTATCCGTGTCTGCCAAATCTAAATCAATGTACAATTAAAATATGATCTCTTTTTGCAAGTTTTAGAGAGATGTATATTGAGTGTACTGATACTTATTTAGCAGAAAGATTACTTCCACATTCAAATTCTACATTCAGCCATGTGAGGTATGTATGGGTGGAATTCAAGATAGCACTAAATAGGGCATGTGGGTCAGGAATGAGATCTGCTCATGCAATGGGACTCCCCCCACCCACCCCCCACTGTGTGCTGCCTGTCTGCAACAACTTAGTTCAGGGGTCCCCAAACTTATCCGGCTTCGGGACAGTTCCTCCGGCACTGATCGCGGAGCGGGCCGGAGGGCAGGGGAACGCGCTCCCATATGTGCGCACACTCACTTTTTCTGGCCCAGCGCCGGAAATGGCTTCTGCGCATGCGCAGACGTCATTTCTGTTGCACTTCCGGGTCGGCGCGGTACCAGAAATAGTTTGTGCGTGTGTGTATGGGAGCGCATTCCCCCGTCCTCCGGCCCGCACGTGCGCATAAGCTATTTCTGGCAATGCGCCGACCCGGAGATGGGTAACCGCACCACGCTGATAAAAGCGGGCAGCGGGGGTTGTAGGGGGCCGCACAATTGGCTCGCGTGGGCCGCATCCGGGCCCCGGGCCTTAGTTTGGGGACCCCAGACTTAGTTGAATCCCACCCTTTACATAGTCTTGTCTCATGGAGCAAAATTGTTCTTCATGTTCCATTGTTTTGAAGCCACATACAAATCATAAAAGTTTTAAGTGTCCTTTGCTTTAAAGGTTTCTACAACCTGCTACCGGTATCAGCTAGATAACATGATAACATGATTCAGTCGTGGTGATGCTGCAGTAATTCCATTTGCAATGGTTCAGACAATGGATTCCTGGTGTCTACCCAACCCAGAGATTGGACCCTGCACTCCGCTTTCTGAGCTTAATCCTAATTGCCATTCTCCACCATGAAGATGGTGGGGAGGACTGATGGAGCTGCCATAGTGTTGTTGTTGTTGTTGTTGTGGTGGTGGTGGTGGTCATTAAACCTATTTCTACACCACCCTTTATCCAAACGGATTCCTGGGTTGTGTTACAATAGAGATTAGTAGAAATCATTCATACCTCAATGCAATGTAATATTGATTACTATGTTGTGGTTTAGTCGTTCAGTCATGTCCGACTCTTTGTGACCCCATGTACCAGAGCATGCCAGGCACCTTAGTCTTCCACTGCCTCCCACAGTTTGGTCAAACTCATGTTAGTCACCTGGAGCAGGAACCGGCAAGCCACTCCAGTATCCCTGCCAGAAAAACTCCATAGACGAAAACAATAGGCATTGATTACTATAATTGATACTAAAAGGCAGGTTTGGAGGCAGCCAACAACTATAAAACTATTAGGTTGCAAATTGAGGCAGCATAACTATTTAAAATTACTGGGGCAAATGCAAAAAAAAAAAAATGTCTTAGCCTGGAATGGAAAATATAATAGGGGTGCTTCTGTCAGTCTGTAATGCAAGGCCTCTGTTTGGCTATAGACCAGAGCTTTCCAAACTGTGTGTCGCGACACGTTAGTGTGTCGGCTGCAGTGTGTAGGCGTGTTGCACAGACCAAAGTGGGGGGGTTAATTGTGGGGGCTTGCACTGGCGTACAGCGCTAGGACTCTAATCCAGAGGGCATTTGGCAACATGATCTCAAATCCCTCAAATTACTTTCCACACAGTTTGGGGTGTTCTCCCAGTATGACAAATCGTGTCCTCACTAAATTGTGTCCTTCCTCAAAGAGGGCACGTGTTGCGGTGCGAACCGGCAACCAAACCCTGTGTTGTGGGTAGCTACGATTGGACAGCCACAATACCCTTTTGATAGGTCCCTTGATGCTGGGTTTAATCAGGCCAATGGGACACTAGCCAAATCAATCAAGGGACTTATATATGCCCATGTACATGACCCAGAGCTTCCTCTTTTGGTTAGTGCATCGGAACACCCAACCACCTTTCCCTAATTTTAGGGCTTGTGTGCTTGACCTTGCTATGCCGTCGTGTGTCGTCTGTCGTTGGGACAGGGGCACGGCAGGAATTTTCCCCACTTGGCTGATTGGCTGTTGCCACTTGGGTTTCGCCTGCCACGTAGCAAATCGTCACAACTTGTAAAGTAGCAGATAGGCTCTGGTTCAGGTGATAGGGATGGGGAAACGCTCTCGCCATCCCTATGTGAAGGGTATTCCATTAAAGGAATCCAGGGACTCTATGGTTTGGTCAACCCTGTGAGGGGTTGTGCCCGTGCCCTAAGTCCAGGGGGACATCTGGGTGGCGGACATAGCCTGTTCCCAGCTTTCCACCATTCCAGGTGTTCACCCTTGGCTGACCTATGTTGGTGCCCTGGTTCAGCGCTACCTGCAAGGGTGCAGGGAGCTAGTCAAACCAGAGCCTATGCAACCACTCACCTTCTGTAATCAATAAAGTTGTGGCCTATATTCTGCCAAAAACCAAACTAAAAGTTAAGTCAAATGTGTCTTTATTTAGGGGGGAGGTCTCTGAGTCTGAACACGCAATCTGAAACACTTGCTCTCTTCCGTATTCCACCATTCTTAGTTACATGGTATATGTGTCTGTTTCTGTAAGAATGCCTGAAACTAGGTTGCATTCAGTAGTCAGGCTGAAATCTGAAAAACTGTGACAATGCTGTGAAGCTGTTAATATTGTACCTTGTTATTGCTTTACTGGCTAAGGGGGGGGAAAGACTTAATATAACCATATGAGGCTGCTCCAAAAGATAATCATTCTGCTTCCATCGAAGTTTCTGTCAAATCTGCATCATAGAACTCTCTAAAAACGTCATATGTATTTTTTTTTAAAAAAATGAATGCTTTCATTGTTGTTTTTAATGTATAAAATAGAAGGGGATGACAACAACAAAGCAGGAAGCATGAAACAGTAAAATCCATTAACAAATATGGTTGCCGTTTTCATTTATAGAGCTGTGCTCTCCAATATTCAAGTATATTCAAGTATATAGCTCCGAAACAATATATGTATTGTGGAAGATGCAATTTGCAATGTACCACCAGTAATGTTTGAAAAACATGTTTTTTAAAAAATAATAATAATCTGAAAATAATTGTTCGTTGCTATTTGGTGTGAGCTTCCCTGCTAGTGCAAATCTACTCTGATTGTACAGCCGCTTGTGGTTTTTTTATTGTTTATAACCTAGCAGCTTATAACAAAAATATAACTGAATCTTCATGCAGAAGATGATTCTCAAGGTCTTTAACTACAGACGAGCAACCTACCCTTTTGTTGTATAATGTCTGACATTTTCCTAGACACCTATATTCAAAAGTCAGTACCCCAGGGGGGCAGGACCACCATTTTTGAGGCAGTGATCCTTTCTCCTGGCAACCACTCCTGCAATTAAGTGACAGGGTCTTATGCAATGTGGATGTTCAATAGTAGCGTTAAAGAATTAAAAAAAAAAAAAACCCTTACACTTTACTTATTGTAATGTGTTGAGTCTCCATAGGGAGATGCACTTCAAGAGCCCCAGCAGCTATTGTTAAGAGCTTAATGGATTAAGAGGGAAAGTCTGAAGATAAGGGTTGCTGAACAAAAGAATGGGTTATTGATATACTGGAAGTTACTTAGCACCAGCTCCAAGGACTCTCTAAGGATTCAAGTTATACAAAGGATCTTAAGGTAAGTATATTTCTTTCCACTGTTGCTCAAAAAACATATTCCTGTTTGGAGGAAAAAAATGAGAAATTTTCAGCTGGCACTAGATCAGCTTCTATTTGGGTTCCACAGGCTGGCAGGTTGGCTTCCAATGGACTTTATCTGTTGCCACCAACTCCCTGGGGTGGGGAAAACCCCGGCAAGAAGGATGTGGGGTTGGTGCAGTGAAAGACCAACAGACTGGGCCTGGAATCAACCCCTCTCCTGTACTCCCAAGCTGCACCCCCACAGCTGGAGGAGGCAGAAACATACCTGCCAAGTTCCTCTCTGAAAAATAAGGGACCGGACTGAAATTAGCATACCGGAAGTAGCGCGGCGGCCATTTTGGAACTGGGCGGAGCATGCTCAGAAGTGACTTTTGATGCTGCTGTGCCCAGTTCCAAAATGGCTGCCACACCAGAAGTCACGCTGCAGCCATTTTGGAACTGGGCAGAGCAGCATCAAAAGTCGCTTCTGAGCATGCTCCGCCCAGTTCCAAAATGGCCGCCGCACCAGAATAAACCGGGCAAAAACAAAAAAATCTGTTTTTTTCGGCTGGGGACAGCTGGAAAAACGGGGGTTTCCCGGAGAAAACGGGAGACTTGGCAGCTATGGGCAGAAATGCTTCTGAATGCCAGTTGCTGGAAACCACATGAGAGGAGAGTTGTTCTTATGCTCATGCTCTGCTTCTGGGTTTCCCATAAGCATCTGGTTGGCCACGGGACTAAATGGGCCCTTGGCCTGATTTAGCTGGCTATTCTTTTGTTCTCCTGATACAATGATCAAGGTCACAGCTAAGTGATGTTTTGGTCTGCCATCTGTCACGTGTGCGGAGAAAAAACTTAAACATGTTGCAGAGTTCCAATTTTTTTAAAAAAATTGACCAGAGGCAATTAATACTTCATCCAGCAGAGCTTTACTGCTACTGAAGGCAAATGAGCATAATGGTCACAAATCCAATACATTCAGGATTGGCCCTGTCCATAAGAAATCTAGCTGCAGCAGACTGAACGTAAGCTTGACAATTACTTATAAGAAGACTAAAAGTTTAACAGTATCTACGGAACAGGACACCACACCAGAATAAAGAGATAGAAAGAGAGAGTAAGTGAAACCCAGGCTCCTTCTGGCCTAACTATCAGCATGGCCTTGACAGAAAGAGATAAGAGAACCAGTTTAAACCAGCTGTACTCAGCTTCTCAGAAGGAATAACCCAAACAAGAACCTTCTTTCACACAGAAGAAACCTTCCAGAACCCTCTTGAACTAAGCAGAACAGGAAAGATCTCTACACATCAGATGGATACTTTCTGTACTAAGAAATGCAAGCTGACACCATCTTGATGCATCACAATACGATGGTGCATAATCATAGATTGCCCATCCTTCACCCTAAGATCCTAGGGAGGGCTACATCATTGTAAACCATTTTTGAAAACAATTTTAAATGACTTACAGCTATAAAAATAAGGTAGGTCCTAAAAATGTACACCACAAGTCTCAAAAGCCAGGGTAAAGGGGTGCATGAAACTTAGCAGGCATAAATCGCTATGGAGAGACTCCTTAGCCTGCAGATTCCATCCACTTCATGTGAAAACAATGCTTAGTTTGCCCCGTTATAGTCAATGGAGCTTTGGATTTAACAGATCAGATTTGGATGAGAAGAATTAATCAAGCTGGAATGATACAGTGCAGTTCTGCTTCCAAACACTGCAGATGTAGCAGACCTGCAACTTACGCGGGGGTTACGTTCTGAGGATAGCATGTAAAATCAAAATCATGTATAGTCAAAACACATAGAGTTTAATGGGCGGTGGGATTGCCAGAGTCCCCCCCACCCCCACCCGCTGGATGCCCACCGTTATTCTGCTGAATGTGCACAAGTGCCAATAAGCTGTGGGTCTCCGGCACAAGGTGAATCTTGCAGTCTCTGCACACTCCTAGTGAATAATATAATTCCTGCTTTCTGCATTGCAGTGGTTAATTGAACTGGGAAGTTCCTGATTACAGTGGCGGAGGAAGAGGAGTGCGGGGGGAGCACACCGCCCCCGGCAGCACGATCCTGGTAGGGTGCCATCGTGGCTGCTTCTCCACCCGTGCTGGGCACCATGCCCCTGCAGGCAGCGTGTCCCACCCCCAGGACGTACACCATGCCCCTGCAGGTGGGGCCCCTGCCCCCGTCTGCTCTCTGCCCCCTGGTGCCAGAGCATGAAGCTCCGCCACTGGGTGCGGTGGGGGTGGGTTGCCCCGGGTGGCTCCACTGAGGGGGGTGACAAAATGCCGGGTGGCACTCATCGCAGGGCCTGCAGCACGCCTGAGCCACCGCGTATGTCCTGGGAGTGACGCAGTGGCTTGGGCACCCACAGGCTCTGCGCTGCCCAAACGGTTGGGCAGCTGAGTGGGAGGAGGCAGGCAGACTCCGGAGGCCCCATGGTGTGTCCTGCCCCTGTGGGTGGCTCGCTCCAGGCACCCAAGCAGCTTCCCCCGCCGCTGCCTGACTACAATTCCATCTTGCTAGTTGGTCTAGGGACCCAGGTGGTGCTGTGGTTAAACCACTGAGCCTAGGGCTTGCTGATCAGAAGGTTGGCGGTTCGAATCCCTGTGACGGGGTGAGCTCCCGTTGCTTGGTCCCAGCTCCTGCCAACCTAGCAGTTCGAAAGCATGTCAAGATGCAAGTAGATAAATAGGAACCGCTACAGCGGGAAGGTAAACGGCGTTTCCATGTGCTGCTCTGGTTTGCCAGAAGCGGCTTTGTCATGCTGGCCACATGACCTGGAAGCTATACGCCGGCTCCCTCGGCCACTAATGTGAGATGAGCGCGCAACCCCAGAGTCGGTCACGACTGGACCTAATGGTCAGGGGTCCCTTTACCTTTACCTAGTTGGTCTCAGACAAACCACTATTACTATTATCTCTCAACCTCAATTCCTCATCACCATCAGAAAAATGGAGATAACGCTTCTGATCTATCTAAATTTCTGAGATGAAATATGTGTACACTTAAAGTGTTACTAATGCTAATGCTAAGTACTATTCTATACTGTGCAGTGTGTTTACTATTACTTGGGTGCACAACATGGCAAGGAGGAAATGGCCCCAGATACGATTGGTATCCAAAGATAGGTTAACTTAAAGAAGTTCACAGAATGAAAGTTTCATGTCCTCTGCTTTCCACCATGCCCCATCCTATATGGTTTAGAAGAGTTCCCCCCTGCTACTTTCCGGAGAGGATTCTGTGGGGTGTCCTGGTGGCTGAAACGGGCATGAGAGTGTTTCTTAAAACACAGACCTATTTGCTTTGTTTACTGAGATAGAGGGGAAGAAGTTTGCTGTCAGGAAAACAAAAGACTATTATTAGCATTAAGTTGGACTTCATTAAATTTTCATAAGAAGTTTGATTTATGGGGATTATAAAATTATAGCTTTATTGCACATACCACGAGTGCTTCCTCCTGGTTTATTATTGGTTTTTGTTCCCTCCCTTCCACATCAGTAAAGATGTGAGTAGTAAATTACTAGTCAGGAAATTTTATATGCTGTTTGCTACATTTCTCTCTCTTTTTTTGCTTATGTGCTTTTGTGTGTCCAAGTGAACCATCCAGGCTCATTCATTTTATATAATAATTTTTTGGGACCCGTGTTCTTTGAATTCTCTACCCTTTCATCATTTTGTGATCAATGGTGGGGCCTTTTTTGAGAGGGGGGGATTTAATGAAATTTACATGTAGATTTCCCTGTGCTCTGTCAGAGAGCAGAATGGACCTCTAACTGAGCACCAGCTAAACGGATATGAGATATACTTAGTCTGATCTGTCCATTTATGACTTGCACCATTGGGCTTGTATTGCTTCCTCTCTGATTGACTCCCATTTTTACTTGTGCAGGCCCTTAAATTTCCAGGTTTCTGATTGCCTCATGTTTTCCAGGCACATGTCTGAGTGGTTTTGCATTTGCCCCGGAAAACACACTCTTTACCACTGAATCAGAACAAATGACATTCTGCAGAAAACCTGATTGCTGTTTGGCAATAAACCATTGGTTTTCCTAAGGGAAAGTGGTGAGGCAAATGGAGGTGTGGATGAACGCTTAGATGGGCTTTGGTTTGATCTGGTAGAGTATCTATGTAAGCCACCTAGTGTAATACCTATATTTTAGAAAATTGGGGTACAAATGTCTATAATAAATACGTAAATTAATTTCCTCATGTACATGTTGTTACAGTCCTCTCATCTTTTTCAACAAATAGCTGCAAACTCAGCAGCATCAAGAGGTGTTCCTCAGATGGAGCTCAGAAGATAGCATTAGGCTCCCAGCATATGTTAGTGGGTTTTTTTCAAGATGTTGTAATCAAGAATAACACAATAACAAACATGTAGAGCAAAGAGATATTCTGAAGAACTGGCTTCAAAATCAGATGCTGATTCTTAAAAACCTTGCCAGAAAGTATCTCAGTCACTAGGCATGTTAAAGTCAACAGGGCTAAATGGAAATCAACATCAGTGGAACTCTCAGAATGCAAGTTTTGCTGGAGCACATTTCGCAACACTTTTTATGACTGAGTGCACATGGGCAGGACAATAGCAGAGAGGCAATGCAAGGCACATATTTCCACATCAAAACCACTGCTTTCTTTTATTAAATTGTTTGAGCACGTATTGCTATCATCTGTGAATGAGGTAAGAAAGTTGAAAAGTATTATATTGAAGTACCAGGTGTACATTTACCGGTATGACAGGCTCCTGAAAGGCCACTGGGACATTGCTGCTGCTATGAGTGCTGGAGGGAAGACCACTCCTTGCTACAAGGTCCATTTCCACCTGGCCTAGGCGGCAGGGCCCAGACTCACCCTGAACAGCTAAAAGTCTCCTGGGAGGCCACTGGGACATTGCTGGAACAACTCTTGGGTTGGAGCAACCAGAGGCAGAGCTAGCTGCTCCGGCACCTGGAGTGGCGCACATGCTGTGCACCTGGGGGTGGGGCTAGCTGCCCATGGTGAGCGCTGAGCACCCCAGGGGGCACTGCCCATGGCGAGTGTCCCGGGGGCGGGGGGCAATGTCACCCCCCTCAGGGATGACTTCCGGGGTGGACCGCACCCACCACACACCCCTTCCTCCGCCAGTGGGAGCAACTGGCTAAAATGTTTTGCAATGTTTAAAATGGTTCTAATTTTGGTTCCCGTTTTGTTTTTGTTGCAATTGGTTAAATATTTAGTTGAGGTTGGCGGTTATTTTAAGTTGGGTATAACTGCAAACGGTTTGTTATTATTGGCGCTGTGCTCTAAACCACTGAGCCTCTTGGGCTCACCGATCAGAAGGTCGGTGGTTCAAATTCCCACGACGGGGCGAGCTCCCGTTGCTCGGTCCCAGCTCCTGCCAACCTAGCACGCCAAAGTGCAAGTAGATAAATAGGTACCACTCCGGTGGGAAGGTAAATGGTGTTTCCGTGCGCTGCTCTGGTTTTGCCAGAAGTGGCTTAATCATGCTGGCAACATGACCCAGAAAACTGTCTGTGGACAAACGGCGACTCCCTCGGCCTGTAAAGCGAGATGAGCGCCGCAACCCCAGAGTCATCTGTGACTGGACGTCGTAGGGGTCCTTTACCTTTACCTTTTTATTGTTGTTATTAGTTTCTGTTGATTTATTGGTTTGTTAGTTGCCTATATAGGATATTCTGTTTTTTTTAATGTTAGACGTTTTGTTGTATTTTTATATGTGCTGTAAGCCGCCCAGAGTCGCTGGGGAAACCCAGCCAGAT